>NC_056729.1:34690653-35008153 GCF_019279795.1 Protopterus annectens
AGAAGTTAAAAATAAGAGGACTAGTGGACATTTTAGAGCCCTATTGGGTAACAGGGACGACCACCACAATAATGAGAGACAGAATGATATTAATATTAATTTTACACATGCATTGACACTTACATATTATGCAGATTTTGAAGATATCAAACATATAATACATGAATATTGGAAGGTTTTTGATAATGATGTTGGGGTCTTGGATAAGGTGGGTAATAGACCCATTATAGTTTATAAAAAGAGTACATCAATTAAAGGACTACTTGAAAAAGGTAAACCTAACCTTACTATAGGTGGTACTTAGAAATGTGGTAGATGTCCCCAGTGCCCCTGTATGATGGATACAGACAAATTTAAACTTAATTTTGGATACATCGCCAATAAAAAGAAAATGTTTTGTTATACTAAGGGGGTTGTTTACTCTGCTGTATGTAAAAACTGCCAAGGTTATTATGTGAGGACAACAAAAAATGCTTTCAGACTTAGAGTCTCCCAACATCTATGTGACATAAAGCAGAAAAATATGAATAATGCCTTATATGAATAATGCCTTATTTCGACATATTAGTAACCAGAGTAATCATAGTTTCAGTTTTTTCATTCTTGAACAAGTTGATTTGGGTCAAAGGGGTGGACCTGTTGAGGAATATTTGGAGTTTATTGAGTTAAAATGGCAGATCACACTGAATGCATACTCCCCTCCAGGTCTTAATGACAGGATTTCTATAGCATCACTTTTGCAGCTTAAACAGCTATTTATGTTATTAATTATCTGTACTGTCATTGTTATTGTCCTGCATCATTTTATTTTATATTTCATTGTATTTAATATTTGGTTAGTTGACTTTGTATGTTTATGTAACTAGTGGGGAAAGTACTATCATGTTGCATTTCCTGTGATGTTTTTTAATTGAAAGGAAATGATGTGGGTTTAATAGTTTACTAATTGGTTTGTGTGTATTTAATGAGTTATCAGCCAGCAATTCACTGTTCTGAAGAAGTGTAAGTATTGACGAAAGCACTTAACATTTTAGTTTTTATCGTGGTTTTATGTGTATTTGTATTTCATTTTGATATTTATATAATTGATTTTTGGATTTAGTAAAGATTTTTCTTATCATCCAGACTCCGTCTCGTTGGATACCACCCTGCATCTGCTGTTATTTAGTTTTTGATTTACTTACTTAGTAAGATCAGATAGATACTTAACCCAATGTATACCCTGTTTGTGGAACAGGCACCCCTTGCCTGTCAAGCAAAGTACTTCCCTAGCCACCTTTAAAACCGGTGTGGATGACTGGATGGATGATAGTAAAAGAAAAAGTCTACTTAAAAGAGGGCACTGCTTGTTTCCCACCTTTACTGGGTAATGTGGCTGGGCTTCTTGATGTTCTCTTTTGTTTGTAAGCTTAGTAAAAACCTGTGAACTGAAGATTCCACTTTTAGTAAAATCCTTGAATTGATGCATCAGAGTGGATCTTGGTCGCTAGATCATTCTTTCATAGGATTATATGAGGTTACTAGGCTATTGGCTCTGAGGCCCTTATAAGCCTAAGCAAGAGTTTAGCCCATGTGTAGAGAAATCAGCACCCGATGCACCTGTCCAGCAGGGACACGGGTGGAATCCCAGGGGTATATTTTCTGTTTCCCATCCAGTTATCCAGGTTGCGCTTAAAAAGGGGGTAAATAGGTACTCTGCTTGATGTGGAGAGGGAGTCTCTGGGACACAAATCTGTCCCGCCAACAAGTCTTGTTGCTGTCACAGACCAGGTTAAGGCCGTGCGTGCAGGTTACTTGTGTGGAGCTTGACTTGCAGATATGCAGCAGTCCCATCAAGGTGGGGTTCATGATTGCCATGTATGCCAGACAGAGGTCACCTCTGAGGAGTCTGTATGAAACTGAGTAGAAGAATAGGGCTTTCAGCCTATCTGTGTATGGTAGATGTTTGAGGCACTGGAGTCTCCTGGTGAGGAACCTCTGTGGTCTCTCCTGCTGCTGCATGTGCTTTGTGAGGTACATGCCAAAAGGGTCATTGTACTGAATAATGGGCCTTATAAGGGAAGAATACAGGGATGTTATGACCTCCTTGTCCCTGGATGTGATACCCTTACTTATGAGGTGGGCCATGTAGAAGGCTTTCCATCCACTGGAAGCAGCATGGTGGTCAAAAGTCAGGTTGCTATCAACTAGGGTGCCCAAATCCCTCACGACTGATTATGTGCTTGGGACATTGTTATTAATGTGAGAATTTGTGGGGACATCACTCTCCCCAAAGGGGATGATGATATATTTTTTGGTATTCAGCTTGAGGCCATGTTTCTGGCACCAGTCATTTTCCTGAGTGAGACCCTCTTGGAGGATGTGCACATCACTAGGGGATTTGATGAAAGCACCCAGCTTGCAGTCATCTGCAAACTTGGTCAGCCATATCCCACTGGTTTTGGCCTGCACCTCAGAAAAGTATATCCCAAATTACAGAGGCCCCAAGACCGAACCCTGGGGTACACTGCTTGTTACATGTCTACTGCTTGAGGTGGCTTCCCCTATTTTGACTATGTGGGTTCTATCAGTGAACCAGTTTACTGCCCATCTGGTAAAGTATGGATTGATGCCTAGTTGAGAGAGTTTCTCTGTTATGCCTGAGTGGGGAATAGTGTCAAAGGCTGTGGCCAGGTCAAGGTTAGGCGGTGTGCACCGTCTTCCCCCTCGTCCATGGCTTTGGTGACTTTCTCAAAGAAGTCAACCAAATTTAGCAGACATGACCTCCCCTCAACGAAGCCAAACTGTGTGGGATCAAGTGTTTGGAGGTTGCCAATGTCCTTGTTAATGAGGTCCATGATGATCAGTTCCAGGGCCTTGCAGATCAGGCTAGTTAGGCTGATGGATCTATAATTTCCCGGATCGGTGGATGCTCCACTTTTGTGTAAAGGGATGACCGTGGCTGTCCTCCACTCAGCTAGGATGAAGCCAGTACTCAGGCTTTGTTTGAATAGGGTTTCTAATGGTGCTGCAAGTTCCTGCCTGAGTTCATGTAGGATGCAGCATGGGATGTTATCAGGTCCCATGGAGGCTGTATTTTTTGCCTTTGAGACAGCAGTGATAACCTATTTCCTAGGTATAAGGGGAAGGGGGGTGGTACTGGAGATGTACTTATTTACTTTGCAGACCACCTCGATGTCCAGGTCGGCATCCACTTGGAAGAGGCTGTATCTGTCTCAACTAAACCTATCTGAACTGGAGTTGACTGGTTGACTCCAGGATTTCCTAAAGTGTAAAGATTCTGGCCCACCCTGTTTAACCAAAGCCTGCGTACTGGCTTCAGGACAGGAAGGTGTTATTCGAGGCTTATTGCTATGCACCCTCTGCCTCCTCGGTGGTCCTTCTGCCAACTGGCTTGTTGATTTGGCCACGAGGAGGTCTTGACAAGAACTCTAATCTTCCAAAGTAATTTCCAGGAAACCCAATAAAATTCTGTGACCTCACAAGGATAGATGGTTCTGGTCCATATATTCTTTAGTTGATTTCTTGATCATAGTAACAGTCACTCAGAAAGATGAAAGGTGGTGGCACAAGATAGTGGGCTACATATACGTTGGTTTACAAAATCCACTGATCATGTGGGAGGAACAGACAAGTGTAGGTTTTGTAAAACCGAATTGGAAACAGTTGCACACCTCATTGCCTTTTGTGACATACTAATGGCAGAAGGACTGTATACTGAAAGGCATAATAATGTGGTAAGACTTTTGCACTGGGGATTGTGCAAACGTTATGGTTTTGGAGTAGCTGAAAAACACTGGAAACATAAGCCACAAAGCATCATAGAAAATGATGAAGTCTACATCATGTGACATCATCCATTACCAGCAATTCAAAAAATAGATGCTAGAAAACCAGATATAGTAGTCCAAGAAAAGAAGACAAGAGCAGCATTGATCATTGAAATTGTCACCCAGTAACTACAGTGCCCTGTGTACAGAGAGACACAAAGTTATAAAATATCAGGAACTGCAAGCAGAAATGAGAGCAGTGTGGAAGAAGGATACCCAGATAGTTCCGGTAGTTGTATGCGCAATGGGTCATATAAAAAAGAGTCTACAGTCATATTGAGATACGCTACCAAGACATGCAACTCCATATGAACTGCAGAAGGATTACTGGGCACATTGTGGGTGCTGCGGAGAGCACTTTTGGCTGACATTAAGGAGTGAGGCAATACTAATTTCATGAACTTTAGTCGTACTTTGACTTGGGAATGGGGTCCATTCCCATCATGGTATTAGAAACCCAAAAGATTGGAGAAATTAAAAAAAATAGAGCTGTCTGATCATACAGCTTCTCTCCATCTACCCAAGTGGACTGTAGGCCTATGGACATAATGAAGAACTAGACATAAACCTTGAAAACATTTTCCCTGAGTGCACTGAATTATGCCACTCTTACATGAACCGCTTTCATGGAGATCAAGCAGAACAGACTTTAGCCTCTCTGAAGAAGCTGCCCACTCCAGAATCCAGGAAGCCGTTGGAAACCATGGTGGGCACTTTGTTAAATATCAGCAAGCTCTTCATGCAGCTCATGAGTAATGCAGCTGATAGAGCATGTCAAGCAGCAGGCACAGGCACTACAATGCAACACAGTATCAGTGTGACTTTGCAGGTAACATTAAGGCTTCCTTCACAAATGCCACCTTCAATGGCACATCTCTTTTTGGCCCTTCTGTGAAAGAAAAACTAAAGTGTCATCATAAAGGCAAGACGCTGTCTACCGTAGGCATCAATTTTGAGACCCCCAAAGATCTTACAACAGGAATTAGAATGGGCCTGAATCTTTATGGTTTAGGAAACCCTGGAGTCAACCTGTCAACTCCACTTCAGATAGGTTTAGTTGCGGCAGATTCCTCTTAAGTGGATGCCAACCTGGACATCGAGGTGGTCTGCAAAGCCAGTGATATGGGTGTTCCTTTGTAGACAAGCACTACCAACATCCCTGAAGGTTTGCCCAACTTTCCCCCTCTGGAGGCAGTCGGGAGCCATTTATCCCTCCAGTTGTCTGCATGGATAGACATCATGCAGCACTCATTGATGAAGAGAGTAATATTCAGATGCTGTATAGTTCCCTTTTCCAACCTCACCCCTGCCCTACTAAGGTCATCTGCATGCAGACATTCCACCCCTTCAACAAAAAGTGGCAGTAAGAGGTATTCATTCTCTTTTAGAAAAAAGAGCCATTCAAATGGTCCCACCAGATTTCTATGCTTCTGTCTCAGACCCAGTCATTTTCATTTCAGAGCCTTGCCCATTGGACTTGCCACATTTCCCTGGGTGTTTACCAAATGCAAGGCAGTAGTCACAGCCCATGAGAGTCTCAGAGGGATTTGCATGTTTTCACAATATGGACAATTCACGTCTGACTGCAACAACAAGAAAATGTCTTGTCAAAGCCAGAGAGTATTTGTTTTAACTCCATCTGTTATTGGGTATCTCTGTAAACTACAGCAAATCAGACCTTCAGCCGTCTCAGTCCATTTACTTGTCAGATGGCATCTCGACACAGCAAGGTGCTTAGTGTCTCTCCAACCCAAAAGGATCCAACTCCTCAAGAATGCAGTCCACACCGTCTTGAACCCATCACTCTGTATCTGCAGAGTTAGTTTGAGTCCTGGGTTTGATGACTTCTGTGATAGTCAAGGTTCAGTTGGTTCGCTTTCATGTTTGCATTCTTCAGTGGCTCTTCAGAGTACAGGGATCTCAAACATCAGATCAACTATCATTACCAAGCACAATTACTCCAGTGTACAGGACTCCCTTAAAGTGGTAACTAACTTCCTCCAACATTCGCACAGTAAAATGTTTTGTCATGACTCCACCTTCAGCATTTGATGCCTCTTCTCTGTAGTGGGCATTAGGATGGGGGGTGGGGGTCCGTGGAACTTTGAATCAAGTAAAGGCGAGCCTTCACATCAATTTCCTGGAGGTGAAAAATGTTCTGCTTGTTTTGCAGGAATTTCAGGACCTTTTGCCCACAGGAGTGATTTCTTCAAAGAAATGACATGTCTGTGGTGTGATATTAGAGCAGTCAAAGTGGAATCGGATCTTATCCACTTTGCTGGGAGGCCATAAGAGTTTGGGAGTGGGTGATCACTTTGCATCACTTTCTGATGAGTGTGTAGTTATGGGAAAATCACTTGCCTTGCAGACAGGTTGAACAGATCAATTTTGATGTCTTATGAGTAGTATCTCAGTCCAGCAATAGCTCAACAGATTTTTGACCACAGGGGCCAGCCTTGCTGCAACTTATTCACCTTCCTAGCCAACACCAAGTACAGCAGCTACTTTGCCCTGATCTCTCCATAGGGACTATCCCCAAGAGATGTTCTAGTGAGAAAATGGAATGCTGGACTTCTTTGTCCCTTCGGACTTCTTTGTCCCCTTCTGTTCCCCTCATGTCCAGATTCTTACAGAAGGCTGCAAAGTGGTGGCAATCCTCATTTCCCCATGGTGATCTTGTCAAATTTAGTTTCCCTCATTAAGACCTCTGCTAAAAAAGTCCCCGTGACTTCTAGATCCATGCCAGATTTTCTCTTTCTCACTTGGAGTGCCTTATCTGGATTTGCACAGCTTCAGGTTAGCTGCTTGATTTCTACAATTCCCAACATGGCCAAAGTTCCTTTATTATCTCAAAGTATCATATGTATTTTTTCTGCGTCTAAGAGGATGCCATAAGCTTACTGCATTCATTTGGAATGTTTTTCTATTTGGGCAGTCAGTCAAGGCATTAATCCCTTTATGGCTTCCATCCTTGGCATTCTACAGTTTCTTTCACACTTATTTGACTCTGGCTGCAGTCAATCTACCACTTAAGGCCCCTGGCTGCTATATGGCCATAACAGTCTTTATTCCCATTCCTTGGTTTCCTATAGGCTGTGCAAAGCATTTCTGTAAGGTAGAACATCTGTCAAGGGTACTGATGGGATAGAGGTAAAAAAGAATCTGAGTCAGTAGCCATTGGCTGCAACTTCCCTTGTCTACATCTCTGTAGTAATGGCAAATGATTGCTGGACATCCAAGGAACATGTCTTTCAAATCATTTCCATCTGGGTTGGTTAGAATGGGAGTCAGGATTGCAGCCATCAAAAAAATTACCTCTGAATCAGTGTCCTGGATGGACTCCAGTGGGGAAGATCTGCAGAATCCCAGAGAAATCCAGCTGTTGTGGCTGTTTTTTTTTTTTTTTCTGTGAAACCCAGATGTTCTTCGTGTTTCACTGTTGCAGTCATCACATTTGGGTTATCTGCTTGGAGTAGCCCTCATTCAGCCTGATTATCAAAGTCTTGGATCCTGCGTCGGTTGCTGTCTCATCTTCCATGACGTCAGGTAATCAGGGTATAAAGCATGCAGCCAACGCCATTACATCAGTCTTTCTTGTCGTCCGGTGCCTGAAGCAGTTTGCAAGTGCCGGTCGGCCGACTCCTGAAATTTTCATTTTCGAGTTTCGGATCCGAAGTCTTCGATGAATCTAAGTACCCCGTTGGGGATCCTTTTTCTTGCTCTAATCTGATGTCAGTAAAAGTTAACAATTGTATTTCTTTTGGAAAGCAAATACCTCATAAAGATTTTTATTCATACTGCATTCTTTGCTTAGGCCCAGACCATGACGTCCCTTGCTGTCGGTTATGTGCCTTATTCAAATCTTGTACTATTCGTCGTCTGTTCATTTACGTATCCAAATATTTTGGTACTCAGTTCAATTATCCAGAAATGGCTTCGGTAAGCCACCCAACTACCGACATTCTGAAAAAATGCAAAGATAAAGACAGAGACAGACCGCATAGGTCCTAACTGCCGACTACGCTTCTCATAAGCTAGTCGCCAGTTTGCCTGTACTCAGTGAGGCACTTTCGCAGCCCCTGATACCCGCTACTTCAGATTTGCAGGCCTCTACTGAGACCCATTTGGAGTCCGATGTGCCACAAGATACTTCTTTGACTGTGGAACATACGGATGTCTCCACCTTGGATGGGTCCAGAGCCGCTATGCAGGCACCAGCATCTGAGGGTGTATTCAGACCTATTGACTTGCATAGTAAACCGACACCATCTTCTTCTTCAAGGCCTAAAACTCGACCCATGCCTAGAAAACCGACCAGACTGCATGGTCAGGCCCCTACGCCTAAAAAACAAATGATAAGAATGGCTGAAAACCTTATTACTCTAATCAGGGAAAGCCACCCTTCCCCCTCTAAGAGACCTAGAACTGATTTTCCTTCTGATTCTTCTGATTAGGATTCTGAAATTTCTGTTTTCACTGATGACCAGGATTTGCCCTTATCTACCTATGAGGATTCTGATGCAGAGGACTCCATTCCCTCTGCTTTCCCTCCAGAGGATTTCTCTTTTGTTGAAACCTTGCATACTCTTAGGGAGCATTTCTGCTGGGAAAGCCAGGATTACTCCGACTCCAAAAAGAGGCTTAGGGAATTTTTACTCCTGCTTCAACACAGGTCTTTAGCTATCCCTCATGTACTGGACATTGTAGATGATGCCTTCTCGGAATCTAGCCTGGACCCTGACACTTTACCTCCTGCTCCCAGAAAACCTGATATGTACCTGGCTCTCACAAGTTCCTCTTTAAAAATCCTACTGCGTCTCCAGAGACCATTTCACAGGGACCCAAGGGCATTAAGGCTACTACTGCCAAAAATTCTACCCCCTCTGATAGAGATTCCAGGGCGCTGGATAGATGGGGTAAGAAGGTATACACTTCTGCAACTTTCGCCATTAGAGCTTTAAACTGCCAGTTTCATATGTTTAAGTATCAGCAGCATATTATTGGATTGCTTAAACAGAAAATTATGTTGATTCCTTACTGTGCTGAAAATAAAGAATTACAGGATTTAATGCATTCTGCTGAACAAGTTGGAAAACATACTTTGCAATGTGGTTTTGATTCATTAGAGGCATCTTGCAAGGCTGCTGTCACTGGGTCTGTACTTAGAAGGCATGCTTGGTTTAAGGAGCAATCTTTGCCAGATCGTGTTAAAGGTAAATTACTGGATGCTCCCTTAAACCAAGACCTCCTGTTTGGCAACAAAGCTGAAAAAGTACTTAAAAAGATGGAGGAAAAAGCTAAATCTATGCAAACTGTTAATGATTTCCTGCAAGTACAGCCTCCCAGATTTAGTAGGCATTGGCCCTCCAAGTATTGGCCCTTTCCTGCCTCTTCCAGGCCTTCTCAGTCCAAACCCAGAACCAGCAGAACACCCAGGCTTCAGTCCCATGGTACTCACAGGCCTAAGCAGTGAATTGGCTCCCACTTCCAAAGCAGGGAGTAGTAAGACTCCCCCTATGATAAACTGTCTCAATGACTTAACTTTAAACCTTCCAAGCCCTGCTCAACTGACTGTTCCTTTAGGGGGAAAGATTGCACTGCATGCAAAAAATGAGGAACTCATTACCCAGGACAAATGAGTTTTAAATATAGTTTCCCAAGGATACAGATTCCACTTCCACTCCTTACCAACCCCAAACGGTTGGCCAGCCCTACCCCCAAATCAGTGGGCAGAGGCTCAAAATCAAGTTCTTTTTCTTTTAAGCATCAGGGCTATTCATCCTGTCCAAGAAGAAGAATGAGGGTAAGGTTTCTACTCAAGACTTTTTTCTGGTATCCAGAAAAGAGAACTCCTGGCGTCCTATCCTGGACCTGTCTATCCTAAACACATTTTTGGTAATCCCAAAATTCAAGATGCTAACTCTTCATCGTCTACTTCCCATGCTAGGCAAAGATGCCTGGTTGGCAACACTGGATTTAAAGGAAGCCAACCTGCACATCCCAATAAGGGAATCTTGCAGAAGATACCTATGCTTCAGAGCAGGCTACATGCACTATCAGTTCTCTGCACTGCCCTTTGGCTTATGTGCTGCGCCCAGGGTATTTACAAAGTGCCTAGCTCCAGTCATTGCATTTTGGAGGCAAAGAAATATTCAATTATACCCATACCTGGGCGATTGTCTAATTCAGACAGAAAGCCAGGACATACTATTAAATCATCTGGCATTTGTAAAGAAATTGATAACTTTTCTGGGGTATACTATAAACGAAAAGAAATCACATCATGTGCCCTGCCAACAAATTGTATTCCTGGGAGCAAGCTTGAATACAACTTCCCAGATGGCCTACTTCACGCCAGAGAAATAAGTTCATTTGACAGCCTACTTCAAACTACTGGCCGCAAAGACCCAGCTGTCTGCAAGGAAAATACTGCAAGACTGCATATGAGGAAACTACAATGGTATCTAAAAAGCCTATGGTGTCAACATTCTCAGGATCTAGAAGCAATGATTCGTATCATACCTTGCCTACGGTTAGAATTCCTTTGGTGGGCAGAGGCCTGCCAGCAAAACAAGGGACTACCATTCACTCTACCCCCTGCCGCCCAAACCCTAACAACAGATGCATCAGACTATGCATGGGGGTGGGGGGTGGGGGCTCATCTGGCAGGGACGTGCATTCAGGGCAAATGGAACCCAAGTCAAATATACCTGCATATCAATCAAAAAGAAATGTTAGCTGTACAGAATGCTCTGACAGCCTTCAAGGACCACATTCTTCTTGGACAATTAATGGTAAAGACAGACAACACCACTGTTATGTGGTACATAAACAAGCAGGGGGTACCCATTCTTACCCACTCTGTAGACTAGCCATGGCTCTGTGGAACACAGCCTTGTGCTACCAAGTTCATCTACAGGCTCAATTCTGCCAGGAAAACTAAATAAATTGGCAGATGAACTAACAGAAGTGTCATGGACCCACACGAGTGGAAACTGGAACCAAATATTTTCAACATAGACCTGTTTGCGTCCCCCCAGAACTACCAGTTGGACAAAGTCTGCATAAGGATTCCCCACAAACAAGCTTGGAAAGTGGATGCTCTGTCCTTCAGCTGGAAAAATCTGTCAGTTTATGCCTTTCCTCCTCTGCCTTGCCTCTCCAAAGTACTACTAAAGATCAACCAGGACAAACCAAGGACTATACTGATTGTACCAGACTGGCCACGCCAACACTGGTACCCACTCTTGCGCAGTGTGTCATTGCTGGCCCCATGGCACCTACCTCAGACCCCTACCCTGCTGTCTCAGCAGAAGAGCCAGGTTCTGCACCCCCAGCTTCAAACCCTGAACATGGCAGCATGGCTTATTGCCTAATCTCTCCGTTACTATCCCTCAGTAAACAAGTGTTGGATGTCATTTTGGAGGCAAGGAGGCCTAGTAATAGAAAATCTTTTGCTGAAAAATGGAAAAGATTCTGTGCCTGGAACCAAACTCAAGGGATGGCAACAACAGCGTCCAATTTACCTTAGATTCTTCAATACTTAACCGAGATGCTTCACAAGGGCCTTTACTTTTCCTCCATCAGAATTCATGCCTCAGCCATTTCAGCTCATTACAACACAGAACCACCCCTCTTTTCTCACCCACTGCTCAAGCAGTTCCTCAGAGGGGCCAAAAACTTAAAGAAAACCCAGGAGAGCCCCAACTCCTGCCTGGGACCTTAATTTTGTATTGGAAAAACTCACTCTTCCTCCTTTTGAGCCAGCTGCAACTGCAGAGTTAAAATTATTTTCTTGGAAAACAGCTTTCCTTTTAGCAATTACTTCAGCAAGAAGGGTATCTGAATTACAGGCCCTTATGGCAGTGGAGCCTTTCATCAGCTTTCATGCGGACAGGGTGTCCCTCAAGGCCAATCCCTCTTTCATGCCCAAGGTGGTATCCAGTGTTGCTCTTAATCAGTCCATTCATTTGCCAGCCTTCCTTTTTAATCCACAGAACAAAGGGGAATGGATACTGCACTCCTTAGATGTGAACAGTCAACTTAGATTTTACTTAGACAGGACTAAACCTCAAAGGGAATCTGAACAACTGCTGGTGGCATTTGCTGCAGGGGCAGAGAGGAAGGCTATTTGAAAGCAAACCATTTCTAAATGGATAGGCAGTTGCATTAATTTCTGCTATAAGCACCATGGAAAACCTATTCCACAGGCGATTAGACCCTTTTCAACCAGGGCTGCATCTACCTCTACAGCCTTTCTCCGAGGTGTCCCTACCAGAGACATCCTAGAAGCTGCTCCCTGGAGTTCTGTACATACTTTCACCAAGCATTACCATTTGCCAATTTTCTCTAAATCCAGAGCTGGCTTTGCCACGGCAGTCTTGCAGGGCCTTATAGCTGGTCCTAATGCTATCTGAATTCCTCCTCCCATCCTTAGCTTTGGGTATCTACCCAAATGTGATGACTGCAACAGTGAAACACGAAGAACATAGTACAGATGTTCTTTGTGTTTCACTGTTGCAGTCATTACATTTGGGTATTCTGCTGGCAGGTTGCCTTCAGTCTGCCTGAATAACAAAGTCTTGGATCCTGCGTCGGTTGCTGTCTCTTCTTTCAGGTAGTCAGACATATAAAACATGCAGTCAACGCCATTTTAATCAGTCTTTCTTGCCGCACGGTGCCCGAAGCAGAAGCAGTTCGCAAGTGCCGGTCGGCCAATTCCTGAAATTTTCGATGTGAAGTTGTTAAATCTCGCTGTTTATTTTCACTGATGGGTTCGGAGCCGATCCTCGGCTCCGACACGGCCAATAGCAAAGCTCAAAGTTTGCCAGTAGCTCGAGACCAATCCCCTTATCCCACAATGCACTGCTGGAATTACCCCAGATCTAGTTTGCCGTGGTAAGAGAGATCTCAGTGATCCAGTTAGCTCAGACCATTTTGACAAATCGCAAGTTTAAAAAAAAAGCTTTTTTTCTAGCTGTTTTGGTGTTTGTTACTGTTTAGTGTGTTTCTAATTTAAAATATTAGTTAAGTAGGTAGTTTTTGTAGAGATCTACCCTGTGTGTAGTTTTTGTTTTCTTGGTGTTAGGCCCTTTCTTGGCCCTATTTAGTCTTACTATCTTTAAGTGTTATTAGTTTTCTTAGTGTGGGCTTAGTTAGCCCTGTATTTAGCCTTTACAGGTATTTTTTATGCTGTTCTGTTAAAAGAATGTCGGATGAGAGAGAGTAGTCTTACCCCAAATCGGGGTTTAAAAAGTGTCCAGATTTTGGACAGAAAATGTCCGTTACGGACGGACATGTCCAATGTGTCTATTGTCTGGGGGCTAAACACCTCCAAGACTCCTGCAGTATATGCCATTCCTTTTCATCTAGGGTTCTCTTAGAAAGGAAGAGAAAACTAGTAGATAGGGGGTTACTGCAGCATTCTTTTTCTTAAGTGTTGGGTAGCAAGGAAAGTGCCAGCACTTCGTCAAGATCTTTGAAGTCTTCTGATTCCAAACAGACCAAGAGGGCAAAGAGATCAGAGGGTACAGGGTCATCGGTTCTACAGCTCTCGGAACTGAGTGTCCCTTTGGTACGGAGCCAGCTCCCAGTCTTGGAGCCGGTCTCCGAGGTCCCCTCAACTCCTCTGCTCCAGTCAGCACATTCGGTGCATTCCTGTAAGTCTTCAGTCAGCCTTTCTGATTTGGATATGGATCAGCTAGTGCAGAAGCTTTTAAGGGCACCAGGACTTGCTAAATTGTTTTCGGCACTGACCACTTTATCGGAATCGAAGACCATTGAACCGGATTTGACTGCTCCTCCTCCGAGCCGTACTGGACCTTCGGAGCCAAAGGAGCCGGAACCGATGATTGTCGAACCCTTGGAACCAAGACCTGCACTGGTGTCATCGGTTCCATCTACTCTGACGTCCTCGGCACCGACCGATGATGCTAGGAGCCGACACTCTCCTGTCTGGACTGGGGAGGATAGTCGGACCGATATGTCGGTGCTGACTCTTCCTCTCGGGGCTTCGGCTCCGATGAGCTCGGCTCCTACCACAGGCTCAGAGCCTATGGTTTCGGTGCGGGAGGATCAGACAGTCCGTTCGGGTCCGTCTACCCCTTCTCTTCGGAGCCATGGCGCTTTCGACGCCATGAGGAGAGTCATGTCTCCTAAGACATTGTCAGCATTGGTTCGGCCTTCCCTCTCCCATCAAGTTCCTGTGTCCACTTCTTCATCTACAGGTCCCCCTGCGAAGCGTAGAGACCCTGAGCCTCAAGTACCCCCACAGGGCGTCCCCTGCTCTTCCAAGATCTCCCCAGATCCCTTCACTGAGGAGGTACCCAGGAAGAGATTGTGCAAGAGGAGGCACTTGGACTCTCCCCACAGGAGTCTTTGACATCTGACACTGACCTGGATGAGTCAGAAGGGTCCCCTCGATCCCCCTCTGAGGATATCTCCTTTGCAGAGATATTAGAGATCCTGAATCAGAAGGGCGGTTGGCAGTCCAAAACCCCTACTTGGGACGAGTCAGTGCTCTTAAATGCTTTTGGGTCTCAACCTTCCACATCTTGGGTGTCTCCACCTTACGATGAACTCATGAACCAGATCTCTCGTAAGGTGTGGGAGTTGCCGGAGGCCATGGAACCTGTCCCTCGGAAGCCAAACAAGTTTATCTCTGCCCCAGTGGACAAAGCCTTTTTGACCAAGGGAGTGCCTGTTCATGCCATGGTCGTAGCTGCAGCCACCAAAAAGGAAGTGTCTGAAACATCCACATCTATCCATCCTCCTAATAGAGAGTCTAGGATCATGGATAGATATGGGAAATGCATGTTTAGTTCAGCGACCTTTTCTCTTCGATCACTAAACTATTTAACCCATTTCACAAGTCTCCAAAGAGATCTCCTGAAAGAGCTAGGAGATACTCTCCAGGGTACGGTAGCTGCAGGGGTGACCAGCAGAGTCAACACACAGCTTGCTACCCTAAATTCGGTTGTGAACTCGTCCATGCATCTCCTATCATATGCAGCTGATGGTTCGAGTAGAGCCGCTAGTTCAGGCATTGCTCTGTGGAGACGAGCCAGGATGCGTGTCTGTTCCTTTGCGGAGCCCTTTAAGTCTTCCTTTATTAACACCCCGTTTGACGGCTTATCACTGTTTGGGCCTAAAGTAAAGGAAACATTAACCAGGTGTGAGCAGGAAGGCAAGACTCTATCTGCCGTTGGAGTCTGTTTTTCTACCCCTACTCGGCCCTATCGGCAGAAAAATGTGGTTCCGGAAAGCACAGGGAACCTTCCAGGACACACGTGGAGAAACCCCCTCTACAGGCAGAAGAGGGGGTTATAATAGAAGATGCCGCCCGCGCGGCAGAAGGGGTCAGCAGCAACAGGACGACAGAGGACAGTTCTCTGGGCAGTCCTACCAGTGCCCCTGAAGGGAGGCCCGACTGTCCGGCTCCGGAGGCAGTCGGGGGTCACTCATCTTTGTACCCAGAAGCCTAGCTAAACATAACGTTGGATACTTAGGTACAAAGCATCATTTACAGAGGATATTTCATACCGATGTTCATCGTGCATACAGCTGCATTCATAACAGATGGGGTTTTCCTGCCGTCAGGCGGGTCCTCGGTCGGCCGAATTCCAAAGTCTAGGTCCGGCGTCGGTTGTCGTCGCTTCTTCCCTGACGTCAGTGCGACAGGGGTATAGAAGAACCAGCCGACGCCATTTTCTTCAATCTTTCTTGCCGCGCGGTGCCCGAAGCAGAAGCAGTTCGCAAGTGCCGGTCGGCCAGCTCCTGAGATTACGAATATTTTTCAACCGAAGACTTCTTGAAAGCTAAGTACCCCGTTGGGGAAACTTTTCTTGCCTCAGACCGATGTCAGACAAAGTTAATAATTGCATTTCATGTGGGAAGCAAATACAGCATAAGGATTTCCATTCCCTCTGTATACCTTGCTTAGGCCCAGACCACGACGTCTCGGCCTGTCGTTTTTGTGCTTCATTCAACAGACGCACTGTTAAGTGTCGGGCGGAGTTCGCCCAACACTATTTTGGCAAAAAGTTTAATTACAACATGTCGTCGGATACTCCGACTCCAATTTTGAGTAAACGACGTAAAGATAAGGACTGACATACGAGGTCCGCGACTTCTACCGACACCACGCTAAAGCCAACTACATGTGCTCCGGTTCTCAGTGAGGCACCTACGCAGCCCCTGACTACCGATGACACTTCATTAGCGGTGTCTTCTGTGCCCGAGGTCACAGGCTCTTCGGCCCACACCCCGATTACAGATACCGAAGTCACTCTTGGAGGGGAAACTCAGAGTTCAGACAGGCCTGCCACCTCTCAAGGTGTCTTCAGGCCTTCTTCTTCTTTTTCCATTAAGGCTTACACTAAATCTAAAGCAGCCATGCATTCTAAAAGACAAGCTCCACAGGGCCTCTATCAAGGCCCCATGCCTAAAAAGCAGATGCTCAAAATGGCTGAGGATTTGATTACTCTTATCAGGGGTTCTCAACCCCCCTCGGACAAAAGGCCCAGAGTGGAGGAAGAATACCCTTCCTCGGACCAGGCCTCCATTACTTCAGAACATTCTGAGGACCAGGAACATTCTTACTCCCCTTTTGAAGATTCTGATGCAGAGGAGTCCATTCCCTCTGTCTCCCCCCCTGAGGATTACTCTTTTGGGGAAACCTTGCATACCTTGAGGGAACACTGCCACTGGGAAGGCCAAGAGTACTCAGACTCCAAGAAAAGGCTCAGGGATTTCCTCTTGCTCCCTCAGCACAGGCCTCTGGCTATACCTCCTGTCTTAGACATACTAGATGATGTGTATTCAGAGGCCAGCCTTAACCCAGATTCTTTACCTCCAGTTCTAGTCAAGCCTGACAGGTATTACCGGGTTCCTGATTCACACCAATTCCTATACAAAAGCCATGCGGCTGACCCAGAAACTATTTCACAGGGTCCCAAAGGAATTAAGGCCTCCACTGCCAAAAATCCATTACCTTCAGAGAGAGATTCCAGAGCTTTAGAAAGGTGGGGGAAAAAGGTATACACCTCGGCCACTTTAACCATGAGGGCATTAAACTGTCAGTTCCATATGTTAAAGTATCAACAGTTTTTGTTATCTCAGTTGAAAAGCAAAATGTCACAACCTGAACAACCAGACATGAAGGAGTTGCAGGATTTGTTGCATAGTGCAGAGCAAGTGGATAAACATACCTTGCAATGTGGTTTTGATGCTTTAGAGGCCTCTTGTAGAGCTCATGTTACAGGATCAGTCATACGTAGACATGCTTGACTCAAAAGAGCAAACCTTACCAGATCATGTCAAAGCTAAATTACTAGATGCACCTCTTCAAAAAGATGTATTGTTTGGTGTTAAAGCTGAGGAGGTATTAAAGAAAATGGAGGAAAAGGCAAAATCAATGCAAACAGTGAAAGATTTCCTACAGGTACAACCGCCACGTTTCAGTAGAAATTGGCCTACAAAAAATTGGTCCTTTCCAGCCACGGACAGACCTCAAAGAGGTAGATACAGGCGCCCAAGAGGTAGAGGGCAATCTCAAAGATCATTTAGAGGCAGACAATAGCAAACACCTACACCAAGAGGGGGTGAGGATAGTTCACAGCCATTCAGAAAGCAGACCCAATGACTTTCCCCTTTGCATGCCAAGCAAGGCTCAAATGGCAGCACCTTTAGGCGGAAAACTGGCATTATTTTCGAAAAATTGGCATATTGTCACAAAGGACAAATGGATCCTGGACATTATAGACAGAGGCTACAGATTCCACTTTCACACCCTTCCAAAAATGAGAGGCATGCCAAACCTGCCACACAATCAAAGGGCAGAGGCACAAAAACAAATTTCAGATCTCATGGACATGAAAGCTATTCAAGAGGTACCTGCACAAGAACAGGGTCAAGGTTTTTATTCCAGACTATTCCTGGTACCAAGGAAGGGCAAAGATTGGAGACCTATTTTGGACTTATCCATCCTAAACACATATTTACTTGTACCAAAGTTCAAGATGCTCACATTACAGCAGCTTCTTCCCATGCTGGGCAAGGAGTCTTGGCTGATAACATTGGACCTCAAGGAGGCATACCTGCATGTCCCAATCAGACAAGATTGCAGAAGATACCTCAGATTTCTTGCAGGTTCATCCCATTATCAATTCTCTGCATTGCCCTTTGGCTTATCTACAGAGTGTTCACGAAATGCCTGGCATCAGTAATTGCCTTCTGCAGACTTCAAGGGATACAAATATACCCATATCTGGACGACTGCCTGATCCAAGCGGACAGCAAACACACTCTTCTGAAACACCTGACGTTTGTAATAATGTTGTTGAAATCTCTGGGATACACAGTCAACAAAAAGAAGTCAAGACTAATACCCTCTCAAACAATAATTTTCCTGGGTGCCAGCTTGGATACAAACACCCAGATGGCCTACCTCGCGCCAGAGAAACAAGGGCAATTAACTCAATACTTCAGAAAACTGGCAACCTTCACCAGGCTGACTGCAAGGAAAATCCTGCAGGCTCTGGGATGCATGGCATCTTGCATCCTGCTAATCCCATGCGCAAAGCTGCATATGAGGAAACTTCAATGGTACCTAAAAAACTTATGGTCTCAACACAGCCACAGTTTGGAAGCAATCATACCACTGATTCCATGTCTTCAAAAGGAATTTCTGTGGTGGGCTCAAGCATGCCAAAGAAACATATGTCTCCCATTCTGCAAGCCTCAAGCAAATCAAGTCATCACAACAGACGCCTCGGACTATGCCTGGGGGGGCGCACATGACAGATCGGTGCATTCAGGGCAAATGGTCACAAAAAGAAAAGCACGAGTTGCTGGCGCTGTGTCAGACTCCAAGCCGGTCACAAGTGGTGTCCCACAGGGCTCGGTCCTTGGCCCCCTATTGTTTGGCATCTACTTCTCAGAAGTACAGGCCAACATGGGAGGACTTTGGCTGACAAAGTTTGCAGACTACTGCAAACTGGGCGCCATAGTGGAAAGTGCATCGGACACGGATATCCTTCAGAAGGGACTCACGGAAACAGATAGCTGGTGCCAGAGCCATGGCCTGAAGTTAAACGCCAAAAAATGTATAGTCATACCCTTCGGGAAAACAAGGTAACCCAAGCTACCATATAGGTGGCAATCCACTAAGCACAGAAGAGGTTATCAGGGACCTGGGGACCCAGGTAGACAGTGGCCTTTCTTTTGACACTCACATTGCTAAAGTGGTTAGAAAGACCTTCTACATTGCCCACCTGATCATGAAGGGATTCACATCCAGATCTAGTGAGGTCATTGTTCCCTGTACTCTTCACTTATCAGACCAATGATCGAGTACAATGCCCCATTCGGGATGTATCTCACCCGACATCTGCAGCAATTGGAGAGACCCCAAAAGTTCCTCACCAAAAGGATAAAGGACTCCAAAATCTGTCATATGCTGCCAGATTGAAGAAACTCCAGCTCTATTCAGTCGCATACCGCCTGCTCAGAGGTGACATGTGCCTGACATACAAGGCCATGTCCAACCCGAATTAATGGACATGCTCCACCTCAAAAAATCCAAATCCACCAAAACCACTAGAGCAAGCGACTTAAACCTTAGCACGGATATAAATAGGACGTGCTGGAGGGATAGATTTATCACTCAGAGACTCCCTATGCTGTGGAATAAAATCCCGGTCCATGTGAGGCAGAGCACCTCGCTGACTCTGTTCAAGAGAAATCTAGACCTGTGGATGGGAGATCGTAGGTTTACCCCGGGAATCATCTCTGTGTCACTGCTGGACAGAGGCACAACAAACTAATGGGCACAGTATTTTTTCATATAAGGGGTGGCGTAAGCCACAAAAATTTGGGCTAGGCTTATAAATGCCTTAGGGCAGATAGCCTAGTATAAACCTATGAACCTATGAACATCAATCAAAAGGAAATGCTAGCAGTAATAAATGCTATTATGGCTTTCAAAGACCTTCTGCATCCAGGACAGCTATTGATAAGAACAGACAACACCACAGTGAGGGAGGAACTCATTCATATCCCCTGTGCAGACTAGTCATGTCCCTTTGGAACACGGCTGTGGAATTGCAAATCCAGCTTCAAGCACAATTCCTGCCAGGGAAGGAAAACACACTGGCAGACAACCTGAGCAGAAATATGACAGATCCACACGAATGGAAGTTGCATCCTCAAGTTTTTACAATGATAATTCAAGCATGGGGAAGGCCAGACATAGATCTCTTTGCCACCCACAGAAATTACCAATTGACAAAATTCTGCTCAAGGACCTTTCATCCACCGGCCTGGAAAGTGGATGCACTCTCTTTCAGTTGGACAACAATGACGGTTTATGCCTTTCCACCTCTTCCACTGCTGGCCAAAGTTCTATTAAAAGCCAGAGCAGACAGACCAAAGATGATTCTCATTGCTCCAGACTGGCCAAGACAACACTGGTACCCACTCCTGAGGAGCCTGACGCATTCCCCACCATGGATCCTGCCTCTAATGCCTCTTCTACTGACTCAGCACAACTTCAAAACTCTTCACAGTCAGCTGAAAACACTCAATCTAGCTGCATGGAGGATTCCTTAAATTCACAGCAGACCCTACTCTCCAAGGAGGTGCAGGATGTCATTTTGGAGGCCAGAAGGCCTTCTACTAGAAAAGCCTACTCCAAAAATGGAAACGGTTTTGTGTCTGGAATCAGAAAAAGGGTCAGAATCCTGGAATACTGAATTTACCTCAAATACTACAGTACCTAGCCGAGCTGCTAAGCAGTGGACTTTCATTCTCCTCCATCAGAATCCATGCCTCAGCCATTTCTGCAGAGTACAACACTGATCCTCCTTTATTCTCTCACCCTCTCTTAAGACAGTTCCTCATAGGGGCTAAGAATATAAAACCCCCAAGGAAGCAACCAGTACCTGCTTGGGACCTCAATTTCATTCTAGAAAAACTAACCCTGCCTACTTTTGAGCCAGCTGCTTCAACAGATCTGCAATATTTGTCATGGAAAACAGCCTTCCTTCTAGCTATCACCTCAGCATGGAGTGTTTCGGAACTACAAGCCCTCATGGCTGTGCAGCCTTTCATCATTTTCCATCAGGACAGAGTTTCCTTACGAACCAATCCTTCATTTATGCCAAAGGTAGTATCCAGGGTAGCTTTGAATCAGGCTATCCACTTACCTACCTTTTACCCTAATCCACAAAACAAAGGGGAGAGGCTACTACATTTCTTGGACATTCACAGACAGCTCCGTTATTATTTGGATAGAACAAAGCCTTTCAGAAAATCAGAGCAACTCTGTGTCCTATGCTACAGGTGCTCAAGGGAAGCCTATTTCCAAACAGACAATCTCAAAATGGATAGCCCACTGCATACGCTTTTGTTACTCTTTTCATGGTAAAACTGTACCTATAGGCATCAGATCTCACTCCACAAGGGCCACAGCTACCTCTGCAGCTTTCCTCAGGGGGGTTCCTACCAATGATATTTTGGAAGCAGCCACTTGGAGTTCTGTACATACTTTCTCCAAGCACTATCACCTACCATTATACTTCAAAACTAGAGCGGGCTTTGCCACTGCAGTCTTGCAGGGCATCCTGGCTCCACCTAGTTCCACTTAGTGCCTACCACCCCTTTATTAGCTTTGGGATTCTACCCATCTGTTATGACTGCAGCTGTATGCACGATGAACATAGTACAGTTTTGTACCTACCATAAATGTAGATGTTCGAGTGCTAATACAGCTGCAGTCCAGGTTTCCCTCTCTCCTTCCCCTCTTGGGACAGGCCTTATGGCTAACACCTCCTCATACAACCTCATTGGGGTATTCTTTTATGGTGTATTTGCTTGCAAGTACTGTTTTTTGATTATATTGCATTTGCTTTATTACATAAATTTATGTTTTGCGTTCCTTCTGTGGGCACCTGACATCTGGGGCAAGAAAAACTGAAGAAAATGGCGTCGGCTGGTTCTTTTATACCCCTGTCGCACTGACGTCAGGGAAGAAGCGATGACAACCGACGCTGGACCTAGACTTTGGAATTCGGCCGACCGAGGACCCGCCTGATGGCAGGAAAACCCCATCTGTTATGACTGCAGCTGTATTAGCACTCGAACATCTACATTTATGGTAGGTACAAAACTGTACTTGTTCTCCCCCTCCCACTCTATATACAGAATCCCAGATGTTCCACCCAGTCTCGGGGAACAAGCAATCATAGAGGTCCACAAATTGCTAGAAAAAGAGTCATCCAACCAGTCTCAGCAGACCAAGTTGTATTCGGTACTTACTCAAGATTCTTGTTGGTACCAAAGAAAACAGGGGACTGGAGACCTATCTTGGACCTCAGCAGACTCAATCAGTTTGTAAAGAAAGAAGTTCCGAATGGTCACGCTTCAGTCTATTCTTCCCTTCCTAGGGAAAGGCAATTGGATGTGCTCCATAGATCTCAAGGACGCGTACTATCACATAAAGATGAACAGACGCTCCAGGGATCACCTGCGTTTCCGGCTGGGAGCCAATCTTTACCAGTTTCGAGCCCTGCCCTTTGGTCTCACTACAGCCCCTAGAGTGTTCACCAAGTGCATGGCAGTGGTCACAGCTCACCTGTGGCGTCTAGGATTCCAGGTGTTTCCATACCTAGACGTTTGGCTCCTCACCGCTTCCACCAGGCATCAATTGACTCAGGCAACACAATACACTCTGACAGTCTGCCATCAATTAGGCATTACAGTCAACTTTGGAAAGTCTGCCTTATCGCCATCGCAGCATACTGTTTTTATAGGAGCAGTTAGATACCTCAACCACCGCTCTACGTCTTCCAGTCGAAAGAGTCTCACTTCTCTGCCAACACATCAGCTCACTGGTGTCAAAGAACAAAGCTACAGCAGCAGAGGTCTTGAAGGTGCTAGGTTTGATGGCAGCTGCAATCCTGGCCATACCACTTGAAAGGATGCATATGCAAATCCTTCAATGGCTCCTCTTTGCTCAGTGGTCTTAATAGAAACTGCCGATGCACCACATAATTCTCTTCACAGATACCTGCAAGAAAGACCTCCGGTGGTGGTTGATGTCACTTCATGTCACAATTGGAAGGCCCTTTGTTCTCTCCCACCTCCCCAGTAGCCATTGTCACCACGGACGCTTCCCTGATAGGGTGGGCATTTTCAGGGAAAGACTGCCCAAGGCACATGGACGGATCAAGAGTCATATCTGCATATCAATGTTCTGGAGTTGAGAGTGGTACTACTTGCATTGCAGTAATTTCAGGACTGTCTTCCTCTAGGAACTATTGCAATTCAGACGGACAACATGTCAGTCTGGTACTTGAACAAGCAAGGTGGAACCAAGTCTTACCCCCTTTATCGAGAAGCCCTCAGGGTCTGGCAATGGGCTGTGTCATCCCAGCGTTTTCTGTTAACAACGCACATCCCGAGGAAATCCAGCGTGATAGCGGACAAGCTAAGCAGGGCGATATTGCTCCCTCACAAGTGGTCTCTCAAACAACAGGTTGCGGAGTTGATTTTCCGCAAATGGGGCCAGCCTTGCTGCGACCTCTTTGCCAGCCACATCAATTAATAATGCAGAAGCTACTTTGCCCTAATACCATCTCCTGGACATCGCTTGAGAGATGCACTCGTACATGATTGGCCCCCGGGTCTCCTTTACGCATTCCCACCCTTTCCATCGATACCCAGATTTTTACAGAAAGGAAAATCGCTGGGAAGGACTGTTATCCTCATAGCCCCCTACTGGCCTCGACAGATTTGGTTCCCATTTCTCCATCACCTGTTGGAAGATCCATGGATCCTGGGCCTAGTTCCAGACCTTCTGACGCACCTGTCAGGGGACCTCCATCCTTCCCTGCAGTCCCTGAAACTGACTGCTTGGCTAATCCACTTCCCCTAATTACCAGGCTTCATTCAATTTCAGAAGATACAAGACAAATTCTCTTGTCTTCTCACAAGCCATCCACCAGGAAATTATACTGCAGCAAGTGGAAAAGGTTCTCAATTTGGGCCAACACACAGAAAATTGACCCTTTCTGAGCTCCGCTGTCGTCCATTTTAGAATTTTTGACAAAGATTTTTAAGGAAGGGGCAGCAGCTGCTACAGTTTGAGTCCAGTTAGCTGCTATCTCAAATTTCCACCTTGTATTCGATGTCTCGAATGTTATGTGCCATAAGTTATCTAAAACTTTTCTTAAAGGTGTTCTTCACATGATACCTCCTGTCAGAATTCCTTATTCTCCCTTGAATTTGAACTTTATGCTGTCTCAAATTATTCTCCCCCCTTTTGAAGCAGCATATTCTTGTGATCTCAAATATTTATCCTGGAAAACTATTTTTCTAATGGCCGATACTTCTGCCCGCAGAGTGTCAGAACTCCAAGCATTGTCTGTTAGACCACCTTACATGATTTTTCATGCTGATAGAGTATCTCTGAGAACAAATGCCTCATTTTTGCCTAAAGTCTGTTCTGAATCAAATATCAATCAGGTCATTGAGCTGCCAGTCTTTTTTCCCAACCACTGTAACAAATTGGAATACATGCTGCACAAACTTGATGTACACAGACAGCTCAGATTTTATCTTGACAGAACTAAAGATATTAGAAAATCAGATCAACTTTGTGTATCCTTTTCAGAAGCTAGAAAAGGTAATCCAGTGGCTAAAACAACTGTATCTAAATGGTTATCAGATTGTATATCCTTTGTTTATGCGAATGCTAGCATGCCATTGACACACAAACCTAAGGCTCATTCTACCAGAGCCATTTCTACGTCTTCTGCCTTTCAAGCTAAATTGCCCCTTGACAATATTTGTGCTGCAGCCACGTGGTCTAAGCCTCATACCTTTATCACACATTACAAAGTAGATAAAGTTTCCAGGGACAGGTCTTCCTTTGGTTATACTATACTGAAAAACGTACTTCCATGAGCCACCCAAGATTGAGGGTGCTAAGGACGCTACCCATCAGTGAGAATAAACGACGAGATTTAACAACTTCACATAAAGAAGTTATGTACTTACCATAACGTTCCATGTGAGTTGGTTATCTCGCCTTTATTTCACGTCCCTCCCTCCTTCCCCCTCCTGGTTGACAGTAGACTTAGAGGCTAGTACTATCCTGGCTCCTCAGTACTTCTTTCCTTTGGAAAGTGTTTCCCTTTTAGAGTAGGGTAAAGGTATATGTATATAGGTTTATATATATATATATTTGCAGCAAACAAGATCTGAGGTAATTCCAGCAGTGCATTGTGGTATAAGGGGCTTGGTCTCGAGCTTCTGGCAAACCTTGAGCTTTGCTATCGGCCGTGTCGGAGCCGAGGATCGGCTCCAAACCCATCAGAGAGAATAAAGGCGAGATAAACAACTCACATGGAATGTTATGGTAAGTACATAACTTATTTTTTTCGAGTTTCAGAACTGAAGTCTTTATATTAAACCTAAGTACCCCGTTGGGGAAACTTTTTCTTGCTCCTTACCGATGTCAGTAAAAGTTAATAGTTGTATTACCTGTGGGAAGCAAATATCTCATAAGGATTTTCATTTGTACTGTATTCCTTGCCAAGGCCCTGATCACAACGTACCTTGCTGTCGGTTTTGTGCTAAATTTAACCAACGCATCAGTATATTTTTGCTTCTAAATACTTTGGTTCAAGATTGAACTATCCTGAAATGTTGTCTGTTAGCAATCTGACTACTGGAATTCACAAAAAACCCAACGAAAAAGACAGAGACAGACTGTTGAGATCCAAAACCGATGACAAAGCGTCCCCTAAGCCAGTCGCCGGTACTCAGTGAGGCGCTTTTGCAGCCCCTGATGCCGGCTACATTTGAGTTGCAGGCCTCTACCGAGACCCATTCGGAGTTCGGTATGCTGCGAGATTCTTCAAGTATTGAACCCGCAGATATCTCTCCCTTGGATGGGTCCAGAGCCGCTAAGCAGGCACCGGCTTCTGAGGGTGTTTTCAGGCCTAAAATTTTGTATATTAAACCGACGCCATCATCGAAAACAAGGCCAAAACCAACTACTATGTCTGAAAAACTGACGCATGAGCCACGTGCTCAGGCCCATATGCCTAAAAAACAAATGATCAAAATGGCTGAGGATTTAATTACCTTGATCAGGGGTTCCCAACCCTTCCCCCCCCCCCCCCCCGTTAAGAGGCCTAGGCAAGGCACTGATTATGAATCTTCAGATCAGGTTTCCATTTCTTCTGATTCCTCTTCTGATCAGGAATTTTCTATTCCCCCTTATGAGGACTCTGATGCAGAGGAATCCATCCCTTCTGCTTCTCCTCCTCCTGAGGATTTTTCTTTTGGAGAGACTTTGCATACCTTAAGGGAACATTTTCATTGGGAGAGTCAGGACTTTTCAGAATCCAAATAGAGGCTTAGGGATTTCCTTCTTCTTCCTCAGCATAAGCCTTTGGCTATACCTCCTGTTTTAGACATTGTTGATATTTTCTCAGAATCCAGCATGGCTCCTGATTCCCTGCCTCCCGCTCCTAGTAAGCCAGACAGATATTACAGGGTTCCTTACTCCCACAAATTTCTTTTCAGAAATCCTACTGCTGACCGTGAAACTATTTCTCATGGTCCCAAGGGTGTTAAAGCTTCTACAGCCAACAATCCTACCCCTTCTGATAGAGTCTCCAGGGCGCTGGATAGATGGGGTAAGAATGTTTGTACATCTGCAACCCTGGCAATCAGGGCTTTATACTGTCAATTTTGTATGCTTAAATATCAACAGCATTTTATGGGCTTACTGAAACAGAAAATTATGTTGATTTCTGACTGTGTGGAAAATAAAGAGTTACAGGATTTATTGCATTCAGCTGAACAAGTTGGAAAAGCATACTTTGCAATGTGGTTTTGATTCCTTGGAGGCCTCTAGCAGGGCCGCCGTAACTGGATCTGTGATAAGAAGGCATGTTTGGCTCAAGGAGCAAAATCTGCCTGATCATGTTAAAGCTAAATTGTTGGATGCTCCTTTACAGCAGGGCAGTCTGTTTGGTAATAAGGCAGAAGAGGTTTTAAAAAAGATGGAAGACAAAGCTAAATCTATGCAAACTGTAAAAGATTTCTTGCAATTGCAGCTACCCAGGCTAGTAGGCACTGGCCTACTAAGAAATGGTCCTTTCCAGTGCCCAACAGAGCCGCTGAGGTCAAACCCAGGCAATCTAAAGGCTCCGAGTTTCAGTCACAAGGATCTTACAGGACAAAACAATTGGGTGCCTCCACCTCCAAATCAGGAGGTAGCAAAGCACCACCCTACGGTAAACAGTATCAATGACTTTCCTCTGCCATTTCCAAGCACTTATCTTTTGGCAGCCCCTTTGGGGGGAAAACAACACTTCATGCTCAAAATTGGCATCTAATTACCCAGAACAAGTGGGTCTTAAATATAGTATCCCAGGGGTACAGATTTCATTTCCACACATTGCCATTTCCAAACGGATTGCCACATCTGCCCCCAAATCAGTGGACAGAGGCTCAGAAACAAGTCATGTCCCTCATGGATATAGGGGCTATTCAACCAGTACCAGAAAAGGAAAAAGGACAAGGTTTTTATTCAAGACTTTTCCTGGTACCCAGGAAAGACAAATCATAGCGCCCAATTCTGGACTTATCCATTCTAAATATTTTCCTGGACATAACAAAATTCAAGATGCTGACTCTGCAACAGCTACTGCCTATGCTAGGCAAGAATGCCTGGTTGGTAACTCTAGACTTAAAAGAGGCTTACCTGCA
The DNA here is from genome assembly GCF_019279795.1 of Protopterus annectens. Taxonomy (NCBI): domain Eukaryota; kingdom Metazoa; phylum Chordata; order Ceratodontiformes; family Protopteridae; genus Protopterus; species Protopterus annectens. Next base: position 34,718,268 of record NC_056729.1, read on the forward strand.
TATCCCAATCAGGGAATCTTGCAGAAGATACCTCCGTTTCAAAGCAGGCTATTTGCATTATCAGTTCTCTGCAACTGCCCTTTGGCTTATCTACTGCGCCCAGGGTCTTCACAAAGTGCCTGGCACCAGTAATTGCATTTTGCAGACAAAGAAACATTCAAATTTATCCATATCTGGACGATTGTCTAATTCAGGCAGAGGACAAGGACACTCTTTTACAACATCTGGCGTTTGTAAAAAGGCTTCTAACATGCCTAGGGTACACCATAAACGAAAAGAAATCACAACTGGTACCCTCTCAAATAATTACATTCCTGGGTGCAAGCTTGAATACAACTGCCCAGATGGCTTACCTCATGCCAGACAAACAAATTCAATTGATAACATACTTCAAACAAATGGCAACAAAAACCCAGCTGTCTGCAAGACAAATTCTGCAGGCTTTGGGGCTCATGGCATCCTGCATTCTACTAATTCCATATGCAAGACTGCATATGAGGAAACTTCAATTGTACTTAAAAAGCTTATGGAGTCAACATTGTCACAGCCTGGAAACAATGATTCCTCTCATTCCTTGCCTGCAACAGGAGATGTTCTTCGTGTTTCACTGATGCAGTCAATACATTTGGGTAATCCTGCTGGCAGGTTGCCCTCAGTCGGCCTGAATTCCAAAGTATTGGGTCTTGCATCGGCTATCGTCGCCCCTTCCCTGACGTCAGGTCGTTAGGGGTATAAAAGAAGCAGCCGATGCCATTTTCTTTAGTCTTTCTTGCCGCACGGTGCCCGAAGCAGAAGCAGTTCGCAAGTGCCGGTCGGCCGACTCCTGAGACTTTAGAGTTCGAATTTCAGATCCGAAGTCTTCTATAAAGCTAAGTACCCCATTGGGGAAACTTTCTTTCTTGCTCCAGAACCGATGTCAGAAAAAGTTAATAATTGTATTTCTTGTGGGAAGCAAATACCTCATAAGGACTTTCATTCTTGCTGTATTCCTTGCCTAGGCCCTGATCATAATTTTCTGGGTTGTCGGTTTTGTGCTAGATTAAACTAACGCACTATTAAGCGTCTGTATGATTATGCTTTAAACTACTTTGGACGCAGATTTAATTATCCAGAAATGTCAACGAAAAGCCATCCAACTACCGGAGTTCACAAAAAACACAAAGAAAAAGAAAGACAACTGAGGACCAAAACCGACAACAAAGCTTCTCCTAAGCCAGTCGCCGGTTCACTGGTTCTCAGTGAGACACTTTCGCAGCCCCTGACAACCGCTACTTTAGAGTCGCAGGCTGCTACCGACTCTCACGTGGAGTCGACCATGCCGCTGGAAACTCAAAGTATTGGAGCCTCGGACATTAATCCTTCAGATGGGTCCGGAGCTGCTGAGCAGGCACCGGCTTCTGAGGGTGTATTCAGACCCAAACACCTATACATTAAACCGACTTCAAAGGCAAAGACTAAAGTACCTTCAAAGGCAAAGAAGCAACCTCAAGAGCCATGTGGACAGCCCTCCATGCCCAAAAAACAAATGCTCAAAATGGCCGAAGACTTGATTACCTTGATCAGGGGTTTGCATCCCCCTCCTGATAAGAGGCCTAGACAAGAGACTGACTATGAATCTTCAGATCAGGTTTCCATTTCTTCTGATTCCTCTTCTGATCAGGAATATTCTTTTCCCCCCTATGAGGATTCTGATGCTGAAGAATCCATACCTTCAGCTTCTCCTCCTGAGGATTATTCTTTTGGGGAAACCTTGCATACCATGAGGGAGCATTTCCACTGGGAGAGCCAAGATTTTTCAGAGTCTAAAAAGATGCTCAGGGATTTCCTGTTAGTTCCTCAGCACAAGCCACTAGCCATCCCTCCTGTGTTAGACATTGTAGATGATGTGTTTTCGGAATCAAGCCTTACCCCTGACTCCTTACCTCCAGCTCTTGTTAAGCCGGACAGATATTACAGGGTTCCTGATTCACATAAATTCCTTTTTAAAAACCCTGCTGCCGACCCAGAAACTATTTCTCAGGGTCCCAAGGGTGTTAAGGCTTCTGCTGCAAAAAACCCTACCCCTTCTGATAGGGATTCTAGGGCACCGGATAGATGGGGGGGGGGGTTTACACATCTGCTACCTTGGCTATAAGGGCCTTAAACTGTCAGTTTAATATGCTCAAATATCAGCAACATGTCATGGCATTGCTTAAACAGAAAATGTTGTTAAATTCTGAATGTGCAGCTAACAAGGAAATGCAGGATATATTGCATGCAGCTGAACAAGTTGGAAAGCATACTTTGCAATGTGGTTTTGATTTTTTGAAGGCCTCCTGCAGGGCCGTAGTTACTGGTTCTGTAATTAGAAGGCATGCTCGGTTAAAGGAACAAAATCTGCCTGATCATGTTAAAGTTAAATTATTAGATGCACCTTTACAGCATGATTCTTTGTTTGATGTTAAAGAAAATGGAGGACAAGGCTAAATCTATGCAAACGGTCAAAGATTTCTTACAAGTACAGCCACCTAGGTTCAGTAGACACTGGCCAACAAATAATTGGTCCTTTCCAGTGTCAGACAGACCTCAAAGGGTTAGACCCAGACGCCCTAGAGGCAGATCACAGGCTCAAGGTTCATACAGGCCAAAGCAATGGGGTGCTTCTACCTCCAAAAGTGGAGAAGACAAATCACAACCTTACAGGAAACAGTCCCAATGACTTCCCCCTGCCTGCACCAAGCACTTTTTTCCTGGCAGCACCCTTAGGGGGAAAAATAGCACTTTTTTCTCAAAATTGGCACATTATAACCCAGGACAAGTGGGTTCTAAATATCGTGTCACAAGGCTACAAGTTCCATTTCCTTACCCTGCCAAAGACAAACGGCTGGTCAGTTCTGCCAAAAAATCAATGGACAGAGGCACAAAAACAAGTCTCATTCCGCATGGACATGAGGACCATTCAATAAGTGCCAGAGCAAGAGCGGGGACAAGGATTTTACTCAAGACTGTTCTTGGTACCCAGAAAGGATAAGACCTGGAGGCCAATACTGGACCTATCGATTTTGAATACATTCCTGGATATACCAAAATTCAAAATGTTGACTTTGCAGCAACTACTGCCCATGCTGGGCAAGAACGCTTGGCTTGTAACTTTAGACCTAAAAGAGACATACCTGCATGTCCCAATCAGACAAATATGCAGAAGATACCTCAGATTCAAGGCTGGCTCAATGCATTACCAATTCTCTGCACTGCCCTTTGGCTTATCTTCTGTGCCCAGGGTCTTTACAAAGTGCCTGGCACCAGTAATTGCGTTCTGCAGATAAAGAGGAATACAAATATATCCTTGCTTGGACTGTCTAATTCAAGCAGAGAACAAGGACATTCTTCTACAGCATCTGGCGTTTGTGAAAAAACTTCTAACATGCCTAGTGTACACAGTCAACGAAAAGAAATCAAAACTAGTACCCTCTTAAGAGATAATATTCCTGGATGCAAGCTTAAATACAACTGCCCATATGGCTTATCTCATGCCAGACAAACAAAGACAACTGACTACCTACTTCAAAATGTTAGCAACAAAGGCCCAGTTATCTGCAAGAAAATTTCTGCAAGCTTTGGGTTTCATGGCATCCTGCATCCTACTAATTCCATATGCAAGACTGCATATGAGGAAACTTCAATGGTACTTAAAAAGTGTTTGGACTCAACATTGCCACAGCCTGGAAACTATAATTACTCTCATTCCCTGCCTGCAACAGGAGTTTCGATGGTGGGCAAAGGCTTGTCACCAAAACAAGGGACAGCCATTCACATTACCCCCAGCCAGGCAGACACTAACAACAGATGCGTCAGATTATGCCTGGGGGGCCCACATGGCAGGAAGATGCATTCAGGGAACATGGACCTCAAACCAAATGCATCTACATATCAATCAAAAAGAGATGCTAGCTGTTCAACATGCCCTGACAGCCTTCAAAGACCTACTTCAACCAGGACAACTACTGATAAAGACAGACAACACCACGGTCATGTGGTATATAAACAAGCAGGGGGGCACACATTCTTACCCCCTTTGCAGACTAGCCATGACTTTGTGGGCTACAGCATTGACTTACCAAGTACATCTGCAGGCACAATTCCTGCCAGGAAGGAAAAATACTCTGGCAGACGAACTAAGCAGAAACCTCGTGGATCCCCATGAGTGGCAGCTGGATCCACAAGTCTTCAGCATGATAACAAGGAAATGGGGATGCCCGGACATAGATCTATTTGCCTCCCCTCACAACTACCAACTACAGAGATTCTGCACAAGGATTTATCACAGACAAGCATGGAAAGTGGACGCCCTATACTTCAGCTGGAAAAACCTATCAGTGTATGCCTTTCCCCCTCTGCCTCTCCTTCCCAAGGTACTCCTAAAGGTCAGACAGGAGAAGCCAAAGATGATACTGATTGCACCAGACTGGCCCCGCCAGCATTGGTACCCAATATTAAGGAGCTTGTCTCAATGCCCAGCTTGGACCCTACCACAAGTACTGCATCTACTGTCCCAGCAAAACAATCAGATCCTACACAGTCAGCTTAAACCTGGCAGCATGGCGGATAATGTAGTCATACAAAACACACCTCTCAGCATAGCTGTGATGGATGTCATTTTGGAAGCCAGAAGGCCTAGTACTAGAAACTCTTATGCTGGAAAATGGACGAGATTCTGTGCTTGGAACCATGCACAAGGAACAGATACAGCTGTGCCAAATATTCCTCAGATTTTACAATACTTAACTGAGATGCTGGACAAAGGCCTATCTTTATCATCTATTAAAATTCATGCTTCTGCCATTTCGGCTCATTACAGTGCAGAGCCACCAATCTTTTCTCATCCCTTATTAAAACAGTACCTCAGAGGAGCCAAAAATTTAAGGTCTCCAAGGAGATCACCAATGCCTGCATGGAACCTCAACTATGTCTTGGAAAAACTCACCCTGCCTCCTTTTGAGCCAGCTGCTACTGCTGATTTAAAGTTTTTATCTTGGAAAACAGCTCTGCTCCTAGCAATAACTTCTGCAAGACGAGTTTCAGAGCTACAGCCACTCATGGCTGTGGAACCGTTTATCATTTTTTTATCCGGACAGGGTCTCCCTGAAGACAAACCCAACATTTATGCCTAAAGTGGTGTCCAGTGTGGCTCTTAACCAAACAGTTCATCTGCCAACTTTTTATCCAAATCCATAGAACAAGGGGAAAGAATTCTGCATTCTTTGGACGTACACAGACAGCTTAGATTCTACTTGGACAGAACCAAAGTTTTCAGAAAAACAGAACAATTACTAGTGAAATATGCTGCAGGATCACAAGGAAAGGCCATCTCAAAGCAGACTATTTCAAAATAGATAGGCCACTGCATTCGTTTCTGCTACTTATACCATGGAACGCCAGTGCCTAAGGGCATTAGGCCACATTCCACCAGAGTTGCAGCCACTTCAGCAGCCTTTCTCAAGAGGAGTACCAACCAAGGACATTTTAGAGGCAGCTACTTGGAGTTCAGTGCACACCTTTACAAAGCACTATCATCTGCCACTCTACTCTAAATCCAGGACAGGCTTTGCCACTGCAGTTCTGCAGGGCCTCATAGCCGCTCCTAATGCTGTTTAGTTCCAGCCTCCCAACCATAGCTTTGGGAATCTACCCAAATATAATGACTGCAACAGTGAAACACGAAGAACATAGCACAGTTGTGTACACTTACCATAAATGTAGATGTTCGAGTGTGTTCACTGTTGCAGTCCAGGTTACCCACCCGCCATCCCCTCTTTTTCTTCTGATGGAACCTATCTTTCCTTCTCTGATTTATACAACCTATGTGGTTTATTTGCTGGTGGATGAAGGTAAAGTTTATATTGCTGCATGTTTTTTTATATATAGATATAAATTTTGAATACCCTTTTTGGGGGCACCTGACATCTGGGGCAAGAAAAACTAAAGAAAATGGTGTCAGCTGCTTCTTTTATACCCCTGACGACCTGACGTCAGGGAAGGGCTAATTGACAGCTGACGAGGACCCAAGACTGTGGAATTCAGGTTTGACTGAGGGCAACCTGCCAGCAGGATTACTCCTGTGTTGAATGTGGTGGAGATGTTTTTGCAGGAGCTTCTCTGAACCCTGATTCCTTGCCTCCTGCTCTGTTAAGCCTGATAGGTATTATAGGGTGAAGCTCATAAGTATTTGTTTAGTCCCAGGCGGACCCAGAAACTGTTTCTCAGGGGCCTAAAGGTGTTAAAGCTTCTGTTGTTAAAATCCTGTACCCTCTGATAAGGCAAGGGCTTTGGATAGGTGGGGTGAAAGTATATACTTCTTCCACTCTAGCCATGAGGAAGTTGAATTGTCAATTTCATATGCTGAAATATCAGAATTATCTCCTTTCACAATTGAAATCTAAGGTGGATGCTTTAGCGGAAGGTATTGAGTGTAAAATTTGCTGGATTTGGTTCATGTGTCTGAACAAGTGGGTAAGCATTCTTTGCAATGTGGTTTGATGCTGTTCAGGCCTCCTCGGGGTGGCTGCTACTAGTTCTGTTCTTCGCAGGCATGACATGGTTGAAGGATCAAATTTAGCTGAGCATGTTAAGACCAGGATTTTGGATGCTCCTTTACAGTCTGATGTGTTGTTTAGGACCGCCTGGAAGCAGTTTTAAAATGGAGGACAAAGCTAAGTCTATGCAGACTGTTAAAGATTTTTGCAGAGTGCAGCCACCTGAAGTTTAGTAGAAATTGGCCTGGCTTAAAGGAGTGGACATATCCTTATGGTTCCCAGTCTAGGGGGTAGATCTAGGCGTGGTAGGAAGGCTCAAGGTTCGTTTAGGCTGGATCAGACAGTTCACCTGCTCAGACTTCTGGTGAGGGTGGTGAGTCCTTTCGTAAAGCAGAACCAATGACCTGCCTTTCAGCTGCCAGTGGACTCTCTGGCAGCTCCTTTGGGAAGAAGATTGTCTCTTTTCAAAGAAAATTGGGATTTAATCACTCAAGACAGATGGGTGCTGGATATCATTTCATCATGGGTACAGATTTATTTCCACACAATGCCCCTTTCAAAGGCATGCCAGATGTTCCTCCTCCACAAGAAGGCTCTCAAACAAGTTTCTCAGTTACTCAGATAGGGCTATTCAGCCAGTCCCTGTGTCAGAAGGGCTTTGGTTTATTCTCGTTCCTGAAGTACCAAAGAAGAGACACGTGGAGACAATTTTGGTTTTATCTATCCTCTTCACTTATCTGGACTTTCCCAAGTTCATGATGTTGACGTTACAGCTACTCTTACCTCTGCTGGGCAGGATCACTGGAAGGTAAGTATGGATCTCAAGGAAGCTTACGTTCATGTGCCGATAAGGCAAAGTTGGAGAAAGTATCTCTTGGTTGAACTGGAATTTTCATTATCAGTTCTCTGCATTGCCCTTTGGCTTATCTAAGCCCAGTGATTCACAAAGGTTCTGGCTCCAGTGATAGCTTACTTCAGGCTTCAAGGCATTCAAATTTATCCTTACTTGGGCGACTGCCTGATTCTGGCTCAAGAAAAGAACACCTTCTACAGCATCTGGAATATGTCATAGCAGTGCTAAGATGCCTATAGGGTATTCTGTGAGGCAATAAAGTCCAGTCTAGTACCCTCTCAAGACATGTGCTTTCTGGGTGTGAGACTGAATACAGCAGCCCAGATGGCCTTTTACCCCGGACAAACAAAAAGAGTCTGTCACTTTACTTCCATCAACTATCTCATCAGTCACGTGCTGACTGCAAGGACAGTCCTTCAAGCATTAGGGTTCATGGCATCTTGTATTCTGGTGCTTCCCAATGCCAAAACTGCATGAGAAGCTGCAATGGTATCTCAAAATGTATGGACACAGCACTGCCAAGATTTGGACACTGTCATTCAAATAATACCTTGCCTTCAAAAAATTCTTGTGGTGGGCTCAGAATGTCACCTAAACAAAGGGACTCTCTGTGACCGGCGGAGAGGCGAATCAAGTTTTAACGACAGATGACTCGGCTTGGGAGCTCATCTAAATGGAAAGTGGATACAAGACAAGTGGCCTGCCAGACTACAGCATCTACATATCAACATGAAGGAGATGTTAGCAGTCCAGTTTGCATTGATGGCGTTCAAGGTTACTTCTTCCAGGGCAGGTGTTGATTCTGACAGACAACACAACTGTCATGTGGTACATCAACAAGCAGGGGAACACATTCTTATCCTCTATGCAGGCAAGCAATGATTTTATGGGAGACTGCGTTAAGCCTGCAACTGACTCTTCAGGCAAGGGTTTCTGCCAGGGCACAGAACTCCCTAGCAGATGTATTAAGCAGACAAATCATGGATCCCCACGGTGGAAACTGGATCTTCATGTATTTCAGAAATTGACAGTGTCATGGGAACTCCAGACATAGATCTGTTGCTTCTCCACTAAACTTCCAGCTGCCAAAGTATTGCACAAAGGGTTTCATCACACAGCTTGGAAAGTGGATGCTCTGTCTTTCAGTTGGAAAAACCTTCATGTCTATGCCTTTCCCTCTGCCTCTTCTTCCAAAGGTACTAATATTAAGGTCAGACAGGACAGGCCAAGATGATGATTTTGATAGCTCCAGATTGGCCTAGCAACACTGGTACCCACTTCTAAGGAGTCTTGTAAAGAAGCCTCCATGGCCTTTACCTCTGATTCCTCATCTGTTATCTCAGTGATCCATCTGCTCAATGTCAAGCTTCAATCTCTCCATCTCACAGCTTGGCATATTCTGTGTTGAAACATGGAAGGTCTCAACTTCCTCAACAAGTTTTAAATGTGATTATGGAAGCTAGAAGGCCTAGTACTAGGAGGTATGCATGAAAAATGGAAGAGATTTTTATTTTGGTGTACAGCAAGAATTTGGAGATTTCAGAGCCTAATTTGAGTGTGGCTCTTCAATATCTTACTGAGTTATTGGACAAGGTTTGTCTTTCTCTTCCATAAAGATTCATGCTGCAGCAATTTCAGCTCACTATGATTGTGACCCACCTTTGTTTACATCCTTTATTCAAGCAGTTTCTTAGAGGGCAAAGAATATATAAGACCCCCGCGTCCTCTCCTGCTTGGGATCTCAATTTTGTGTTGGAAAAACTTACTCTACAACCTTTTGAGCCGGCAGCTACTGCTGAATTGAAATATTTGTCATTGGAAGGCGGCTTTTCTGTTGGCTATTACTTCTGCAAGAAGGGAATTGTCTGAGTTGCAGGCCCTTATGGCAGTAGAGCCCTTTGATTTTCCATAAGGACAGGGTATCATTACGTACTAATCCTTCCTTTATGCCTAAGGTGGTTTCTGAGTGTGGCTTTAAGCAAACTATTCATTTGCCTCGTTTTTGCAGATCCTCAAAATAAAGGGAAAAGATTTTGCACTTTTTAGATGTACACAGGCAATTCGTTATTATTTGGCAGGACTAAAGATTTTAAGCAGTCTCAGCAGTTACTTGTTTCTTTTGCTTTAAGTTCACAGGGCAAACCTGTGTCAAAACAAACTATTTCTAGGTGGATTGGCTTTTGCATTGCATTTTGTTATTCCCATCATGGCAAAGAGGTTCCAGCTGCGATTGGGCCTCATTCCACTAGGGCTACTGCCACTTTAGCAGCATTTCTAAGGGGTGGCAACTAAGGATATTCTGGAAGCAGCTACTTGGAGTTCAGTGCATACTTTCTCTAGGCATTATCACCTGCCTATATACTCTAAGTCTAGAGCTGGTTTTGCCACAGCTGTTTTACAAGGCATGTTGTCAGCTCCTGCTACTTTATAATTTGCCAGCCTCCCTTACCTCTGCTTTGGGATTCTACCCAATAGTCAGGACCGCAGCAACGGAAAACCAAGAACACAGTAAAGCTTTGTACCTACCATAAAATGTAGATGTTGAGATTCCTGCACAGCCTTGCGAATCCTTTGCAGTCCCTCCTTCCCCCTCTGTTTAGTTTCGGGGTGGTTGTGTGCCTTACATGCTTATATTTTTGTATATATTACTGTATATATTGTACATGTTTATTGGTGCAGGTTTTTGGGACTTGTCTTTTGGGTCTTCTGACATCTGGGGCAAGAAAGACTGAGGAAATGGCGTCGGTCAGTGTGCGCATTAGTACCCTGGCGTCAGTACTGACGTCAGTCTAAGGCGCCTGACCCGGCGTCTTCTCTTATTCGACCGGGCCGACTGGGGCGGACTATACCAATAGTCAGGACTGCAGCAAGGGAATCCTCGAACATCTACATTTTATGGTAGGTACAAAACTGTACTTTTATCTTGGAAAACTGGCTACTGCTCCTGCTCCTAGCAATAACTTCTGCAAAGCGCGAGTTTCAGAGCTACAGCCACTCATGGCTGTGGAACCGTTATCATTTTTTATATCCCGGACAGGGTCTCCTGAAGACAAACCCAACATTTATGCCTAAAGTGGTGTGTGGCAGTGTGACTGCCAAAACCAACAGTTCATCCTGCCAACTTTTATCCAAATCGATCATAGAACAAGGGAAGAATTCTGCATTCTTGGACGTGGGCGTACACAGACAACTTAGATTCTACTTGGACAGAACCCAAAGTTTTCAGAAAACAGAACAGAACAATTACTAGTGAAATATGCGGATCACAAGGAAAAGGAAGGCCATCTCAAAGCAGACTATTTCAAAATAGATAGATGCCAAATTCGTTTCTGCTACTTATACCATGGAGCGCCAGTGCCTAAGGGCGATAGGCCACATTCCACCAGAGTTGCAGCCGCTGGCACTTCAGCAGCCTTTCTCAGAGGAGTACCAACCAGGAATTTTAGAGCAGCTACTTGGAGTTCAGTGGAGTTCAGTGCACCCTTTAAAAGCACTATCATCTGCCACTCTACTCTAAATCCAGGACAGGCTTTGCCACTGCAGTTCTGCAGGGCCTCATAGCCGCTCTAATGCTGTTTAGTTCCAGCCTCCCAACCATAGCTTGGGAATCTACCCAGCTAGTCTAAATGACTGCAACAGTGAAACCAGAAGAACATAGCACAGTTGTGTACACTTACCATAAATGTAGATGTTCACTGTGTTCCACAGAAATGACCCACCACCCGCCATCCCTCTTTTTTCTTCTGATGGAACCTATCTTTCCTTCTCTGATTTATACAACCTATGTGGTTTGTTGCTGGTTGAAGAAGTAAAGTTTATATTGCTGCATGTTTTTTATATATAGATATAAATTTTGAATACCTTACCCTTTTGGGGCACCGCACCTGACATCTGGGGCAAAAAAAAAAGTAATTGGTGTCCAGCTGCTTCTTTTTATACCCTGACCTGGCGTCAGGGAAAGAGCGGCGACAGCTGGCTGGGACCAGACTGTGGAATTCAGGCCGACTGAGGGCAACCTGCCAGCAGGATTACCCAAATAAAAACAGGAAAACAAGGAAAAAACTCAAAGTTGGAAAAAACACAAAGCAGTGAAACTCCAAACAAATCACGCCAGTCACTGGAAAGGTATATTTAATCCGTTAGCGCTTTCATGCATTAACAATAGATGCACTTCTTCAGACGGCCATTGTAAAAATACATTATACATATATACCCCCACCCCACAGCTCATTCTCTGTTATCCAATTAACTATTTAAGGGACCATCAAAAACTATTCATTTGTTTGTCCATAAATTCAGCATTAAAATCCAAAATTCAAACATTAAAAATATCATTAAACAAAATATTATTACATTAAATTGTGTTAACTTTGAATAAAAATATTATATAAAATTAATTACCAACCTAGCGCTCTAAAGCTCTCAACTTCAGCAAACATTTCACAGAACACATTTCGTTTATACCAGGATAAACATAGGCTTCTGTCCTAAGCTGCCATAGCAACTCTTGCTCTTCAAGTGTTGATTGCCATGCTCCACCTAAGGATTTTGATACACTTTTTATTGCTATATGTAAACAAACTGTGGTCAGGAAACTCAAAATTGATTTGACCATTCAAAAGTTATTGGATTTAGGAATGATTGAACAGAACATTTACACCTTACTGCACAACCAGGAACCCAAAGTTCCATCTATTTTTGGGGTTCCCAAGGTCCATAAAAATCCCTCGAACCCTCCGCTGCGACCTATAGTGGCGGCCCAAGGTTCAAAAATTTCCACCATTTCTAAATTTCTTGATTACAAGTTCAAGAAGGTATGGCCTAGATCATCCATCTTTTAAAGATTCCTGGGATTTTTAAAACAGACTACCCCGGATCTGAATGTTTAACCTTAAATTCCTCACCCATGATGTGGTAGACCTGTTCTCTGTTATTTCCACGTAACAGGTCTACTTTGGTTGGAAGAAAGCGATAGCATCTTGTCCAAAAGCCAATCAGGAGATAGCTTTCTCATCATTAACTTAATGAACTTAGTATTACATCACAATTTTATCCATTTTGGGGAATATTACAAACAAACTTCTGGAGTCGCTATGGGGCAAATTGTGCCCTTATCGGGACATTGTCCTCTCCATCTGGGAAAATGTTTGTGACCAACAGTGCCTTCAAAGTACTGGGTAGCCTATAGTTTTAGACATTTGTATTTTTGGATAGGGTCTATTGATGAGAGATAAAATTTATGGATTATCTAGCTACTACAACTGATTTCCTAAAATTCACATATAAAATATATGAAGATGGGGTAGAGTATCTTGATGTTCTTCTCAGTAAAAAAGTAATAGGAGGTTTCAAATCCAACGTATACAGAAAACCTACATACTCTAATAGTTACATCCACTTCCACAGTTCCCATCCTATACATCAGAAAAGAGGCATAGTGAAAGGACAGTATGTGAGGATTTCACGTATGACGTCAGAGGATGAAGACTTTCTTATAGAATGTAATAAATTGAGGTCCATGTTTCAAGACAGGGGATACCCTGTTAAGTTCATCGACCAAATTCAGGAACAAGTGGTGAAGGGTAGAAAGGATAAATACACTCCAGTACTGGGTATAGGCATCAACCCAACTGGGCAAAATGAGGGTGACAACCAGGCCGAATTTTCACATGCTTTTATTACACAATATAGTTCAAACTCAGCAGCAATTAGAGAAATTATCACACAAGAGTGGGATGCTTTCACGGCTTTTAAGGATCTTTCTAGGTTTCAAAGAAAAGAATTAAAGATGGTCTATAGTAGGGGCAAAAACATTAAAAGTTTATTAGAACATGCCCCTATTCAAAACAAAACTACAAGGGTGCGTAAAGGCACCTATAAATGCGGAACCTGCCCACAATGTTCTTACATCCTACAGGATGAGGTAGTTACCATCAAAGCTTTGGACAGAGTGGTCAAAGCGGTCAAAGCTAGGTGTCAATTGTAATTCTACCAGAGTAGTATATCTTGCCATCTGTTTAGGTGCCCAGCATATTATGTGGGCAAAACAAGGTGATACTCTTAAGCATGGGATGTCTGAGCTTTGTGTGATATCTGAGTACATGTATGAAGCGAACACTAACAATGCCTTATATAAACACATACAGACATGTCCTACAGCTAGATTTAGAATTTTTGTGTTAGAAAGGATTAACGTGGACCCCAGGGGAGGACCATGGCAAGCTAAATTGGAAGAAAGGGAAACCCATTGGCAGATATTTTTGGAGTCAAATAAGAAACCTGGCTTAAATGATTACATTTCTATTAAGCCTATATTAAAACTAAAGGCTAGTAGGATGTAGTCATTATTTTGTATATATATTTTTTAGAAGCATATTATGTTTACTAGTGATTAAATTTCTTGGTCCTTATTTCGGGGCATTTTAGATAACTATTTTAAATGTTTTTAACATTATTACGTTGTATTTATGTAAACAATTGATTCATTTTCACAGTATAGTTTTGCAGATGTATATATAAGTGGTTAATGATCATCACATGACACTTTACATCAGTGTATTTAAACCTTATTTGCAGTTGTTTTCATTGTCTGAAGAAGTTGCATGTAAGCGGCGATGTTCAATTCCTTTGGATTTACTGGCGTTAATAAAAGAGAGTCTTTTACTTGGCGTTTTATTCTGACACCTGGATATCTATTGGCTTGTTCCCGGAGCTGTTTTTTTGGTTTTGTTTGTATTTTACAGCTTCCCTCTACTTGTGAGTTAACTATTTAAGGGACCATCAAAAACTATTCATTTGTTTGTCCATAAATTCAGCATTAAAATCCAAAATTCAAACATTAAAAATATCATTAAACAAAATATTATTACATTCGTTAATTGTGTTAACTTTGAATAAAAATATTATATAAAATTAATTACCAACCTAGCGCTCTAAAGCTCTCAACTTCAGCAAACATTTCACAGAACACATTTCGTTTATACCAGGATAAACATAGGCTTCTGTCCTAAGCTGCCATAGCAACTCTTGCTCTTCAAGTGTTAGGTGCCATGCTCCACCCCTAGGATTTTGATACACTTTTTGTACTATGTTAAACAAAAAACTGTGGTCAGGAAACTCAATAATATGCTTTGCCAACGCATTTGTGAATTCATGCTTTGGAAATAGCGTATACATGTTCATATATGCGTTGTTTTAAATGACGTTCTGTTTTCCCTAAATAAAAAAACAGAACAAAATTTACAGGAAGCTAGATAATACCACCTCTGAACTTTCACAATTATATTTATCATTACAGTGATATTTTTGACCCTTAATTTCAAAGGTTGAGCCTGTTTTTATATATTTACAGTAATTACACCGTCCACATTTAAACATGCCCTTATTAGGCTTATAATTGGTATTTACTGATTCAAATAAGTTTTTAAATGAAGGTGCCTTCTTATAGACAATAACAGGCCTAGATCCCAAAACAAGCTGGTAATTTCTATTGTTAGAGATTAATTCCCAATTATTACATAATACTTTCCTAATATGTGGTGCTAGATTATTAAACTGGGTTAAAAAACTAACATTATAATTAGTTAAAGGTTTATCGATCGATACCACTGTATCATTATTACGATTTTCTTCATAAATCAAAGAATTAATCGTCTCAGACCCAGTTACCAATAGGGGACCCAAAAGGCCTGTTTGCCTTTTCATAGTAACCTCAGTAATAATGGAATGAATAAGTTTTTTGGGGTATCCTCTGTTGATAAACATTTTAACCAATCTGTTACATTCCTCGGAAAATAGGTCTTCAGTACTACACATACGTGATGCTCGCACCACTTGACCTTTGATAACACCTTTCTTTTGGGAAAATGGGTGAAAGCTACTGAAGTGCAAAAAAGAATTACTATAAAATGGTTTCCTATAAATACTAGTAGTAAACTTATTAATCTGAAGTAGGATATTCATTTGTCTGCAACCTGTGGGTTATGGATCCGACATCGGATCCGAACCGGCATGGTTTTCCAGCTATGGATCCAAGCTCTCAGCTCCTCCCCTCACCCATAATGCCCTGCTCTACCCTCATGACCTCAGATCTCGTTTGCCGCGCTGGTGACTGGATTGGTATCTATAGCTCTCAGCTAAGTGCTAGATTTATATCTGTTAATTCAGACTTCTTGAAGTTTTTTGTGCATATTTGTGTGGAAGTTTAGGTTTCCCTCTTTGATAGTTTTGTTTAGAGTTAAATTAAGTATTAATTTTTCCCTCCCCTCGCTGTTGGCGTAGTGTGTGTGTGTTGGGCCTGTGTGTCTGTTTTTGTTAGTTACTTTTTTAAGTAGCTGTATAGATTAGATGGCTGATCAGCCCAAATCTATATTCTCTAAATGCACCGAGTGTGGCAATAAGCTTTCACCGGCTGATAGCCACACTCGGTGTGTTAGGTGCCTGGGGGTTGAACACCTCACATCTGGATGCTCCATTTGTGCAGGGTTCAACCCCAGGGCACTTAAGGAGCGGAGGTCCAAGCTTGTCTTGGCGGGCCTTTTACCGCCGGACTCGGCTCCGACCTCCGCTGCTTCGGGAGTAACCGTGGCGGTTCTTCCCTCTGGCACCCTCCTCCTCCTGGGACTCAACCTCCCGTTTCTGGAGAGAGAGGATGCTAGAAAAAGGACCGGAGGAGAAGCACCTGGCGGCGGGCGAGACCTCTGTTTGGCCCGCCAGCTAGCGAGCTTCTCCCGGCTCCGTTAACGGCTCGGTCTCCTCCTCCTCGGCTCCGGTCCCCAGTGTGCTTTTCACGGGTCCTGAGGAGGAGGAGACCCGATCTCCGTCGAGGCTATCGAGGAGGCATTCCAGGCCTGCCTCGGTAGCCTCGTCGAGATCTACTTATAGCCTTCGGATGCTGATCTGGACGGATGATGAGAAGATTCATCCAGGCCCAGATGCAGATGGGAGTGCTCTTGCCTCCCCTCTGGGGAGCTCAACACCCTTTTAAACCTATTGCTCCTTCTCCGACCCGCTACCGGGTTGGAGCAGCTGAGCCGAGCAGCCGGGCGGGGTGGGTCGGCGCCGATAGTACTGGTGCCGGATCCGACCCTGCCCTCGAGTGCATCGGATCCGACCTCTCGGAGCCTGGATCCGAGCCTCGGATCCGGGGATCAGTGCTCCCGGCGCCGTCTGTGTCGGGCGCACTGTCGCCGGATCCGGCGCCGGCGCCGGCTCGATCCACTCTTCGGATCCGAGGGAGCCGATTGTCGGATCCTTTGATCGAGGTCGGCTCCCCTTGGCGTTTGATGTAGTGGAGAGGGCCCTGTTGAGGGTCTCGGACCCCGGCACTTGTTCGGCTCCGTCCCGCTCCTCTGCACTGGGCCAGGCTTCCACCATCCGGCCCCTGGGACAGCCCGCTTCTGTGCCCCAAGTTGTTCCGATGGAACAAGTTGCTGCGAGGACTCCTCTGACAGCCCCCAGAGGATGTCCCTCGCAAGCATTGCAAAAGGAGGCACATTGACTCCCGAGTCTCTCACAGAAGACACGGATTTGGAGGAAGGGAAGGCTCCCCACGGTCACCCCGAGGATGTCTCATTTGGAGACATCATGGAAATGCTCCGCATAAGGGGGGGGTGGTCTGACCCCAAGTCTTCCTCGGACGAGTCCGTGTTCTTGGAGGCATTTGAAGCGGGCCCGTCTACCTCTTGGGTGTCCCCTCCTGCCGACCCCCTGGTGGACCTCATTACCACCAGGGCGTGGAAGGAACCGGACACCGTGGAGCCAATTCCTAAGAGGCCCGATAGGATCCTTAGCCCACCGTCCGACCGTGCCCATTGGAGTAAGGGGCCTCCGGTAGATGCCATGTTGACGGCGGCCACCAAGAGGGAACTGGCTCAGGAGAGTCCCTCAGTCCATCCTCCGAGCAAGGAGTCTCGGATGATGGACCGCTTGGGGAAGCGGATGTTTAGTTCAGCGACCTTCTCGGTAAGGGCGCTGAATTATTTGGCACATGTCATTAGGATGCAGCGAGATCTGATTAAAGATTATGCTGCATCTCCCCCTGAGTCCATTTCGGAGGAGGACAGGGTTCTGCACTCCACCCGTATGGCCACTCTAAGGTCAGTTACTAATACCTCTGTCGGCTACTCCCACGCTCGGAAGCGCCGCTGGAGCTGCGGGGTAAGCCTGGTCACTGGGCGTCAGGCCTGGCTCCGTCACTGCGATTTTCTGAGCCCTTCAAAGCGTCTTTCGACGCCCCTTTGATGGTTCTGCTCTCTTTGGCAAAACCGTTCGCGAGACGTTGACCCAGAGCGAGAAGGACGGGAAGACGCTGTCTGCCGTCGGAATCCGCTTCTCTGCACCCCAGAGGCCCTACTCTAGGAACCAAAAGGGTCAGAAGAAGATGTGGTTCCGGAAGTCGCAGCAGTCCCAGCCTGCTCCGGACAACCAATCCTTCCGTGGCAGAGGAGGACAGGGAGGACGCCGCCCTAGAGGCAGAGGGGCTCCCAGAAACTTCGGGTCCAGGGAACCTTTCTCTGAACGGCCCGCGCAGCAACCCTGAGGGGTTGCCCGACTGTTCCACTCTGGAGGCAGTCGGGGGACGTTTTTCGGGGCACCTAGCGGCATGGGAGTCCATAACATCAGACCGCTGGGT
Organism: Protopterus annectens; assembly: GCF_019279795.1. NCBI lineage: Eukaryota > Metazoa > Chordata > Ceratodontiformes > Protopteridae > Protopterus > Protopterus annectens. Next base: position 34,736,266 of record NC_056729.1, read on the forward strand.
TCTCCAAATCATATCCAGAGGATATCGCATCCCTTTTCTTTACCTTCCAAAATTAAAGTCCCTCCCAGACGTCCCACCCGGTCAACGGGAGGCCGCTTTGGCAGAAATTGGCCATCTGCTAAAGAAAAGAGCCATCCAGCCCGTTCCCCCAGACCAGGTCGGATCAGGGTTCTACTCCAGGTTCTTTTTAGTGCCAAAGAAGACGGGGGAACTAAGACCAATCCTAGACCTCTCTCTCTTGAATCTGGCAGTCCCCAAAGAAAAATTCGAATGGTCACTCTGCAATCTATTCTCCCCTTCTGGGAGAAAATCACTGGATGTGCTCGATAGACCTCAAGGACGTACTACCACATCCTGATGGACAGGCGCTCCAGGAGGTTCCTCCGCTTCGGCTGGGAGCCAGTCACTACCAGTTCGGGTCCTTCCCTTTGGTCTCACCACAGCCCCAGGGTGTTCACCAAAGTATTAGCAGTGGTAGCGGCCCACCTGAGGCTTCAGGGGTGCAGGTGTTTCCCTACCTGGACGACTGGCTCCTTACCGCCCCAACAAGGCATCTACTCTTATTGGCGAGACTCCTTCCTCCATCTTGCTCCTCTTCTGGGCATCACAATAAATACAAAGAAATCCAACCTGGCCCACACAGCTCTTAGATTTTATATGGGCCAGGCTAGATACAAGGAGTTCTGAGCCTTCCTCACTGCGGACAGAATTCAAAATCTGCAGCTCCAGGTGCGGGCCATTCTCCACTCAAGTTCTGTTCCCGGAGTTGGTCCTGAGGGCTCTAGGGTCCATGGCATCTGCTATAGCACTTCTTCCTCTTGCCAGGCTCAATATCGCATTCTACAGTGGGCGCTCTTAGTACAGTGGTCATACCTTGCTCTCCCATGCATCATCCTATTGCGCTCAGCAAGGCTTGCAAGCGGTCCCTCTTGTGGTGGCTTCACTCCCCGGATCTCCACAGGGGCCGCCCATTTTGTGCTTCTCCCCCTCTCGCCACGGTGGCCACGGACGCCTCCCGCCTCGGGTGGGGGCACTTTGGGCGGACCGTCCAAGGCACTTGGGACGATTCAGAGACCTTACTGCATATCAATGTTCTAGAGATGAGAGCAGTGCTCTTAGCGTTGCTAGCACTTCAGGGCTTTCTTCCCTTGGGAACAATTGCGATTCAATCGGACAACATGTCTGTGGTCTGGTACATCAACAAGCAAGGGGAACAAGGTCTTACCCTCTTTGTCGAGAAGCCATGAGAGTTTGGGAATGGGCAATCTCCACCAACCGCTTTCTAATAGCGCACATTCCGGTCGGTCCAACATCCTAGCGGACAAGCTCAGTCGCACCATTCTGACCCCTTACGAGTGGTCTCTCAATTGTCAAGTAGCGGCACGCATATTCGCACGGTGGGCAACCCCTTCATGCGATCTTTTGCCTCTCCCTCAAACACCAAGTGCGACAGTTTTTGGCTCTGATACCTCCTCCGGAGGTTCCCAAGAGGCAGCTCTGGTGCATGCTTGGCCACCCGGTCTTCTGTATGCTTATCCACCCTTGCCTCTGATGCTCCAAGTTCTTCAGAAAGCCTCTCGGGTGGGTTGCAGAATGATTCTCATTGCTCCGTTTTGGCCTCGTCAGATCTGGTTCCCCTTCCTAAGGTCTCACTCCGTGAATCCTCCTTGGATTCTAGATCCCATCCCGGATCTGATATCCCATCCATCCTGCATTCCTCCTCCGAATCTGGACAACCTGAAGCTGACCGCTTGGCTGCTCCAGTTCCACTCTTGATCAGGACTCCCGGTATTTCGTCACCTGTTAAGGCAATTTTGGTGGCAGCTCATAAACCATCCACTAGAAAGGTTTACCGCAGCAAGTGGAAACGTTTTTCTTTGTGGGCGGAGCGGCAAGGCCTGAATCCCTTCACGACTCCTCTTCCATTAGTGCTTGAATTTCTAACCACTCTCTTTAACGATGGTGCCAGCAGTTCCACAGTCAAAGTACAACTGGCGGCAATTTCTCATTACCACATTGGCCATGACTCTAATCCTCTTATGTCAGCCAAATTGTGTAAAATTTTTCTTAAAGGTACTTTTCTTCTCAGGCCCCCTATAAAACAAGCGGTTCCTCCTTGGGACCTCTCTCTGGTTCTACAGGCCTTGACCGCCCCCCCTTTCGAGCCAGCGGCTACGGTGGATCTCAAATTCTTGTCCTACAAGACAGCCTTTTTGGTAGCCATTACATCGGCCAAGAGAGTTTCTGAGCTTCAAGCATTATCAGCTAAACCTCCTTACTTGGTGTTTCATCCGGACCGTGTTTACCTCAGGACCAACCCGTCCTTTCTTCCTAAAGTCGCTTCTGAAGCAAACATCAATCAGTCCATTAACCTCCCTGTTTTCTTCCCTAAATATGAAAACAAAGGTGAATATAAGCTCCATTCATTAGATGTTCACAGGCAACTTAGATTTTATCTGAACAGGACGGCTGGTCATAGGCAATCCGACCAGTTGTTTATTTCCTTTGCAAAATTCAATTTGGGCAAGCCAATTTCTAAAGTTTCTCTATCCCGCTGGATTTCACAGTGCATCTTATTGGCTTATCAAGCTTCAGGAAGGCCCGCACGGAAGGGTTCATGCCCATTCAACCCGGTCAGTATCTACCTCGGCAGCCTTCAAGGCTAGGGTTCCTCTAGATGATATTTGTGCAGCAGCCACGTGGGCTTCATCTCATACTTTTATTTCCCACTATAAGTTGGATCTTGCATCTAGGGGTAGAGCATCCTTTGGCTCCGGTGCTCGGAATATCCTTCCATGATGGCGCCCAAGATTCAGGTAGCTGGGGACTCTGTCCCACAGGTTGCAGACAAATGAATATCCTACTTCAGATTTAGAAGTTATGTACTCACCATAACGTTCCATCTGAGTAGGTGTATTCATTTGTCTGCAACCATCCCGCCCTCCTATCCCCCTGGCCTTTCAGTTTTCTGCTTATTCTATGTTACCCTTTTCAGGGTGTTGTTGCTTTGGCAAACTCGATCTGAGGTCATGAGGGTAGAGCAGGGCATTATGGGTGAGGGGAGGAGCTGAGAGCTTGGATCCATAGCTGGAAAACCATGCCGGTTCGGATCCGATGTCGGATCCATAACCCACAGGTTGCAGACAAATGAATACACCTACTCAGATGGAACGTTATGGTGAGTACATAACTTCTAATTCACTACATCCTTTACAATAAGGATGTCCAAAAAATTAATAGTTGACTCTGCATATTGATATGTAAATTTTAAAAAGGAGGAAAAGGAACACATTACATCTACCAAGTCTTTGGCTTCGCTTTCAGTATTCCTTATGACCATGAAAATATCATCTTGGTAACGAGTATACCAAATGGCCATTTTTTTATAGAGATCATGCTGAAACAAAAAATAATGCTCCCAATAAGCCATTACATTGTTAGCAAAGCTGCCCCCACATGGGGAGCCCATTGCTACGCCATTTTTTTGCAAATACATTTGTTTTTTAAACATAAAAAAGTTATTTAGGACAATCTCTAATAAACTAATAATCAGGTCAGTATCGCTGCCTGTTAGACGTTTACTTATTAGGAAGTCTCTGACCCATTCTAAGCCCAAAACCTGAGGTATTGAGGTATAGAGATCTTTGACATCTGCAGTTAAAAATCTCAAATCAGAATCAAATTCAATATTATTCAGATGTTTAAGCACGTGCCAAGAATCACGGCATATTTGCTCTTCGCTTAATAATACATCTTTTAATTTATTGTCAACCTATTTAGCACATGCATATGTAATAGACTGTCTGCCGTCTATTATCGGCCTAAAGGGCGGGTTATTCATATCCTTATGTAATTTCGGTATGCCGTAAATCACAGGTACTAAAGGCGATGGCATAGTCAAGTAATGATAAGTCTCCAAGGTAATACTACCTTCTATAAACATGTCGCTTAGTATATTTCTAATCCTCTGATATGATTGATTTAACTCATTAATAGACACTTTGGTGTAATCAGCTGAATCCAACATTTGAGACATTCTGTAATCATATTCATCATTACTCATAAGAATAGCACCCCCACCCTTATCGGGTTTCATGACACGTATATTACGAGATTTAACTGTTATAAAATCCCTTTCTTGCTCATTATAACTAAATTTACCAATTTCCTCCTTATACAATGCCCTAATATGCATATCAGTAATTTTTTCAAAAAGTGCTATATTAACATCCAAAGGCGGATTATACAAACTAGAAACATATTCAGAGCTAGGAAAGCTAAGACAATTATTGAACATAATCTGGAAGTTTAGTTTACGTGTATACAATCTCAGATCACAAAGCACACGAGCTAAGTCTGGTTTAGGCGTTGGCACAAAGTTAAAACCTTTAGCTAAAAAGTCAATGTAATCCTGAGATGCTTCGAAAGAGGAAAAGTTATACAAATTAAAATCTCCAGATGTACTAGGATAAACGTCAACAGCACAAGGCAAATAATTGATATTTACCTCTTGCGCTTGTGGTATTTCCGTTTCGGTTGAGAACGTTTGTTGATTACCCAAATGTAATGACTGCAACAGTGAATACACTCAGACGTGTACATTTATGGTAAGTGTACACAACTGTACTTTCCTTTGGTGGGCAGAGGCATTCAACAAAACAAGGGACTATCATTCATTCTACCCCCTGCCACCCAAACCCTGACTACAGACGCATCACACTATGCTTGGGGGGGCCCATCTTGCAGGGAGATGCATTCAGGGCGAATGGAGCCCAAATCAAATGCACCTACATATCAACCAGAAAGAAATGCTAACTGTACAGAATGCTCTGACAGCCTTCAAGGACTTCCTTCATCCAGGACAACTACTGATAAAGACGGACAACACCACAGTTACGTGGTACATAAACAAGCAGGGGCTACCCAGTCCTACCCCCTTTGCAGACTAGCCATGGCCTTGTGGAACACAGCCTTGACTTACCAAATACATCTTCAAGCTCAGTTCCTGCCAGGAAAGCAAAATATTCTGGCAGACCTAAGCAGAAATCTTATGGACCAACACGAATGGAAACTGGATCCACAAATCTTCAGCATGTTGACACGAAGATGGGGGAGCCCAGACATAGATCTATTTGCCTCTCCCCAAAACTACCAGTTGGACAAATTCTGCACAAGAACTCATCACAAAAAAGCTTGGAAAGTGGATGCTCTATCCTTCAGCTGGAAAAACCTATCAGTCTATGCCTTCCCCCTCTACCTCTGCTCTACAAGGTTTTACTAAAAGTCAGACAGGAAAAACTAAAAATGATTCTGATTTCTCCGGACTGGCCTCGCCAACACTGGTACCCGCTTCTAAGGAATGTGTCACACCTTCTTCCGTGGTACTTGCTTCAGACACCTCATCTATTGTCTCAGCAGAACTATCAAATTCTGCACACTCAGCTCCAAACGCTGAATCTTGCAGCATGGCTAATCAACTAATTTCACCAATCACATCTCTCAGTAAACCTGTGATGGATGTCATTTTGGAGGCTAGAAGTCCTAGTACTAGAAAATCTTATGCTGGTAAATGGAAGAGAGTCTGTGCTTAGAGCCAAGCACAAGAAATAAACACGGCAATGCCCAATATTCCTCAGATTTTGCAATATTTAACTGAGATGCTTCACAAGGGCCTATCTTTTTCTTCTGTAAAAATCCATGCCTCTGCCATCTCGGCTCATTAAAACACAGAGCCTCCTCTCTTTTCTCATCCCCTGCTAAAACAGTACCTCAGAGGGGCCAAAAATGTAAGACCTCCCAGGAGAGCACCGACTCCTGCATGGGACCTCAATTTTGTCCTGGAAAAACTCACCCTACCTCCTTTTGAACCAGCTGCTACTGCAGACATAAAATTTATTTCTTGGAAGACAGCTTTTCTTTTAGCAGTCACTTCAGCTAGAAGGATTTCAGAACTACAGGCTCTCATGGCAGTGGAGCCTTTCATTATCTTTTACCTGGATAAGGTGGCCCTCAGGACCCAGTCCTTCTTTTATGCCTAAGGTGGTATCCAGTGTTGCTCTTAACGAGACCATTCACCTGCCAACTGTTTCCCCAAATCCGCAGAACAAGGGGGAGGGGATCCTGCATTCATTGAATGTACACAGACAACTAAGATTCTACTTGAAACATGACAAAATCTCTAAGAAAGTCTGAGCAACTACTGGTGGCATTTGCTGCGGGGACAGAGGGGAAGGCTATATCAAAGCAGACTATTTCAAAACGGATAAGCCATTGTATTCATTTCTGCTACATGCAGCATAGTAAACCTGTCCCCAAGGGGATCATATCCCATTCCACCAGGGCTGCATATACTTCTGCAGCCTTTCTCAGAGGGGTTCCTGCCAGAGACATTCTAGAAGCTGCTACTTGGAGCTCAATTCATACGTTCACAAAACATTACCATTTACCTCTCTTTTCTAAATCCAGGGCAGGCTTTGCCACCCCTGTCCTGTAGGGCCTTATAGCTGCTTCTAATGCTGTTTAATTCCATCCTCTCATCCATGGCTTTGGGATTCTACCCAAATGTAATGACTGCAACAGTGAAACACGAAGAACATAGTACAGTTGTGCACACTTACCATAAATGTAAATGTTCGAGTTTATTCACTGTTGCAGTCCGGGTTACCCACCCGCCAGCCACCTTTCTTCTCTGTTTTTATACCTCTTCTTTCCTTCACTATGCTCAAAAGCCTTTGTGGTGTATTTGCTTTTAGTTGAAGGTAAATTTTTTGTCTTCTAAAATACATGAAGGTAAATTTTTTGTCTTCTAAAATACATGCATATATATATATATATATATATTTTTTTTTTGTTTGTTTTTTTTTGTTCCCCTTTTGGGGGGCACCTGACATCTGGGGAAGAAAAACTGATTAAAATGGAGTCGGCTGCATGTTTTATACCCCTGACGACCTGGCATCGTGGAAGAAGAGACAGCAACTGACGCAGGACCCAAGACAAGAGTTATTCAGGCCAACTGAGGGCAACCTGCCAGCAGATTACCCAAATGTAATGGCTGCAACAGTGAATACATTCGAACATCTACATTTATGGTAAGTGTACACAACTGTACTTTGTGTACATTTACCATAAATGTAGATATACGAGTATATTCACTGTTGCAGTCCTGGTTACCCTCCCTCCAGCCCCCTGACTTCTTTTGGCTATACCTCTATTCTCCTTGATTATACTTAAAAGCTTTTTGGTGTATTTGCTTTTTTGTTGGAGGTATAACCTTGTGTGTGTGTGTGCGTGTGTGCGTGTGTGTGTGTGTATATATATATATATATATATATATAATGTATTTTTTTTAATTGCTTCCCATTAAGGGGGGCACCTGACATCTGGGGCAAGAAAAACTGATGTAATGGCGTCAGCCATGCTTTATACCCCTGACTACCTAACGTCATGGAAGAAGAGACAGCATTCGACGTAGGACCCAAGACGTTGATAATCAGGCTGGCTGAGGGCTACCTGCAGGCAGATAACCCAAATGTAATGACTGCAACAGTGAATACACTCAAACATCTACATTTATGGTGAGTGTACACAACTGTACTTTATGCATTAAGAAAGTAGAGTTGTTTAAAATCTTGCCATAACAGTAGATGCCATTTTCTTCTCTGTTGCAGTGTACTTTACTATAGGTGTCTTCTGCCCAGGGCAGCCCAACATTCGGCCAGTATACCAAAGCCATATGATCTTCTATGTGCTGTATGTCTCACACATGCTCACCACACAGGACGTATGGCATAAAAATGACGTACAGATGCAGTTACCCAGAACTGAATTTCCCCTGGTAGAGAACAGTCTACATAGGACAGAGGAGTCCATGCACATCCAGGAGAAAATGCCGACTCAAAAGGGGATACCCAGACCAAACAAGAAGGGGTTGGTGGGAGGGAGCGAATACTGCAACAGTGAAGAGGACAACTACTGCTTTGATAAGATTTTCACAACTGTACTATGTTCTTCTATATTACTGTTGCAGTATTCTTTACCTTAGGGAGAGTAAAAAAGATCAAGAAATAAAATGGGAGGTGGAAAGCTGAGTAGAGCCCTTAGCAAACCCATATAGAATGGCTCTACCAAAACCTGCTCTGGCCCTAGAAATCATATCCAACTTACAATGTTTAGTAAAAGTATGCACTGAAGGCCAAGTAGCAGCTTCAAGGACAGAACTGGTGTCCAATCCCTTGAAAGCATCAGAAGAGACGACAACCCTAGTGGAATGGACGCTTAACAGAAGTAGACAAAAATTTGCCATGAAAAAAGTAATAAAAAAATGGTCTTAGATATCCACAAGGAGAAGGTTTGCTTAGACGTGATCAAACTCACTGCCCTGGCGTGAAAGGAAACAAAAAGCTGGTCAGACTTACGAATGGCCTTAGTTTTATCCAAATAGTACTTCAGCTCTTTTTGAAAAACCAAGGTATGCAAGACTCTCTCACTGGCAGCCTGAGGTGAAGGGAAAGAGGAATGGAGTTGTACTGACTGTTTTAGGGATAACTCATTACAACCTTGAGGATAAAAGAAGGATTAGTATGAAAGGACATCTTGTCCCTGTGAAAAAACAGAAAAGGAGGAATGACCATAAGGTTGGAGTTCAGAAACCCACCAAGCAGAAGTAAGAGCCAGCTACAAAACAGTCTTCCAGGTATAATTTTGCAAAGGGTTTACTGTCAAATGTGTGAAACTCACCTTACCATCATTCAAAAGGTTGAGGATAAAGTTGAAAGTGTTTAAAATTGCGACAGAAAATCCTGTTGACTCCAAAACATAGACATGTATCTTGCATTCGTGGTTTTGAGCATCACTGTTCTCAATTGGATCGCACTGCACTGGGGATCAGGAAAAGCACCCTTTTTCTCACTGTAGTGCGATCCCAGAGTTAGAATATTTAATTAGCAAGGGGTGTTTTGGGTGCAGGAGGGCTCCCCCCTGCAAGGCAGTAGAAATCTGTATGACTTGTCAACAGTGTTTTTACCTGATGGTGAGTGGCACACAAGTTGTCAGATGTTGATTCTTGCCTTTCGAACAATTCAACATTCAGAGCAGTCAGCTTGGCAGTTTCTGCTCTTCTGGTTCAGGAATGTAAACATTCGTGGTTAGGGTTTCCATGATTTTAATAGTAAACTGTTGCAAAGAAGCAGAATCTACAGGTTCAAAAGGAGCCTGGGTCAATTTTTCCAAAACAAAATTAAGGTCCCAAGAAGGAGGAATAGGTTTCCTTGCAGGCCTAAGATGCAGAATGCTTTTAAGAAATTGTTTGACCTCAAAATAACAAACCAAGGGATGATTCAAGGGCAGACAAGCAGAAATGACTGGCAAATGGGTTTTCACAGAAGAATAGGCCTAGCCAGACTGGAGCAGCTCACACGAATAATAGAGGACCAAAGGGACTCCTGCTGAAAAAGGGTCCTTGTTACGGACATAACACCAGACAAAAAATCTCTTCCATTTGGACACACAAGATTTTCTGGTTGACGGATGTTCTTCATGTTTCACTGTTGCAGTCATCACACTTGGGTTATCCTGCCAGGGGTAGCCCTCAGTCAGCCCGAATACCAGAGACTTAGTATTTCTGTATCGGTTGCTGTCACTTCAAGACTGATGTCAGGTCATCAGAGGTATAAAAAGAGGCAGCCGACGCCATTACATCAGTCTTTCTTGCCAGGGTGGAAAGCAAATACCACACCGAGATTTCCATTCTTGCTGCATCACCTGTTTAGGCCCAGACAGTGACGTACCCCGCTGTCGGTTTTGTGCTTTGTTCAACACCCGAACTATTCATTGTTGGGCCCTTATTGTTGCTAAATACTTTAGTTCTCGCTCTCCGTATTCAAAAATGGCTTCAGTAAGTCATCCGACTATCGATCTTCTGAAAAAAATGTAAGGATAAAGACAGAGAGAGACCGCACAGGTCCAAAACTGCCAACGATGCTTCCGTTAAGCTAGTCACCAGTTCGACTGTACTCAATGAGGTGCTTTCACAGCCCCTAATGCCTGCTTCAGTGGATTCGCAGGCCGCTACTGAGATCCGTTCGGAGTCCGGTATGCCACGAAACTCTTCTTTGACTACTGAACCTGCGGATGTCTCTACCTTGGATTGGTCCGGAGCTGCTGTGCACGAACTGGCTTCTGAGGAAGTTCTTCACACTACCGATATTCGACACAAACTGACGACTTCTTTCACGTCTTCAGTTCTTTCTAAAACTACTGAGTTTCTAAGACCAAGAGTACAAGCTACACCTAAAAAACTGACAACCCAAACTCAAACGCCTGTTCCTTGTCACAGTCTCAGATGCTTAAAATGGCAGAAGACCTGAACATGCTGATTAGGGGAAGCCAGCCTTCCCCTGCTAAAAGAAAAAGAGACTTGTCCCCACCAGCTTTATCTGACCAAGAGTCCGACGACTCTGAGATTTCTGAATATGAAGACATGCGCCTATCAGCCTGTAAGGATTCAGATGCAGAGGAATCCATTCCTTCTGCCTCCTCTCCAGAGGACTTTTCTTTTGGTGAAACTCTTCATACTTTGAGAGAACATTTCCATTGGGAATGCCAGGATTATCCTCAGTCCAAAAAGAGACTCAGGGAATTTTTAGATTTACCACAGCACAGACCCTTATCTCTCCCTCCCTATGGAATCCAGTCTAACTCCTGATACTTTACCCCTTGCTCCAAGGAAAGCTGACAGGTACTACAGAGTCCCTGACTCTCACAAATTTCTCTTCAAAAATCCTACTGCTGATCCAGAGGTCATATCCCAAGGACCTAAAGGAGTAAAAGCAACTACAGCTACGAATCTCCCCCCGGACAGAGATTCCTGAGCTTTAGACAGATGGGGTAAAAAAAGTATACACCTCTGCAACTCTCGCCATTAGAGCATTGAATTGTCAGTTCCACATGCTGAAATACCAGCTACATACTATGGAACTTATTAAGCAAAAATTATCTAAAGATAATCCAAAGACATGCATCTGGAGCATTTCTCCCCGGGCCTCCACTGAAAACAGGCTCTGTGGAACCTAGTCGGACTTTCCTGGTCAACGAATGTTAAATAATTTAAATAAATAAATTAAAAAAAAAAAATCTACTTTTCCTGATTATGCAGATAATAAAGAATTACAGGAGCTTATGCATTCTGCAAGCCAAGTCAGCAAACATACCCTGCAATGTGGGCTTGACGCCCTAGAAGCATCTTGCAGGGCAGCAATCGCAAGTTCTGTACTTAGAAGGCATGCCTGGCTTAAGGAGCAGACCTTGCCGTACTTAGAAGGCATGCCTGGCTTAAGGAGCAAACCTTGCCGGACCGTGTCAAATCAAAGTTATTGGATGCTCCTCTGAACAAGGACAATCTGTTTGACACCAAAGCAGAAGAAGTTTTAAAAAAGATGGAAGAAAAGGCTAAGCCTATGCAGACAAAGATTTTTTGCAAGTGCAGCCTAGGAGATTCAGTTGACATTGCCCCTCAGAACATTGGTCCTTTCCAGCCACCTCAAGGCCATCTCAACCTAGACCCAGGGGAAACAGATCCCCCCAGATTTACAGTCTCATGGTATGCAGAGATCTAAGCAATGGAGTACCTCCACTTCTAAAATAGGGAGTGCTAAGCTATACCCTTACAGAAAGAATTCACAATGAATTGTCAACTCCTCTCCTCATTTTTGCCCAATTGCTCGTGCCCCTAGGAGGAAAACTTGCCCACCATGCAAAAAATAGGACCTGCGTCACCGACGATCAATGGGTCCGCAACACAGTATCTCAGGGGTACAAATTGTATTTCCACATGCTGCCAACCCCAAAAGGGTTCCCAGACCTTCCTCCAAACCAGTGGGCAGAGGCACAAAACCAAGTTCAGTCCCTGCTTTCCAAAAGGGCAATTCAGCCTGTTCCTGTAGAACAGATAGACCAAGGTTTTTATTGCAAACTTTTCCTGGTACCCAGAAAAGAGGGCACTTGGTGCCCAATCTTAGATCTATCCATTCTAAACACCTTCCTGGTGGTACCAAAATTCAGACTGCTCACCCTACAGCAGCTTCTCCCTATGTTGTCCAAAGATGCCTGGTTAGCCACCCTAGACAGGTCGTCAGGGGTATAAAACTTGCAGCCGACGTCTTTGCATGAGCTTTTCTTGCCGAGTGGAGCCTGAAGCAGAAGCAGTTAGCAAGTGCCAGTCAGCCGCTACCTGAAATTTTCATTATTCGAGTTTCAGACCTAAAATCTTCTAAAGCGAAGTACCCCATTGGGGATCCCTTTTTCTTGCTCTAACCGATGTCAGAAAAAATTAATAATTATCTTGCCTGAGGAAAGCAAATACCTCACAGAGATTTTCATTCTTACTGCGTCACCTGTTTAGACCCACACCACGACATTCCTCGCTGTCGGTTTTGTGCCCTGTTCAATGCCCGAACTATTCATCATCAAGCTATCTTTGTCGCTAAATTCTTTCATTCTCGTTCTCCATATTCTGAATTGGCTTCGATAAGCATCCGACTACAGATCTTCTGAAAAAATGTAAGGATAAAGACAGACCGCATAGGTCCAAAACTGCTGATGACCCTTCTGTTAAGCTAGTCGCCAGTCCGCCGGTACTCAGTGAGGCGATTTCACAGCCCCTGATACCCGCTTCTACAGATTTGCAGGCCTCTACTGAGACCCATTTGGAGCCCGGTATGCCGCGAGATGCTTCTTGGACTATGGAACCTGCGGATGTCTATACCTTGGATGGGTCTGGAGCCGCTGTGCAGGCACGGGCTTCTGAGGGTGTATTCAGGCCTTCCAGTGTTAATGTTAAACCAACTACTTTGTTTCAAACTAAAAATACTGAATTTCTCAGGCCCAGAGTTCGCAGTATGCCTAGGAATCCGACTACCAAAGCACATTCTCAGGCCCCCATGCCGCAGAAACAAATAATTAGAATGGCTGAAGGCCTTATTACTTTAATTAGGGAAAAGCCAGCCTTCCCCCTCTAAAAGACAAATAATTGATTTTCCTTCTGATTCTTCAGATCATGAGTCCAGTGACTCTGACCCTTCTGATTACTAGGACATACCTTTATCTACCTATGAGGATTCTGATGCAGAAGATCCCATTCCCTCTGCTTCCCCACCAGAGGAGATTTCTTTCGGTGAAACCCTGCATACCGTCGGAGAGCATTTCTGCTGGGGAATGCCAGGACTACCCACAGTCCAAAAAGAGACTCAGAGAATTTTTAAACTTGCCTCAGCACAGGCCTCTAGCTATCCCTCCTGTTCTGGAAATTGTAGATGATGTCTTCTTGGAATGTAGTGTTGCCCCTGATACTTTGCCACCAGCTCCCAGGAAACCTGACGGGTACTACAGAGTACCCGACTCTCACAAATTTCTTTTTAAGAATCCTACTGTGGATCCAGAGACCATTTCCCAGGGACCTAAATACATTAAGGCTACTGCAACCAAAAACCCTACCCCTTAGGACAGGGATTCTAGGGCTTTAGACAGATTGGGTAAGAAGGTATACACCTCTATGCTCTTTCCATCAGGGCTTTAAATTGTCAGTTTCGCATGTTAAAATATCAGCAACATATTATGGAACTAATTAAACAAAAAAATGATGTTGATTCTTGATTGTGCAGAACATAAAGATTTACAAGAGTTAATGCATTCTGCAAACCAAGTTGGAAAACATACTTTGCAGTGTGGTTTTGATGCTTTAGAAGCATCTTGCAGGGCTGCTGTCACTGGATATGTTCTTAGAAGGCATGCTTGGCTAAAGGAACAAATCTTGCCAGACCATGTCAAAGCAAAATTACTAGATGCTCCATTAAGCCAAGAACGCTTGTTTGTCACTAAAGCAGAAGTCGTCTTTAAAAAGATGGAAAAAGCTAAATCTTTGCAAACTGTTAAAGATTTCCTACAGGTACAACCACCTAGATTCAGTAGGCATTGGCCTTCAAAAAACTGGTCCTTTCCAGTCCCTCCCAGACCTTCTTAGTCCAAACCCAGGCGCAGCAGACCGCCAAGACTGCAATCGCAGGGTATGCACAGATCTAAACAATGGAGCGCTCCCACCTCAAAAGCAGGGAGTAGTAAGCCACCATCCTATGGAAAAAGTTCACAATGACTTGTCCTTCATCCTTCCCAGCCTTGCCCAAGTACTTGCACCCATAGGAGGAAAACTTGCCCTGCATGCAAAAAACTGGTAGTACATTGCACAGGACAGATGGGTCTTTAACATTGTATACCAGAGATACAGATTCTACTTCCACTCTCTGCCAACCCCAAGCGGATGGCCAGACCTCCCCCCAAACCAGTGGGCAGAGGCCCAAAAGCAAGTACTTTCTCTTCTCAGTATCAAGACTATTCATCCTGTCCCAACAGAGCAAAGGGGACAGGGTTTCTACTCCAGACTGTTTCTGGTACCCAGAAAAGAAAACTCTTGGCAGCCTATCCTGGATCTGTCTGTTCTCAATACCTTCCTGATGGTTCCAAAATTCAAAATGCGTACTCTCCAACAGCTGCTTCCTATGCTAGCCAAGGACTCTTGGCTAGTCACCCTAGACTTAAGCTTATCTGCACATTCCCATAAGGGAGTCTTGCAGGAAATATCTATGTTTCGGAGCAGGCTGTATGCACTATCAGTTCTCTGCACTATCCTTTGGCTTATCTACTGCACCCAGGGTATTCACAAAATGCCTGGCTCCAGCCATTGCATACTGCAGGCAGAGAAAAATTCAAATTTACCCATACCTGGATGACTGCCTGATTCAGGCGGACAGTCAGGAATTCGTAAAGATGAAACCAAAATACAACTATTGGATCAGGAGTTGATGAGGAACTATAACGAACAGACAGAAACTGAGTTATTAAGATGTCAGAAAGAGCTGTTTCTCTGCATAGTAGAAAATTGACACTTTATGAACAAAGAAGTTTAGTAAAGTATGCAAATCATATTCAAACTCTCTTGAAAGCTTTAGCCCGTATTATTAATCAGACGAAATCAACACGATTAATTACTGAAATAAATCATAACAATACTACATATACTGACAAGTCAGATATCATGAAGATTTTTGAATTAATTTTTAATCAGATGTATGTTGAGCAGCAAGCACACTTCCAAGATAAAGACAGGAAAGAGTTCCTACAGAAAATTATTTTTCCTAATATTGACAAGGACTCTCATGGAGAATTAATTGCACCGATTACAGTCGAGGAGGTTTTGGAGGCAATCAAGAGATTGAAGCCCCATAAAGCCCCAGGGCCAGATGGTATGACCTCTGAATTCTACAAATCTTTTAGTGTGATTCTGAGCAGTGTACTTTCACAGACTTTTAATTATATCATTCTGAATGGCAGCAATGATCCCCACTTTAATGCCTCTAGGACAATTCTGATATTGAAGGAGAATAGTGATTCCAAAAATCCAGACAATTACAGGCCCATATCACTGCTGAATATTGACATGAAAATCATGACATCCATTCTAGCTAGTAGACTGAAAAAAGTAATAAATTCGATAATATCAGAGGAACAGGCGGGGTTTATAGATGGGAGATAGACTACGGACAATACATTAACTCTTCATACACTAATATCTTATGCGAAGTATAAAAATATGAACATATATGCTTTAATAATTGATGCTCAGAAAGCATTCGACAGAGTTAATTTGGCATATTTATTTGATATATTATCATATTTCAATATACCTCAGGAGTTTATTTCAACGTTAAGGAAATTATACAATAATGCATACACTAATTTATCTATAAATCACGAATGCTCCAAAAGGATTCAAATTAAAAATGGGACTCGACAGGGATGCCCATTATCTCCCATGTTATTTAATCTGTATTTGGAGCCCTTATTTCTTCACATGAAGCAAAATGTCTTTTATAACTCTCCTGTACTTCTTGGGATAAAGGTTAGGATGGCTGCCTTTGCAGATGATCTAAATGTAAACTGTACCACACCGGTTTCTGATACTGAAAAAATACTAACAGCAATACAAAACTTTGAGAGAATTTCTAATTACAAACTAAGTTTAAAAAAAAAAAAAAAAAATATTCCCTTCAAAGACACCCACACCTTTTTCAATGCTACCATTGATAGGACAAGTAAGGACAGAAGAAAGGATAAAATATCTGGGGATTGCATTCTCAACTGAAAATAGAGATTTCTTTATAAATAATATTAAGGCAACTGGAGACCGAATAACATTGGATTTAAAAAGATGGAGTAAGTTGAAGTTACCGATGATGGCAAGAGCAGCGATTATAAAAATGAATGTTCTCCCCAGAATGCTATATATTTTTAGAGCAGCACAACTCAAAATCACGAAAACATATTTTAAGCAGTTTCAGATAGGATTGGGGAGATTTCTTTGGGAACCCAGGAAAACGAGAATATCATATGAGAAATTGATGGCTCCCAAAAATAGGGGGGGGGGGTTGGATCTACCGGATTTTGAAATGTACTATTAGTGATTCAGGCTAATAGGATTTTAAGGGTGTCTTACTTGGACAGTAATAGTAGAAAATGGATACCCAAATGGGTGTTTCTAACTTGTAAACACATAAAAGGAGCGGGAATTAACGTTAAAGCGGTACCATTTTTAAATAATCGAACACTGAGCAAATATGATTTAATGGAGCACATTAAGATTTGGGTAATGGCAATTCAAACTCTGTTTGCCTCTTTAAACTTATTAAACTATATGATGGATTTTCAACCGTTCCATGGGAATCCAAACATGACTATTGGTAGTCAACTGATAGATTTAAAGAAATTTCCCCTTATTAAGGATTTAACTGTGCTTGATTTATACCCCTTCTTAGGAGTAGCAGTACATGATATTTTAAAAGAGATGAATTTTCCCATTTCTTATTTAATTATAATGAGGCAGCTAAAAGATCTTGCCATAAATTATTTTAATAGCTCCGAAGTCAAAAAGAGGATTTAGTTATCTCTCGCAATCTGTGGGAAGCCTTGCTACAAGATAGAAAATACATAACCTCAGCGTATAAAATGATAAAAGAGAGGAAATACAATAATTATATTCTTTTATTGAAATACTGGAAAGATAAATTGGTATCCCTAGATGATAGTAAGATAATAGAGGCGTTTAGCTTAACATTGAAATCAGTATCCCTTCAAAAACTGGTCTTTACTCAACTGATGATATTTAATAATGCGTATTATACCCGTCTCACTCTTCATAAATTTGATTCGAAAAACTCACCCAAATGTCCACAGTGTTTAGATCCGACAGCGGACCTGCTACACATGTTCTGGAGTTGCAAGTGCATTTATAAATTGTGGAACTCATTAAAATTGCAGTTACAAAAAATGGGTTACCAAAACTCAACACTCACCTGGGAATTTTTGATTCTCCATATCCCACCGGAGAATTTAGATAAATCAAAGAGGATCGTAATTATGAATATCAGTTTATTAATGAAATTATATATAGCCACAAATTGGTTGAACCCAGCCCAGACATTGTGGGAAAAATTCAGACTGTTAGCGATCAAGCATATTTTAGCGCATAAATTATTAATTAGTAACAACAAGAAAAGTATAAATAGTATAAAAATTTGGGAGCAAATTTTTAACATTGTGTTGGCCTAGAGGTTCCTATCCACTTTCTTTTAGGACATACAGTAAGAGAACAAACACAATCTTAGATTAGATAGAGGACGTAGAAATAATACAGATTGTTGGCTTGAGTTTGTTTCTATTTTTCTCTTGTAGTTGTTTTCGTTTTTTTTCTCTACCTGATTAGTACGGTATCTATTGTTAATGTATGATGTTGATATTTGATATGGAGCTAAACATTGGAAGCAATTGTGTACATAATGTAAATAGTGTGTGGATTGTATTATGGTTTTGAAAAATAATAAAAATGATTATCGAAAAAAAAAAAGGAATTTGTAAAGATACTTCTAACTTCTCTAGCGTATACCATTAACGAAAAGAAATCACATCTGGTACCCAGCCAAAAGATTGTACTCCTGGGAGCAAGCTTGAATACGGCTTCCCAGATGGCATTCCTCACTCCAGAAAAACAGATTTGTTTGACAAACTACTTCAATCTAATGGCCAACCAAACCCAGCTATCTGCAAGAAAAATACTGCAAGCCCTAGGGTTCATGGCCTCTTGCATTCTACTAATTCCATATGCAAAACTGCATATGAGGAAACTTCAGTGGTACTTAAAAAGTGTCTGGTGTCAACATTCTCAAGACCTGGAAACAAAGATTCCTATCATTACTTGCTTAAGGACAGAGTTCCTTTGGTGGGCAGAGGCCTGCTACCACAACAAGCGGCTCCCTTTCATTCAACCCCCCGCCGCCCAAACCCTGACAACAAATGCCTCAGACTATGCATGGGGGGCTCATGCATTCAAGGCAAATGGAGCTCAAAACAAATGCACCTACATATTAATCAAAAAGAAATGTTAGCTGTACAGAATGCAATGACAGCCTTCAAATACCTTATCCTTCCCGGACAACTATTGATAAAGACAGACAATACCACCGTTATGTGGTAGGTAAACAAGCAGGGAGGAACTCATTCCTACCCACTCTGCAGGTTAGCCATGGCTCTATGGAACACAGACTTGAGCAGTCCAGTGCACCTGCAAGCTCAATGCCTGCCAGGAAAACTAAATTCACTGGCAGATGACTTAAGCAGAAATCTAATGGGCACACACGAGTGGAAATTGGAACTCAAATCATCCAAGCTTCTGATCCACAGGTGGGGTCACCAGAGGTGGACTCCTTTGCTTCCCCCCAAAACCATCAATTAAACAAATTTTGCACCAGAATTCCCCACAGCCAAGCATGGAAAGTGGATGCCTTGACCTTTACATGGGAAAAACCTCTCAATCTATGCCTTTCCACCTCTGCCCTTCCTCTCAAGTTCTTCTAAGATCAAACAGGGCAAGCCAAGGACCATCCTGATTGCACCAGACTGGCCACACCAGCACTGGTACCCACTTTTACGCAGTCTGACAGTAGTACCATGATGGCAACTGCCTCAGACCCCTTCCCTGCTGTCCCAGCAGAAGGGCCAGATTTTGCATACTCAGCTGCAAACCCTGAATCTTGGCAGCCTGGCTCATCCCCTGAATACATCACCAGCAACCCTCAGTAACAGGTGCTGAATGTCATCCTTGAGGCCAGGAGGCCTAGTACTAGGAAATCCTATTCAGAAAAGTGAAAAAGATACTGTTCTTGGAGCCAGTCTCAGGAAAGGGACACAACCATTTCCATCTTACCTCAAATCCTAAATTATCTAACAGAACTGCTCCACAAAGGCCTGTCCTTCTCTTCAGTTAAGATTCATGCCTCTGCCATCTCAGCTCATTACAATACTGAGCCACCCCTCTTCTCTCACCCTGTGGTCAAACAGTTTCTGAGAGGAGACAAAAATTTAAGACCACCGAGGAGAGATCCCACTCTTGCCCGGGACCTTAACTTTGTACTGGAGAAGCTCACACCCCCTTCCCTTTGAACCTGCTGCTACAGCAGAGTTAAAATTCCTCTCTTGGAAAATAGCCTTACTTCTAGCCATCACTTCAGCAAGAAGAGTGTCTGAGCTACAGGTACTAATGGCTGTGGAACCCTTCTGTATTTTCCAGGCTGACATGGTCTCCATCAGGACTAACCCATCATTTATGCCCAGAGTGGTATCCAGTGTGGCCCTAAACCAATCCATCCACTTACCAACCTTTTTCCCTAATTCTCAGAATAAAGGGAAGAGGATCCTGTACTCCCAGGATGTGCACAGACAGCTCAGGTTCTACTTTGACAGGACTAAGCCTTTCAGAAAATCTGACCAGCTGCTAGTCAGCTTTGCTACAGGGGCAGAGGGCAAGGCCATTTCAAAGCAAACCATTTCCAAATGGATAGCACATTGCATCCATTTCTGTTAAAAACACCATGGAAAAACCTAACCCACAGGGGATCAGAACTTATTCCAATAGGGCTGCCTTCACTTCTACAGCATTTCTCAGGGAGTTCCTACCAGGGACATCCTGGAAGCTGCAACCTGGAGTTATGTACACACCTTCACCAAGCATTACCACTTACCTGTCCTTTCTAAATCCAGAGCTGGATTTGCCAGAGCAGTCTTACAAGGCCTGCTAGTCAGCCCTAATACGTCTTGACTGCCTCCACCCTTACTCAGCTTTGGGAGTCAACCCAAGTGTGATGACTGCAACAGTGAAACATGAAGAACAGAGTACAGTTTTGTACACTCACCATAAATGTAGATGTTCAAGTGTATTCACTGTTGCAGTCCTGGTTACCTTCCCTCCAGCCCCCTGACTTTTCTAGACTTTCTACCTATCCTCTTTTTGGCCATATCTTATGGCTATGGTATTTACGTTTTACTGGAGGTTTCCACACCATGTAATTGCTTCCTATTTTGGGGGCTCCTGACATCTGGGGCAAGAATAACTGATGTAATGGCATCGGCTGCATGTTTTATACCCCTGACGTCATGGAAGAGGCGACAGCATCCGACGCACACAGAAATCCCAAGACTCTGGTATTCGGGCCGACTGAGAGCTACCTGCAGGCAGATAACCCAAGTGTGATGACTGCAACAGTGAATACACTCGAACATTTACATTTATGGTAAATGTACACAACTGTACTTTCTGTGCTCTGGCAGGTCCGATGGATCCTACCCCCTCGAATCCACCCCCTTCTTCTCAGATATCTTTGCACCTTGAGTCTCAGCATTGTACCTCACAGGGACAGCCAGCTCAAAGCTTCCAGACTACCCAGCAGGGTATTCTAATCTCTTCTGATACTTCACTGGACCATCCCACCGAGGAAGACCCTAGGAAAAAGAAGTGCAAAAGGAGACACTTGGACTCTCCTCCAGAGTCAGTCACTGAGGATACTGATTTCGATGAAGGAGGGGGGGGGCTCAAAATCACCACCCAATGACATCTCATTTGGAGACATTCTTGAGATCCTTAAACAGAAGGGTGACTGGTCTTCCCAAGACCCTTTTCTGGAGGAATCCATATTTCTGGAGGCCTTTGAAGATGGCCCATCTACCTCCTGGGTTACTCCGCCCACCGATAATCTCATTGATTTGGTCTCTAGGTGGGCGTGGAAAGAACCAGATTCAGTTGGGCCAATCCCCAAGAGACCAAACCAGATTCTGGTTCCACCAGTAGGAAGAGAATTTGGGGTAAAGGGGTACCAGTAGATGCCATGGTCATGGCGGCAACTACAAAACAGGAACTTAGTGAACTGAGTTCCACTGCCCGTCCGTCTAACAGACTCTAGGATGATTGACAGATTTGGGAAGCGTGTTTATGCTTCATCGTCTTTTATACTCAGATCGCTGAACAGTCTGGCACATTTTATGAGAGTTCAAATGGATTTAATTAACGAGCTATCAAAATCTCTTTCTGAAACCACAACTACTTGGGCTCAATCTTCAGTAGTCTTTCAGGTGGCTACCCTAAAAGCTATATCTAATTCGTCCATGAGGCTTCTGAAGGGCTCTGGGCTCGGGTATTTCCATCAGGAGCCATGCCTGGATTCGCCAATGTGATTTTGTGGACCCCTTCAAGTCCTCGTTTCTCAATACTTTTTCTGAAGGCACTTCATTGTTTGGCCCCGTAGTGAAGGACACACTCTCCAGGTTTGAGAAAGACGGAAAGACCCTTTATGCAGTGGGCATGTGTTTTTCAACCCCTCTGAGGACCTTTTTGCAAGAATCAACTGGGAGGTCGAAAAATGTGGTTCAGAAAGTCCCAGGGTCCTTTCCAGGACACACATGGAGATAGTTCCCCAGAGGGAGAAGGGGAAGCTATAATGGACAGCGACTCCCTCATGGTAGAGGAAGCTTGCAAAACCAGGAGTCTAGAGATTGCTTTTCAACAGACCCTTTCAGTGCTCCTGAAAGGAGGCCATCGGGGTTGGTTATTCCTGCACCAGAGAGCCTGGCTAGATATGACAAAAGACAGTTGGGTGCAGAGGATTATTTCCGGAGGTTCTATAATTCCCTTTTCCCTACCCTCCCATTGTTAAGAAAATTTCCCAGTGTTCCACCCAGAGGAAAGCCACAGCACTAGAAATCCAAAAGATGCTAAGAAAGAGTCATCCTAAAGGTTCCATCAGTCCAAATAGAATCCAGAACTTACTCAAGATTTTTTTTAATGCCAAAGAAAATTGGACTGGAGACCAGTTTGGGATTTCAGTGTATTGAACAAGTCAGTTCGACACTCAGTTCTTGGATGGTCACGGTTCAGTCCATTCTGCCTTTTCTGGGCAAGGATGACTGGATGTGCCTGATAGACCTTCAGGATACATACTATCACATAAAAATGAACAGACAGTCTAGAAGGTACTTACACTTCCGGTTGGGATCCAATCACTACCAGTTCAGAGCGCTGACCTTTGGCCTCACCACAGCCCCTAGGTTATTCACCAAATGTTTGGCAGTAGTACCAGCTCACTTGAGACTGCAGGGAATTCCAAATGTTTCTAGGTTTAGAAGACTGGCCCGTTACTGCTCCGATCAGGCATCGAAAGGTGCCACAGACTTGTTTACATCTTAGAATAACCATAGTTTACAACAGGCAGACCGACCCAAACATTATAATTCATAGGGGCAATGTTCAACATTTTATGTATGATAGCTTCTCTTTCTCTGTCAGGCATGCTAACGATAAGGATGCAGGTCAGGAAAATAATTTGCAGTACCAGAATTTCTGCTTGATTAACTCTGTAAGTCCTGGGATCAGTGTCAGCAGCAATAATTTTAGTTCCTTTAGGAAGATACCACATGAGAATTCTACAATGGATGCTAGCAGCTCAATGGTCAGTGCTTTCTCAACCCATGTCAGCAAAGATAAGGGTAACTCAGATATGCAAAAGATACCTGTGCTGTTGGATCCAGTCAGAACAGGTATTACAAGGCCATCCTTTCATCCGCCCACAACCCAAGGCTATAGTGACCATAGACGCTTCCCAGATTGAGTGGGTGAGCGAGCATTTTCTGGGGAAAACAGTTCAAGGCACTTGGTCACCCGAAGAAGCCAACTCACATTTCAATGTTCTGGAGATGAGAGCAGTGCTTTTGGCATTGCAGGCATTCCAAGACTGTCTTTTTATCGGAACGATTGCTGTCCATATGGACAACATGTCAGTAGTTTGGTACATCAGCAAACAATGGGGACCTAGATCTTATCTCCTGTGTCGAGAGTCCCTCAGATTGTGGCAATGGGCGATATCTTCCAACGGCTTTCTAATAGCAATGCATATTCCGGTGAAGTCCAATGTAATAGCAGACAGACTGAGAAGGTCCAACTTACTTCCTCACGAGTGGTCCCTCAACAACAAAGTGGTTATGATTTTCATTCATTGGGGCCATTCTTGCTGCGACCTTTCTGCCTCTCCCCTGAACAACAAGGGCAGCAGCTTTTTTGCCGTAATCTCCCCTCCAGAGGAATCACCAAAGGATGCTCTACTGCACCATTGGTCCCCTGGTGTGTGTGCTTTACCCTCTGATCTCCCAATTCCCAAATTTCTGCAGATATCAGCTCGGTCAAAGTCATCCTTATTGCACCTTACTGGCTTTTGCAGATTTGGTTTCCCTTCCTTTGGCCTCACCTACAGTATCCACCTTGGATTCTGGAATCCAATTCCAGACCTACTGTCCCACCCAACAGGCATGGTTCACCTTGATATCTGAAGCCTCACACTAACAGCATGGTTTCGCCATTTCCTTTGCTCTGTTCCCTTGACTCTTCCATGCTTTTATCATCTCATAAAGCTTCTACTAGGAAACTTTACAGGAGTAAATGGAGAAGGTTTGTTTATTGGGCAGAGCAAAATCAGATTGACCCCTTCATAGCTCCAATTCAGTCTGTTCTGGAATTTTTGTCGAATCTATTTAATGAAGGTGCTAAGTCATCAACTGTAAAAGTCCAACTAACAGCAATCTCTAACTTTCCTGTTGGATTTCAAAATTCTTCTCTGGCTTCCTCTAAGTTGTTCAGAGCCATCTTGAGAGGCACTCTTCAGCTAAGGCCCCCTTATAAAGATCCCATTCCACCTTGGGATTTAAATTTAGTACTGGAAGCCTAAATTCACTCCCTCTTTGAACAAGCAGCTAAATGTGATCTTAAATTCCTGACCTAGAAAACTGTCTTTCTAGTTGCAACATCTGCTAGAAGAATTTCAGAACTTCAGCCATTATCTTCTAAGCCTCCATATTTGATTTTTCATAAGAATAGGGTAGTGTTAAGTACAAATGCTTGCTTTTTATGGTGGTGTCAGAATCCAACATCAAGTAATCAATTAACTTCCTAGTATTCTTTCCTAAATTTGCAAATAAAGATGACCATATGCTGCACTTATTGGATGTCAATAGACAATTACGTTTTTACTTACACAGAACAGAAAAAAATAGAAAGACAGAATGTTCTGTAGTCCTATCTCACCCTCATTCTTTACATTTGGGATTGTAGCCGATCCTTAGCTCCGACTCGGCCTATTTACAAGCTGGAAGACTTCTGGTTGGCTCGTGTCTAGGTAGGTATCCCATGGTGTACCAGTACAATTGTCAGATCTCGTTTGCCACGTCAACGAGTTCGGTTGTGCTTCTCTTTACTAAATTTTCTTGGCTGTTTAGTTTAGAATAGTTTAATATAGTTAAAACTGTTACTGATGTTCTTCATCTCACATTGCTGCAGTCCTTACACTTGGGTATAGCGCTGTCCTCGGTCGGCCCGAATACCAAAGTATATGGCTGACGTCGGTCATGGCGCATTAAACTGACGCCAGGACGTCAGGGTATAAATGCGCATGACCGACGTCATATCCTCAGTCTTTTTTGCCGCGTGGTCCGATGCAGAAGCAAATTTGTGAGTGCAGGTTGGCGTCCTGAGATTTTCCGAAACCGGAGTTTCAGACCGAATCAAAGTTGGCTAAGTACCCCGTTGGGGAATATTTTGGTTTTTTCTTGCCTCAGTATTTTACCGGATGTCAGAAAAAGTAAATAACTGTATTTCTTGTGGGAAACAGATACCACATAGGGATTACCATAACTTGTGTATACCTTGTTTAGGGCCTGAGCACGCGTTGTTGGGTGTCCCTCTTGTGCTAGATTTAACAAGCGTACTATAAAGAGGAGATTAGACTGTGCCAGGTTAGTCTTGCGGTGCAATTACAAAATGCCGTCGGATGCTCCGACTCCGCTACAAGAAACGCAAGGACAAAGCACCTAGGCCTAGGTTAGAAGAACCCGTCCGGACGCCGGTTCTTTAGAGGCTCGGTTGAGCCAGAGGCCCAGAAGTTTCCTTAGAGTCCCAGGGAGAGACTTTATTGTTACAGGATGTGTCTTCTCAGGAGGTAGGCCAGGCTGAAGGGGCTTCTCAGGTAACTGTCCTTCCCTCTCTGCCTAAGGTGGTTAGGCCTACCCCTACTGTTACCAAGGCTTCTTCCAGGGGCAGGCCAGGTTTAGCTGTAGCAGGTGTCTCTCCTAGTACTTCAGGCCTGTGCCCAAGAGACATATGCTTAAGATGGCTGAAGATTTAATTACTATGATTAGGGGTTCTATGCCCCCTCCTGACAAAAGACCTAGGGTGGATCCTGAATTTGGGAATTTTGAACAGGATTCTGATGCTTGAGTCTTGGCTGAAGATTTACAGGAGTTTTCTCATTATTCTGATTCTGATGTGGATGACACCACTCCTACTGCTTCTCCTCCTGAGGATTTTTCATTCTCAGAGACTCTCCATTCCATGAGGGAGCATTTTAAATGGGAAGGTCAGGATTTCTCTGATACCAGGAAAAGACTTAGGGAATTTTTGTTTTTACCCCAGCATAGGCCTTTAGCTATACCTCCTGTTCTTTCTGTGGTGGAAGATGTTTTTGCAGAGGCTTCTCTTAACCCTGATTCTTTACCTCCCGCTCCTGTTAAGCCGGACAGATACTATAGGGTGCCTGAAGCTCATAAGTATCTCTTTAAAAGCCCTAGGGCAGATCCAGAGACTGTTACTCAGGGACCTAAAGGGGTTAAGGCTTCTGTTGTTAAAAATCCGGTTCCTCCGGATAAAGAGGCAAGGGCTTTAGACAGATGGGGTAAGAAAGTTTATACTTCTTCAACTTTAGCCATGAGGGCTTTGAATTGTCAATTCCACATGCTGAGATATCAGATCTATCTTCTTTCACAGTTAAAGTCTAAGGTAGATGCTCTGGCAGAAGGTATTGAATGTAAGGAGTTACAAGATCTGGTGCATGTGTCTGAACAGGTGGGTAAGCATTCCTTACAATGTGGTTTTGATGCTGTACAGGCCTCTTCCAGGGTGGCTGCCACTGGTACTGTCCTACGCAGGCCTGGCTAAGGGATCAGAATTTAGCTGAGCATGTTAAGTCAAGGATCTTGGATGCCCCTTTGCAATCCGATGTGTTGTTTGGTTCGCCTGTTGAAGCAGTTTTAAAGAAAATGGAAGACAAAGCTAAATCTATGCACACTGTTAAAGATTTTTTACAGGTTCAACCTCCAAAGTTTAGTAGAAATTGGCCAAGCAAGGGGTGGACATATCCTTCTTATGATTCCCAGTTTAGGGGTAGGTCTAGGCGTGGTAGGGGCAGAGCTCAGGGCTCTTTTAGATCCAGGACAGGGGGCTCACCTGCACAGTCTTCAGGTGAGGGCAGGGGTCAGCCCTTTCGTAGACAGACCCAATGACCTACCTTTTCAACTGCCAGAACCTTCCCGTCTGGCAGCACCTTTGGGAGGAAGACTTACACTTTTCAAGGAGAACTGGAGTTTAATTACCCAAGACAGATGGGTATTGGACATCATTCACCACGGTTACAGATTTTATTTCCATACCTTGCCACCTTTCAAGGGCATGCCAGACATTCCCCCTCAGCACAGATTAGAAGCTTACAGACAAATTTCTCTATTACTACAGATAGGGGCCATACAACCGGTGCCTATGGCAGAAAGGGGCCTAGGATTTTATTCTCTATTCCTAGTACCAAAAAGGGGAACACGTGGAGACCAATTCTGGATTTGTCTATCCTCAACACCTTTCTGGACATTCCCAAGTTCAAGATGCTGACATTGCAACAGCTTTTACCTCTCCTGGGCAAAGATCACTGGATGGTAACTTTGGATCTCAAAGAGGCTTACCTTCATGTTCCTATCACTCTAAGCTGCAGGAAGTATCTGCGTTTTGAGCTGGAAATTCACACTATCAATTCTCTGCATTGCCCTTTGGCTTATCTACTGCACCCAGAGTATTCACAAAGGTTCTGGCTCCAGTGATAGCTTTCTTCAGATTGAGAGGAATACAGATCTATCCTTATTTGGACGATTGCCTGATTCTGGCTCAAGGCAAGGACGAGCTTCTACAGCATTTAAAATATGTGATAGCAGTGCTAAGATGCCTGGGGTATTCTGTGAACGAAACAAAGTCCAGTCTAGTACCCTCTCAAGACATGTGCTTTCTGGGTGTGAGACTGAATACAGCAACCCAGATGGCCTTTTGACCCCGGACAAACAAAAGAATCTTTCCCTTTACTTCCAACAACTATCACACCAGTCCGGGCTGACTGCAAGGACAGTCCTTCAAGCCTTAGGGTTCATGGCATCTTGTATTCTGGTGTTTCCCAATGCCAAACTGCATATGAGGAAGCTACAATGGTATCTCAAGAATCTATGGACACAGCACTGCCAGGACCTGGACACTGTCATTCCAATAATACCTTGCATCCAAAAAGAATTCTTGTGGTGGGCTCAGCAATGTCACCTAAACAAGGGACTTTCTGTGACCCGGCCAGAGGCGAGTCAGATTCTAACAGATGCCTCGGACAAAGCTTGGGGAGCTCATCTCAATGGAAAGTGGATACAGGACAAGTGGCCTGCCAGACTACAGCATCTACATATCAACCTGAAGGAGATGTTGGCAGTCCAGTTTGCATTAACAGCTTTCAAGGAATTACTTCTTCCAGGGCAGGTGTTGATTCTAACAGACAACACAACCGTCATGTGGTACATCAACAAGCAAGGGGTACACATTCTTACCCTCTATGCAGACATGCAATGAGTTTGTGGGTCACTGCTCTCAGTTTACAACTAAATCTTCAGGCAAGGTTTCTGCGAGTACAGAACTCCTTAGCAGATGTGTTAAGCAGACAAATCATGGATCCCCACGAGTGGAAATTGCATCCTCATGTATTTCAGCAATTAACAGTGTCATGGGGAACGCCAGGCATAGATCTGTTCGCTTCTCCTCTAAACCACCAGCTGCCAAAGTTTTGCACAAAAAGGATACACCAGGCAGCTTGGAAAGTGGATGCTCTTTCTTTCAGTTGGAAAAATCTTCATGTATATGCCTTTCCACCTCTTCCTCTACTTCTAAAGGTACTGCTAAAGGTAAGACAGGACAAACCAAGAATGATCCTGATAGCTCCAGATTGGCCCCGACAGCACTGGTACCCATTACTGAGAAATCTGATAAGGAAACCACCTTGGCCCTTACCTTTGATTCCACACCTGTTGTCCCAAAAGGGCGCTCATCTACTCAATGTCAAGCTTCACTCTCTTCATCTCACAGCATGGCATATTCTGTTTTAGCTCATAGCAGGGCTCAACTTCCTCAACAAGTTTTGAATGTGATTATGGAAGCTAGGAGACCTAGTACAAGGAAAGTGTATGCAGACAAGTGGAAGAGATTTTTGTTTTGGAGTGCAGCAAAGGATTTGGATGTTTCTGAGCCTAATTTGAGTGTGGCTCTTCAATATCTTACTGAGTTATTGGACAAGGGTTTGTCCTTCTCTTCCATTAAGATTCATGCTGCAGCAATTTCAGCTCACTATGACTGTGATCCACCTTTGTTTTCTCATTCTTTGTTCAAGCAATTTCTCAGAGGGGCAAAGAACATAAGACCTCCAAGAGCTCCTACTCCTGCTTGGGACCTCAATTATGTGTTGGAAAAGCTCACTCTGCCACCTTTTGAGCCTGCAGCTACGGCTGAGTTAAAATATTTGTCATGGAAGACTGCTTTTGTTGGCCATTACCTCTGCAAGAAGGGTTTCTGAATTGCAGGCCCTTATGGCGGTTGAGCCTTTCTTGATTTTCCATAAGGATAGGGTATCTTACGCACTAACCCTTCCTTTATGCCTAAGGTGGTTTCAAGTGTGTCTTTAAACCAAGCTATTCATTTACCTACCTTTTATGCAGACCCCCAAAACAAGGGGGAAAAGATTTTGCATACTTTGGATGTACACAGGCAGTTACGCTACTACTTAGATAGGACTAAGAGTTTCAGGCAGTCTCAGCAGTTGTTTGTTTCTTTTGCTTTGGGTTCTCAGGGCAAGCCTGTGTCAAAACAAGCTATTTCTAAATGGATTGGGTTTTGCTTGCCATGATGGGAATATGTCCCACCCAACAGGCATGGTTCACCTTGATATCTGAAGCCTCACACTAACAGCATGGTTTCGCCATTTCCTTTGCTCTGTTCCCTTGACTCTTCCATGCTTTTATCATCTCATAAAGCTTCTACTAGGAAACTTTACAGGAGTAAATGGAGAAGGTTTGTTTGTTGGGCAGAGCAAAATCAGATTGACCCCTTCATAGCTCCAATTCAGTCTGTTCTGGAATTTTTGTCGAATCTATTTAATGAAGGTGCTAAGTCATCAACTGTAAAAGTCCAACTAACAGCAATCTCTAACTTTCCTGTTGGATTTCAAAATTCTTCTCTGGCTTCCTCTAAGTTGTTCAGAGCCATCTTGAGAGGCACTCTTCAGCTAAGGCCCCCTTATAAAGATCCCATTCCACCTTGGGATTTAAATTTAGTACTGGAAGCCTAAATTCACTCCCTCTTTGAACAAGCAGCTAAATGTGATCTTAAATTCCTGACCTAGAAAACTGTCTTTCTAGTTGCAACATCTGCTAGAAGAATTTCAGAACTTCAGCCATTATCTTCTAAGGCTCCATATTTGATTTTTCATAAGAATAGGGTAGTGTTAAGTACAAATGCTTGCTTTTTAAGGTGGTGTCAGAATCCAACATCAAGTAATCAATTAACTTCCTAGTATTCTTTCCTAAATTTGCAAATAAAGATGACTATATGCTGCACTTATTGGATGTCAATAGACAATTACGTTTTTACTTACACAGAACAGAAAAAAATAGAAAGACAGAATGTTCTGTAGTCCTATCTCACCCTCATTCTTTACATTTGGGATTGTAGCCGATCCTTAGCTCCGACTCGGCCTATTTACAAGCTGGAAGACTTCTGGTTGGCTCGTGTCTAGGTAGGTATCCCATGGTGTACCAGTACAATTGTCAGATCTCGTTTGCCACGTCAACGAGTTCGGTTGTGCTTCTCTTTACTAAATTTTCTTGGCTGTTTAGTTTAGAATAGTTTAATATAGTTAAAACTGTTACTGTTTATAGTAATCAGCGTAATTGTTATTAGAGTTGTTAGCTTTTACTTGCGCCATTTGGTGCAATTTTTGACCTTTGGTCTTTTCTTACTTGGTTGGTATCCCGTGTACTGTGTTTTCTAGATTGGATTAGCGTAAGCGCCTTCCTTTTGCGCACTATTATTCTGTGTGTGGTGATAGTTTCTGGCAGTTTTCTGCTGGTTATTTAGCCTAATTAATTTGCTTGTTGTTAGCATCGTTGGATTGCTAATATTGTTAACAGAACTACGTTCTGTTTGTGCTTGATATACGCCTGAATTTATGAATTTTCACTCGTTCCTGTTCAGTGTGTGATATTTTCTTACTTCTCTAACTTTTGAGTCTGTTTCAATTAGAAGACCCTATCTCTTCCTTGCCGGGCTAGGCCCGTTTAACTTGGAGGACCTAGTCCTCGTGGTGTCTTTTCCTTCCTGTAGGGCTAGGCCCATTTAAATTAGAGGACCTAGTCCTCCTCCTTTCCTTTCTCTTTGTGCATGTGTCCTATACTGTAGAACGTCTAAAGAGAGTAAGGATCATAAGCCATCCGGCTTTAAGAAATGTATTAAGTGCTCTCAAAAAATGTCTATCACTGATGGTCACGGTAACTGCGTTTACTGTTTAAGGGCCATCCATTTACAGGAGACCTGTTTATTTTGTCATGCATTTAGTCCTAGGGTGTTGCAGGAAAGGAAGAACAAGCTCATCCTAAAAGATCTTCTTAAATCTTTCTTCCAGGAAGATTTGTCTAGTTCATCATCCTCTAAATCTACCAAGGGAAAGTCAACATCTTCTAAGAGGCCCTCCCCGGCACTGGCTGGTGTCTCTGAGCCACCTCTTAAAGTTTCATAAACTGTCTCATTGGCTCCACAGACCTCTGAGCCGACTGAGAGTGGTATTGTTGTTGCAGGGTCGGTTCCAAGTATTTCGGAGCTGACCACTGAAACTTTTGAGACTGCTTCTCGGAGCCGGGCTATGGACCCTCTACCGGCCTCCTTGTTATTGGAAGTCTGCTATACCTCCGAGATCTCGATCTCCTGCTATGTCATCCAGGTCTTCCAGGAGTTTATCAAAAGAAGATGTGGAGAGGGTAGTGCTGAGACTTTTGAAGTCGTCTGCTTTGCCTAAATTGTTGTTGGCTCCGACCCAGTCGACTCTGGAGTCACTCGAGCTCGTTCAACCCTCTGTGTTCATTCCTCCTCCGAGCCATGCTGGTCTTTTGGAGCCAGAGTTCTTGGTACCACCAGTGGAACCTTCGGCTCCAGCTCCCCTTGTGGCTGCTTCAGAGCCGAGTTTTGCTCCGACACTTTCGGTGCCGTGCGTAGTGTCCAGGGGCCGAAGCTCTCCAGTCAGCCCTGACAGGGATGCTTGAAACTGAACTTCTTCGGTTCAGAGTCTTCCTCCTGGTGCGTTCAGACCCTTAGTCTTTCTCTGAGCCGATGGCTGTGGAGCCGACGGCACCCTTGGTCTCCTCGGAGCCGAGGAGGTCCTCGAGCCAGAGAGGTCAGCATTCGAGATGATGAGGAGTGTGCTGCCCCGATCGTCAGCTCCTACCAGAGGTACTGGCACTCTTCCCCCTATAGGGCCTACTTCTGTCTCAGCTCCTACGCCCTCCAGCGGCAGCAGAGACCCCCAGCCTCAGGAGCCACCAGTTGGTGGCTCCCACTCTTCCGAGACCTCTCCGGAATGTCCTTCTGAGGAGTCCCCACGGAAGAGGACTTGTAAGAGGAAGCATGTCGACTCCCAGGATGAGTCTTTGACATCTGACACTGACCTTGTGGAGTCGGAAGGGTCCCCCAAGTCGTCCTCTGATGATGTCTCCTTCGTAGACATTCTGGAGATCCTTAAACATAGGTGCGGCCGGCCCACTGTCACCCCTTCTGATGAGGAGCCAGTGTACCTGAAGGCTTTCGGGTCTCAACCTTCTGCTTCTTGGGTGTCTCCACCCTTCGACGAAATGATGGATTTAGTTAGTCGAAAGGTGTAGAATACTCCTGATGCCATGGAGCTAGTCCCCCCAGGGGACCGAACAAGTTCCTTGATCCCCCTCCAGGAAAAGACTTTTATCTAAAGGTGTGCCTGTAGATGCCATGGTGGTGGTGGTGGCGGTGGCCACTAAGAAGGAGCTAGCTGAGACCACTTCTGTTCATCCGCCGAATAAGGAGTCTCGAACGATGGACAGATACGGGAAGTGTAATTTTTCTTCAGCGGCATTTACCCTTAGATCACTGAATTACCTTATTCACTTTACGTGGCTTCAGAGAGATCTCCTTAAAGAGTTAGGAGACCCTTTACAAGGTCCATGTACTGAGGGAGTCCCTGACAAGGTTTCAGCCCAGTTGTCCACCTTGAACTCTTTCGTTAACTCTTCCATGCGGCTTATTTCGTATGCGGCCGATGGAGCGAGTAGAGCAGCGGGTTTAGGAATTTCCCTGAGGCGTCATTCCTGGATGCATTTGTATAACTTTGCGGAACCGTTTGTCTACCTTTACCAGTGCCCCCTTCGGTTCCTCATTATTTGGATCCAAGGTAAAGGACACTCTCACCCGGTGCGAGCAAGAAGGAAAAACACTCTGCTGGGAGAGTACTTTTTACTGTTCCCTCTAGACCATACCCTAAGGGTCAGAGGGGGCGGTAAGATGTGGTTCAAGAAGTCCCAGAGGTTTTACCAGGAGGCACAGGGTGACTCCTCCTTCAGAGGCAGAGGAGGAGGAGGAAATGGTAGACGTTGCCCTAGAGACAGAGGCAGTCTGCAAAACCAGGGAGGTCGCGATTCTTTTCAGGGCCGGCCTTACCAGCGCTCCTAATGTGGGGCCCAACTGTGCTTCTATGGGGCTGGTTGGGGGTCGAATTTCTTTGTATCCAGAAGCCTGGCTAAGTATCACTCAAGACAAGTGGGTACAAAAAATTTTTACCAGAGGTTATGTCATACCCTTTTCTTTTCCACCCTTTGTTCCCAAAAAGTTCCCAGATGTTTCACCCAGTCACAGGGATCAGGCAACTGTGGAGGTCAACAAGTTGCTGTCAGAAAGAGTTATCCAAACCATCCCAGCAGACCAAATAGGATCCGGAACTTACTCCAGATTCTTTTTAGTGCCAACATGTACAGAGGACTGGAGGCCCATTCTGGACCTCAGCAGATTGAATGAATCCATAAAGAAGTACAAGTTCCAGATGGTAACACTGCAGTCTATACTCTTGTTGTTAGCGAAAGACAATTGGATGTGCTCAATAGATCTCCAAGACGCCTAAAACCACATAAAAATGGACAGGGCTTCAAGGAGTCATCTACGCTTCCGGCTGGGAAGCCAGTCACTGTCAGTTCCGTGCTTTGCCCTTTGGTCTCACCACAGCCCCCAGGGTGTTCACCAAATGTATGGCAGTAGTGACAGCTCACCTGAGACATCGAGGATTCCAGGGGTTTCCGTATTTGGATGACTGGCTCCTGACCGCCCCCACCAGGCATCTACTCCTTCAGAGCACGGACGCTACTATTCAGCTCTGTGCCCAGCCGGGAATCTCTATAAATTGGGAAAAATCTGCCTTATTGTCCTCTCAATCTGTGATTTTTATAGGCGCAGAGATAGACACAGTAAACACGGTGGCTCGTCTTCCTGCTGAAAGGGCACAGAACCTGGTTCTTCAAATTCAGCATCTTATCCCCTTACAAAGGGTCAAAGCCAAGATTGTTCTGCAGCTCCTTGTGACCATGGCTTCCACCATACTATTAGTGCCACTAGCCAGGTTACACATGAGAATTCTTCAGTGGCTTCTGTCATCCCAATGGTCCTTTCAGCACCTTCCATTATCCCATCACATTCTGCTGACAGAATCTTTCAAGAAGGACCTCCTTTGGTGGCCATTACCCAATCAGCTTACCACGGGCGCTTCATTTGTTCCAAGCAACGGATGCCTCACAGATAGGGTGGGGGGGCATTATCTAGGCAGGACTGTCCAAGGCGCATGGTAAGATCACAAGGCTTACCTGCATGTCAACGTTCTAGAGATGAGGGCGATGTTGCTGGCGTTGCAAGCACTTCACGACCTTCTTCCTCTGGGGACTATTGCAATACAAAGAAAACGCCACAGCAACCTTGTACCAACAGTAAAAAGCCTGAACGCAAGTTTATTCATTCAAAGACAAGCGTTTTCACCACAAGACCCTTGTGGCTTCATCAGAGAAAATACATTAAAGCATTAAAAACACATGTCTTAAATAACTTAAAACAGGAAGTGACATAACACATTTCACAAATTTAAAAGTTTAAGAAAACAGTTTAAAATAGACCAGCGCACCACCATAAAATTAAAACATTCCTCATATCGAACAGTCGACAGCACCATATAGACACACTTCTAAACCAAACAAGAAAGTTATGCATAGATATAAAATGAAAATTAAAAAATAAAAGTCAACATAAAAGAATCTGCATAAAAAAACCTCTAAAAATTATGCTTTCCTTTTAATACCAAACCAATTACCTTTAAAGGAAGCCAATTAGAAAGAGGATTATTTTATATTGTTTGTTATTCATTTGTTGTTTATTGGTATTAATTTTTTATTTTCATTTATTATTAACAATCCTCATTAACTATCACTTACCAAATTTAATTGTTTTAAATATTGGTAAAAAAAGACAACTGTAAAAAATCTAATGGAAGAACCACTCAAGTTAGGTAAATAAATAGGCAAAAAGCAGAACTACCCAGGTAGATTGTACTTGCTATCTCATATAACTTCTTAATTTGAGAACAGCAGATATATTACAATTTTCATTGAGTCCTGGGACCCTAAAGGCGTCTAACTTAAGTTGCCATTCTAGTTCTCGATTCTCAAGCAACAGGGAATAAGGCCCACCTCTGATGGAAGTTGGAACATGGTCAATAACCATAAATTCAAAACTATGACCAGGGTGGGAATGAACATGTTTTGCCAAAGCATTTTGGCATTTATCTTTTCTTATTGCATAATCATGCTCGTAGATTTGTTCACAGACTTTACGGCCCGTCTTCCCTATATAAAAACTAGGGCAACATTTGCAAAACGCAATATAGATCACAGATTTCGTTTCACAATTAAATTTATGAAATATCTGATATTTTCTGTTCTTAATAGTAAAACTATTACCTGTTTTAATCAACTTACACCAGTTGCAAAAACCACATGCAAACATACCTGTTTGCCTACTAAATGTGTTGTTATTCATGTTCCTCTGTGTTAATTCTTTTAAATTATTTCCTCTCCTATAGGTTACTCTAGGTCTAAGTCCCAATTTTCCAGCTAAGAAAGGATTATTGGCAATAAAATGCCAATTTTTGCAAATTATAGACCAAATGACCTGAGAATCTATACAGAAAGTTGTAATAAAATTCAATCTGTAAGGGCAATCACCTTGGGAGGAAATAGTGGCAGACTGTAGTT
Organism: Protopterus annectens; assembly: GCF_019279795.1. NCBI lineage: Eukaryota > Metazoa > Chordata > Ceratodontiformes > Protopteridae > Protopterus > Protopterus annectens. The sequence goes on from NC_056729.1 coordinate 34,772,161, forward strand.
CGCCATTAACGGCAAGAATAGGTGAACTGTGAATAATTAAACTACTTGGATTGTTATTCATTGGACTCAATAATGGTTTATAAAAAACATCAATTCTCTTAGTTGAAACTTCCTCAATTAGTTCCTCTAATAAGGGAAATGGGTACCCACGACTAGCAAACATTTCTTTAAGGAAGTCACATTCAAGATAAAAATCATCTAAGGTACTGCACATCCTTCCTGCTCACACAAGTTGTCCCTTAACAATAGAACGTTTTTGCTTAAAGGGGTGCGAGCTAGAAAAATGGAGAAACGAATTGCAGTACTTCGACTTCCTAAAGATAGTAGACAGGTACTCTCCCTTATTGACGTCTTTAACAAGTTTGACGTCCAAATAATCAATCTCAAAAAAAGAAAATTTTGAAGTAAATTTGAGGAACTCTGTGGAATTATTTAATGAAAATACAAATGAGTCAGCTTGATTAGAATCACCCATAAAGAGGATAAAAATGTCATCAAGAAATCTGGTGTAAAATCGAACATATTGCATCAAATCTGGTTTATTCCTTAAAAAATGATTCTCCCAGTAGCCTACAAAGAAATTTGCAATGCTCGCCCCACAGGGCGAGCCCATGGCTACACCTCGCTTCTGCAGGAAATAGTCTTTGTCAAATATGAAATAATTAGTTGTAAGGACTATGTCGAGAAGTTCCGTAAGTGTGTGGTATTGAAGTATATAAATCTACCACATCGATGGTAAGGAAATTATCTGTAGGATTAAACGGTATCTCATTGATATCACTTAAAAAGGACCAAGAGTCTTTACATAACCCTGGAATAAACTGAAGATATTTAGACAAGATACTATCAATGAGGCGTGAACTGGGGTGTGTCATAGAGGACCTACCATCCACAAGTGCCCTCCTTGTGGATCTTAGGGATACCAAACATCACTGGAATTTTAGAAAAAGTGATGTCAATAAATCGATAGGTGTCTATATCAATCTTAGCAGCTAAAAATAAATCCCTAAGGAAACCCCTAATTCTCTGGTAGGTCCCATTCACTTCATTGATGGAAACTGGGGAATAAGCTTGAGATTCCAGCACAAGAAACTTCTTTTCCTTATATTGCTCATCACTGAGAATTACTAAACCCCCTCCTTTGTCAGGTTTAATAAGCCTAATAGGCAATCGACACAGGTTGTCCAAAGCTTCCATTTGTTTTTTTGTGATGTTAAATTTATTTAAATCATTAACACTTCCATGAAGTGGAATGGGAAGCTGGTCCCTAAAAAAGTCGATTTCACAAACGGTTTCAAACAGTTGTAATACTGAATGGAGGGGTGGATTAAACACGCTAGGTAATTTCAATGAATGGCCTGCCTGGGATGGTTCATTATTAAATAGAACCTGTAAGTTCAACTTACGGACAAAGCATTTAAGGTCGATAATGACCTGAGCAATATTGCTTTTTCTATTAGGTAAGAAAGAATTGCCAAAAGCTAAAAGTTCTATTAGCTCCTCATCTAGGTCAAATTCCGAATAGTTATAAATCTTGAAATCGCCCTTTTTATTTGTAATAATAGAGGGTAAACAAGTCACAGGGAAAGTATGAAAAAGAGGGCTCAGATTTATTTGTGCCGGTTCCTGTTCTTGTTCCGCCAGTTGCGGGGTCCTAAAAAATTGCTGTTATTCTTAATGTTATTACTTGAGGAAGAATCAGATGGGTTATAGTTTTTATTTTCCTTCCTAGCCTTAATCCTATTGCTACGTCTAGGTCCCTTCATAGCAGCCCCATCCCCCTCATCTTCGCAGTCGTCATCTTCACTATTAGGACAATCCCCAGAATGAGAAGTGGAATTATTGGAAACATGACCAAAAGGAACATCAGATGTTATGTGATCCTATCTCGCCTACATTCTGACTGATGGGTTCGGAGCCGATCCTCGGCTCCGACTCGGCACGCTTATGCCAAAGAGCGAAGTCTCTTATTGGCTGAGCTTACTATATCCCAGGATGCACCACTACCAGTCCCCCAGATCTCGTTTGCCGCTAACAAGCAAAGACGTGGTCTCGAGCTTGGCTGAGCTAAGTAGTGTTTTTTTCACTTACTTTCCTGTCAGGGTTTCCTAAAAATTCAACAAAAAGCTGTTTTAACAGCTATCTTGTGTTCCTTGTGTATGAGTGAATATTTTTTGTGGTAAAATATTTGTGTAGTGATTGTGTATTGTCTGACTAGAGGTCCCAGTTGAGTTGAGGGCCTTCCCCTGTCAGTCCGTTGTCTTTCAAGTCCCTTTTTATTTTTAGGGGTTCTTGGATCCTTAGTTATATTTTTCTCTTTGTGGCAGTCCTTAAAAAAAAAAAAAAAAAAAAAAAAGAAGAAAAGAATTTTTCTGTGATAGTTAGTGTGTTTTGTTTTTGCTGTTCACTAGATTGGTTGCCATAATGTCACAGGTCACAGGCTCCTAGGCCTTCAGGTTTCAAGAAGTGCACTAAGTGCAGTTTCAAAATGTCGATCACAGATGACCACTCTCTCTGTGTATACTGTTTAGGTGCCAAACATTTGCAGGAGTCCTGTAGCGTGTGCCACGCGTTTTCCTCGAGGGTCCTCCAAGAGAGGAAAAATAAACTTATTTTAAAAGGCCTTATTAAACCCTCATTCGAAGAGGCATTAGCTTCCTCTTCTTCTCCTGCTAAGAAGAAAAGGGCGTCGGCTCCGACCAGTCCGTCGGAACCGACCGCCAAAAGACATAGGCAGGCTTCTCCTTCGGCTCCACGGACTTCAGAGCCGAGGGCGGAACGGTCTGCCTCGATGCCTCCAGCCTCGACTCCTCTGGGTTCGGAGCCGACGGCTGGGGCCTCGAGAGGCGGGTCACCTTCATCGGCTCCACTGATCTCGGAGCCGATGAAGGTTGTCCGCTCAGACACTTCCTCCTCGGCGCAAGCCCTCTTGCACCGACGGAAATTGGTTTGGACACTCCTTCGCCGATAATTATCGAGTCGATTCGGAGCCGGTCCCCTAGTCCCTTGGAGCCGTTGGAGAGGCCTACTCGGACCCGTTCGGTCTCTTCTAGGTTATCAAGGATGTCAGATTCGGACATAGACAGGGTACTCCAAAGACTTTTCCAGTCCCCAGTCTTCCAGAAATTAGTTTCGGCTCCGACCCAATTGGTTTCGGAGCCGATAGCCCATTCCATTGCCATTCCTCCTCCGACCGCTTCGGCTCCATCGGAGCAGGTGCTGATGGAGCCAGTGGAGATCCTAGGGTCGGCTCCGACCCTTACTCCAACCCCAGCCTTCGGGTCGGAGTTTAGCACACGGACTTCTTCGGCCGGGCCCGGGGATGACGTTTCGGGACCAATACTATCGGTTCCAAGACTCCCTCTCGGTGCTTCGGCCGCGGGACTTCCGTCTGCTATCATGGCTCCGGCGACTGGACCCTCCCAGGATTCTGGGGGTCCGGCCTTCAGAGCTATGAGGAGTGCCTTGGCCAAATCTTCTTTGGCCATCTCTACAGCTTTACCGGCACCTTCCCTGGGCATAGAGACTGGGTCTTTGGCAGTTCCCCTGTCTCTAGACAGCGGAGCCCCGGGGCCTGAGGTTACCCCACGGGGTTCCCTCCTCCTGAGGGTCTTTCGGAGTTGTCTTCGGAGGAGCCCCCAAGGAAGAGATCGTGCAAGAGGAAGCACGTAGACTCCCCCGATGAGTCTCTTACATCGGACACCGATCTTGATGATGCGGAGGGGTCCCCAAAGTCGTCCTCGGATGATGTCTCATTTGCAGACATTCTAGAGATCCTCAAACAACGAGGCGGCTGGAATTCCAAACCCTCCGCTGATGAGTCGGTGTTCCTCAAGGCCGGGCTCAGCCCTCCGCCTCCTGGGTGTCTCCGCCTCTCGACGAGCTCCTAGATTTGGTTTGTCGGAGGGCGTGGGAACATCCAGATACTGTGGAACCAGTGCCTTCTCGCCCTAACAAATTTTTGTCTGCCCCACCTGAGAAGGAGTTCTTAACGAAAGGCGTGGCTGTAGATGCCATGGTGGTGGCATCTGCTACCCAGCAGGACGTGGCAGAGGCTTCAACGTCCGTCCATCCTCCTAATAAGGAGTCTAGGAGCATGGATCGCACGGGAAGCGCACCCTGAGTTCAGCGGCCTTTACTCTGAGGTCTCTGAATTATTTGGCACATTTCACCAGACTACAGAGGGATCTGACCAAGGAGCTCTCAGACTCCCTCTCAGGTAACCTACCTGAGCAGCTAGCCCAGTCAGTTAGCTCTCAGTTGGCTATCCTTACCTCGATTTCTAACTCGTCCATGCTCATTTCATATGCGGCCGGGGCGGCAGAGCGGCGGGCACAGGCGTGGCTCTCTAAGACAAGCCTGGCTCCGTTTGTGTCACTGGAGGCCTTCAAGTCTTCCTTGCCGACGCTCCCTTTGATGGGTCCTCTTTGTTTGGACCCAAGGTAAAGACACTCTTACCCGCTGTGAGCAGGAGGGAAAGACTTTATCTGCCATAGAGCACGATTTTCCACTCCCTTCGGCCTTATCCCAAGGCTAAAGGGGAGGGAAGATGTGGTTCCATAAATCACAGAAATTCTTTCCTCAACAGCAGGAAGATTCCCTTCCAGAGGCAGAGGAGGGGAAATTTTTCTGGGAGACGCCGTCCCAGAGGCGGCAGAGGCCCCGCAACACTGGATACCGAGTCCTTTCGTGGCTCTTCAGCCTCCCACACTTCATGAGGGATTGCCCGGCCGCGCTGCTCGAGCCAGTCGGGTGCCGCTTTGCCAAGCACCTAAAAGCCTGGGAGTCTATTACTCAGGACAGATGGGTGCTTCGGATTATTGCCGGAGGTTACACCATTCCCTTCACGCCCACCCCCACCGTCCAAAAATCCCGGACCCACCACCCAGTCAACGGAAATTGCAGCCGTAGAAGCTTCAAAGCTGCTAGAAAAGGAGTCATCCAACCGTCCCCGCAGACCAGATCGGATCCGGAAATTACTCAAGGTTCTTTTTAGTGCCAAAAAAGACAGGGGACCTGAGACCCATTTTGGATCTCAGCAAACTAAACCATTCCATCATGAAGTCCAAATTCCAAATGGTCACTTTACAATCCATTCTCCCATTGTTGGAGAAAGATGTTTGGATGTGCTCCATAGATCTCAAGGACGCCTATTATCACATACCGATACATCAGGTGTCCAGGAGGTATCTGCGCTTCAGCCTGGGAGACAGTCATTTCCAATTTTGTGCACTGCCCTTTGGTCTCACCACAGCCCCCAGGGTGTTCACCAAGTGTTTTTTCAGTAGTGACTGCTCACCTGAGGAGTCTCGGATTCCAAGTGTTTCCCTATCTGGACGACTGGCTCCTGACTGCCACCACCAGGCATCTACTACTAGAGAACCTACAAGCCACCATCTCCTTGGGTGCCTCCCTGGGAATTACATTCAACTGGTCAAAGTCTGTCTTGCTGCCTTCTCAGCGCATAAGGTTCATAGGAGCAGAGATAGACTCAAAATTAATGCGAATCTTCCTTCCTACCGAAAGGATACAAACATTACAAGATCAAGTCCGAGCCCTGCTTCTAAGATCCAAAGCCCCAGCCAGGATGGTCCTGCAACTTTTAGGTTCAATGTCTGCCACAGTTCTTCTAGTTCCTCTGGCAAGGTTGCACATGAGGATTCTCCAGTGGCTATTATCGACACAATGGTCCTTTCAGGATCTCCCCCTCAATCATCACATACTGATTACAGAAACGTGCAAACGGGACCTCCGCTGGTGGCTTCTGCCATCCAATCTAAATCAGGGAAGACCTTTGTTATACCCTCCGTGGCCACCTTGACAGCGGATGCCTCCCAGAGGGGGGGGGGGGGGGCATTGTCTGGGCAGGTCAGTTCAGGGTTCTTGGCTTCCAAACGAAACAATTCTCCATATCAATGTGTTGGAAATGAGGGCTGTACTTCTGTCCCTACAAGCCCTCCACAACTTTCTCCCTCAAGGCATTATCGCCATCCACACAGACAACATGTCGGTGGTCTGGTATCTAAACAAACAAGGAGGGACCAGATCTTACCCCTTTGCAGAGAGGCCATGAGGGTGTGGGAATGGGCAGTGGCTACCAAGCGCTCCTGGTAGCGACACACATTCCAGGCAAATCCAATGTATTAGCAGACAGACTCAGCAGGACTATTCTTTCTCCTCACGAGTGGTCTCTGAACAAACAGTAGCAGCTCAGATTTTCAGAAGGTGGGGATTCCGTGCTGCGACCTGTTTGCAACACCACAAACACGAAGTGCAAAGGTTCTTTCCTTGACCCCGCCAAGGGAGACAGCTACGGATGCTCTAGTCCAACCTTGGCCAACAGGACTGCTTTATGCTTTCCTCCATTCCACTCCTCCCAAAGTCATCCAGAAAGCTTCCCAATTGGGGTCCACAATGATTCTAATTGCTCCAGACTGGCCTTGTCAGGTATGGTTCCCTTACCTACAGAAATATACCCGGACGGTCCTTGGTTCTTGGATCTAATTCGGACCTTCTGGTTCATCAGTCGGGACAACAGCACCAGTCCCTTCACACTTTGAAATTAACAGCTTGGCTCCTCCACTTCCGACTATAGTCAGAAATCACACCTTGGACCCGGAAGTTATTCACATTTTATCTTCAGCCCACAAACTCACCACTAAGAAATTGTATCACAGTAAGTGGAAGAGGTTTGCTATCTGGGCTCAACTCAGAGGCTTGGACCCTATTACTGCCCGATACCAGAGGTCTTGAAATTTTAACATCCTTGTTTAATCAAGGATCTTCAGTCTCTACTATTAAAGTCCAACTAGCAGCTATCTCCAAATTTCACGATTCCATAGACCCACCTTTGATGAGCAGCAGATTATGTAAAACTTTCATGAAAGGTGCTGTGCTTTTAAGACCCCCAGTTTTTCCATCCTGCGCCTCCGTGGGATCTTGATTTGGTACTTCGTGCCTTAACATCTTCCCCTTTGAACCGGCTGCTACATGTGAGTTGAAATATCTGTCTTGGAAAACTGCCTTCTTAGTTGCAATTACCTCTGCAAGAAGAGTTTCAGAACTTCAAGCCCTATCTATCAAACCACTGTACTTGATTTTTCACAAGGATAGAGTATCACTTAGGCCTAATCCATCTTTTGTTCCAAAAGTTTGTTCTAATCTCTGTCTCCAACAGTCTTTGGAGCTACCAGTTTTCTTTCCAAAATTTTCAAACAAAGTGGAATACACCTTCCATACATTGGATGTTCACAGGCAATTGCGCTTCTATCTAGATAGGACTCAACAAATTCGAAAAACAGATCAATTGTTTGTGTCCTTTTCAGATAATAAACTGGGTAAAACCATCACTAAAGCTACTATTGCCAAATGGATCAGAGATTGCATAACTCAGGCTTATTCCTCTTCAAATAAACAACTTACAACGTCTGTCAAAGCTCACTCTACTAGAGCTATGGCTACCTCTATTGCATTCCATTCCAAGCTCGCTATTTCTGAGATTTGTGCTGCGGCTACTTGGTCCAACCTGCACACTTTCATTTCCCACTATAAATTGGATGTGGCATCTAAAGGACGAGCATCATTTGGTTCCACGGTACTCAGGAGTGTTTTCCAGTGAGCCACCCAGGATTTAGGTGCTAGGACGCTGTCCCATCAGTCAGAATGTAGGCGAGATAGGATCACATAACATCTTTTAGTTATGTACTCACCATAACTTCAGATGTTTGGGATCCATCTCCTACATTCCTAATACCCACCCTCCTTCCCCCTGCCTTGGAGATCAGAAGAGATTGAACGGTTTGAGTTCTACTGTTTTATCTTGTATCATCTGTCAATGTTATATAAGCAGTGCATGCGTGTGTGCATGTATGCGGACAAACTAGATCTGGGGGACTGGTAGTGGTGCATCCTGGGATATAGTAAGCTCAGCCAATAAGAGACTTCGCTCTTTGGCATAAGCGTGCCGAGTCGGAGCCGAGGATCGGCTCCGAACCCATCAGTCAGAATGTAGGCGAGATGGATCCCAAACATCTGAAGTTATGGTGAGTACATAACTAAAAGTTTTAACTTGTATCTCCAGTTTCGGATACACTGTTTTTTTAGAGTAAGCATCTCTATCTCTAACAAGTTTTCTGGATTTATTTGTTTTCAGTTTTACCAAAAATGCGTCAATACTAGTTAAAACACGTTGGTAATCATATCTGTACCTAAGAAAGTCAATATCAACCTTAATTTCATTGTCCAAAACATTAATATCAGCAGTGAGCGTACAAATATGTTGAGTGTAATGTTTCACAATAAGCTGCAATAGTTGTGCGCCTTGCTCCTGAAAAAGAGCTTTCAAGTCACCAAAGAACGATTCATCCACAAGAAGGCCCGAGGGAGAAAAGTTATTACGTAGTCCCTTGGGGATTAAATTCTCAGCCAAACACTGTTCAAAGTATGCAGCCTCCAATTGCATTTTCTTTAATTTAAGTAACTTAGTGTCTAACAATTTTAACTTATCAGTGATAGTCACACCAAAAGAATCGTTTCTTAAAGTAGTATTAACAGTACCTGCTTGGTTGTTAGGAATGAAAGAAAACGACTCAACGTTTTTAATCCAGTCCGATAATGAAGTTAAACCTTGCATGTCAGGGTTTGCTATTGTAGTCGAACCATTTGTCCCAGAAGTAGAGCAGCTATAATTAGCGTTGTTCCGGTTGCCCTTGTTACCTAGATCAGGGCAACGCGTTATAGGAGTAGGAATTAAAATACCTCCAAGCCGAGAATCAGATTCTTGTAGTCCGTTATTGGGACATTGTGGAGAATTCTCTCCTGATGTTCTGTCCATCGGCTGTCCAGTTGGAAACCGTTGCCCTGCTGGTATCTGTGTGTCGGTGCCTGCGGTAGAAGGGAGACAGCCCGCTGAATTGTTGGATGGAAAATGTAACCTGCTTTTTGCGTTCTGATCAAACGCATCCATGCGAGCATTAAGCAAGTCTAATCTTTGATTTAAGGAGACAAGTAGTGCTGGTAAATCCATAGTGCTATTATTAGCATTCGGAACAACTGACCCGAATAAAGTAGGACTGTTGGAACTGACAGGACTGCCAGTGGCCATGAGACCAAACAAACGAGTACCAAACGAAAGAAAACAAGTAAAAAGAAAACGCCACAGCAACCTTGTACCAACAGTAAAAAGCCTGAACGCAAGTTTATTAATTCAAAGACAAGCATTTTCGCCACAAGACCCTTGTGGCTTCATCAGAGAAAATACATTAAAGCATTAAAAACACATGTCTTAAATAACTTAAAACAGGAAGTGACATAACACATTTCACAAATTTAAAAGTTTAAGAAAACAGTTTAAAATAGACCAGCGCACCACCATAAAATTAAAACATTCCTCATATCGAACAGTCAACAGCACCATATAGACACCATATAGACACACTTCTACGGAACTTCTTACGGAACTTCTCGACATAGTCCTTACAACTAATTATTTCATATTTGACAAAGACTATTTCCTGCAGAAGCGAGGTGTAGCCATGGGCTCGCCCTGTGGGGCGAGCGTTGCAAATTTCTTTGTAGGCTACTGGGAGAATCATTTTTTAAGGAATAAACCAGATTTGATGCAATATGTTCGATTTTACACCAGATTTCTTGATGACATTTTTATCCTCTTTATGGGTGATTCTAATCAAGCTGACTCATTTGTATTTTCATTAAATAATTCCACAGAGTTCCTCAAATTTACTTCAAAATTTTCTTTTTTTGAGATTGATTATTTGGACGTCAAACTTGTTAAAGACGTCAATAAGGGAGAGTACCTGTCTACTATCTTTAGGAAGTCGACGTACTGCAATTCGTTTCTCCATTTTTCTAGCTCGCACCCCTTTAAGCAAAAACGTTCTATTGTTAAGGGACAACTTGTGTGAGCAGGAAGGATGTGCAGTACCTTAGATGATTTTTATCTTGAATGTGACTTCCTTAAAGAAATGTTTGCTAGTCGTGGGTACCCATTTCCCTTATTAGAGGAACTAATTGAGGAAGTTTCAACTAAGAGAATTGATGTTTTTTATAAACCATTATTGAGTCCAATGAATAACAATCCAAGTAGTTTAATTATTCACAGTTCACCTATTCTTGCCGTTAATGGCGAACTACAGTCTGCCACTATTTCCTCCCAAGGTGATTGCCCTTACAGATTGAATTTTATTACAACTTTCTGTATAGATTCTCAGGTCATTTGGTCTATAATTTGCAAAAATTGGCATTTTATTGCCAATAATCCTTTCTTAGCTGGAAAATTGGGACTTAGACCTAGAGTAACCTATAGGAGAGGAAATAATTTAAAAGAATTAACACAGAGGAACATGAATAACAACACATTTAGTAGGCAAACAGGTATGTTTGCATGTGGTTTTTGCAACTGGTGTAAGTTAATTAAAACAGGTAATAGTTGTACTATTAAGAACAGAAAATATCAGATATTTCATAAATTTAATTGTGAAACGAAATCTGTGATCTATATTGCGTTTTGCAAATGTTGCCCTAGTTTTTATATAGGGAAGACGGGCCGTAAAGTCCGTGAACAAATCTACGAGCATGATTATGCAATAAGAAAAGATAAATGCCAAAATGCTTTGGCAAAACATGTTCATTCCCACCCTGGTCATAGTTTTGAATTTATGGTTATTGACCATGTTCCAACTTCCATCAGAGGTGGGCCTTATTCCCTGTTGCTTGAGAATCGAGAACTAGAATGGCAACTTAAGTTAGACGCCTTTAGGGCCCCAGGACTCAATGAAAATTGTAATATATCTGCTGTTCTCAAATTAAGAAGTTATATGAGATAGCAAGTACAATCTACCTGGGTAGTTCTGCTTTTTGCCTATTTATTTACCTAACTTGAGTGGTTCTTCCATTAGATTTTTTACAGTTGTCTTTTTTTACCAATATTTAAAACAATTAAATTTGGTAAGTGATAGTTAATGAGGATTGTTAATAATAAATGAAAATAAAAAATTAATACCAATAAACAACAAATGAATAACAAACAATATAAAATAATCCTCTTTCTAATTGGCTTCCTTTAAAGGTAATTGGTTTGGTATTAAAAGGAAAGCATAATTTTTAGAGGTTTTTTTATGCAGATTCTTTTATGTTGACTTTTATTTTTTAATTTTCATTTTATATCTATGCATAACTTTCTTGTTTGGTTTAGAAGTGTGTCTATATGGTGCTGTTGACTGTTCGATATGAGGAATGTTTTAATTTTATGGTGGTGCGCTGGTCTATTTTAAACTGTTTTCTTAAACTTTTAAATTTGTGAAATGTGTTATGTCACTTCCTGTTTTAAGTTATTTAAGACATGTGTTTTTAATGCTTTAATGTATTTTCTCTGATGAAGCCACAAGGGTCTTGTGGCGAAAACGCTTGTCTTTGAATTAATAAACTTGCTTTCAGGCTTTTTACTGTTGGTACAAGGTTGCTGTGGCGTTTTCTTTTTACTTGTTTTCTTTCGTTTGGTACTCGACTATTGCAATACAGTCAGACAACATGTCCGTAGTATGGTATATCAACAAACAGGGTGGAACCAGATCTTACCCACTCTGTCTAGAGGCCATGTGAGTTTGGAAATGGGCAATATCTTCCCAGTGTTTTCTGGTGGCAATGCATATTCCGGGGACTATCAACGTGATAGCCGACAAGCTCAGCCGGGCGATCCTGATGTCTCACGAGTGGTCTCTGAAACAGGAAACAGCGAACAGATTTTCTGCAGGTGGGGACAGCCTTGCTGCGATCTCTTTGCCAGACCAATCAATGCCAAATGCAGCAGCTACTTTTCCCTCATCCCCCCTTCGGGGGAGTCACCCAGAGACACAGTTGTTCACGATTGGCCCCTTGGTCTCCTGTATGCTTTTCCTCCCTTTCCTCTCATTCCCAAGGTGAGTCAGAAAGCAAAATGGCTGTGATGCAAACTGATCCTCATTGCTCCTTACTGACCTCGTCAGGTTTGGTTCCCCTTCCTCGGGCCTCTTCTCCTGGACGATCCTTGGATTTTGGACCCAGTTCCAGACCTGTTGACTCGCGTCAGGTTCGCTTCACCCCTCCTTACACACCCTCAATTTGACAGCGTGGCTGCTCCAGTTTCATCCCTAGTCAGGCTTCACGACTTCTCGCCTTACGTCTTCTCATAAACATTCCACTAGGAGACTATATTCCAGTAAATGCAAAAGATTCTCTCTTTGGGCGGAGAAAATGGATGTTGACCCCTACAGTGCCTCCATTGCAGTGGTTTTGGAATTTCTTTCTGAACTTTTTCACCAAGGATCTGCGGCTGCCACTATGAGTTCAATTGGCAGCAATTTCAAGTTTTCATCTAGACTTCACAGATTCTAACTTGATGTCTCATAAACTGTGCAAAACCTTCCTTAAAGGTGCCACTTTAAGACCACCTGTTCAAGAGCCTGTGGCCTCATGGGATTTAAATTTTGTGTTATCTAAATTAACATCTCCGCCCTTTGAGATTTCTCATTCATCCTCTTTGAAATTTTTGTCATGGAAGACTTTGTTTTTGGTGGCTATCACATCTGCCAGACAGGTATCAGAATTGCAAGCCTTGTCTGTTAAACCACCTTATCTGATTTTTCACAAAGACAGGGTGTCCCTTCGTACTAATCCCTCCTTTGTCTCCAAAGTCTGCTCCCATGCCACTTTGACTCAGTCCATAGAACTTCTGTTTTTCTTTCCAAATCACTCCAGTGCAGCTGAGTACAGGTTTCACCAGCTGGATGTCCATAGACAATTACGTTTTTATTTGCGCCGGACTAAAGACATCAGAAAATCAGATCAATTATTCATTTCCTTTTACGAATCCAGGTTGGGCTTACCAGTTTACAAAGTGACTCTCTCTAACTGGATTTCTAACTGTATAGCTTATGTTTACAATTCTGATGGTAAACCTTTACCCTTTAAAATCAAGGCTCATTCCACCAGATCTCAAGTCTACCTCTGCAGACTTTCAAGCCAGGGTCCCACGTGATAATGTTTGTGCATCTGCTACTTGGGCTACCCCTCACATTTTTATTACTCATTACAAATTGGATTTAACCTCCAGGGGTAGAGCATCTTTTGGTTCCATGGTACTCAGGAGTATTTTTCCTTGAGCCACCCAAGAGTAAGGTGCTAGGGACGCTGTCCCATATGTAAAGAATGAAGGTGTGAGATAGGACTACGGAACATAAAGAAGTTATGTACTTACCATAACGTTCCATGTTTGCAGTCCATCTCACCCTTCATTCTTACGAACCCGCCCTCCTGCCCCTGTCCTGGAAGTACCTGGAAACAGAAAAATATTAATTTCTTTATTTATGAAGAACTTTTACTATTGGCTTCTTTGTGTGTGTTATTATTTCTTCTAGCCAGCCGTAAACAAGATCTGGGGATTTTATTATTTCTTCTAGCCAGCCGTAAACAAGATCTGGGGATTGTACTGGTGCACCATGGGATACCTACCTAGCCATGAGCCAGCCAGAAGTCTTCCAGCTTGTAAATAGGCCGAGTTGGAGCAGAGGATCGGCTCCGATCCCATTTGTAAAGAATGAAGGGTGAGATGGACTTACAAACATGGAACGTTATGATAAGTGCATAACTTCTTTTTTGCAGTTTATCTTTTTTGCGCATATTGAATTGGGTGAATCAGTTACAAAGGTAACTCTAGCTGGATGGTTGACGGGTTGTATTTCCTTTGTCTATAACAGGTTGAATCTCCCCTTACCAAAACCTTTAAAAGCTCATTCAACCAGATCCATGGCAGCTTCTTCTGTGTTCCAGTCTAGAGCTAACATGAACGATGTATGCACGGCTGCAACTTGTTCATATCTTCATACCTTCATCTGGTCTCGAGGGGAAGATCAGCCTTTTGCTCAACCGTACTGAGCAATATCCTTCCTTAGAGTCCACCCAGGATTTTAGTTAGCTGGGGACTTTGTCCCATTAGTTGAGGAATGAATGAAAATTGACAGCATTAGATAAAGAAGTTATGTACTCACCATAACATTCCATCTGTGTTGTCCATTTTCATTTCTTCAACTCCCTACCCACCACCATTTTTATTGGCTGACTTTTGGAGGAACGAGAGGCTTCAAAGACACTACTGTCCTTTGTGTTGAACTCCATTTATGGCATATCATAATAGTCTTCCTGTCAAGCAGAAAACAAGGTCTGAGAGATGTTAGGGGTTGGTGCATTTATGGGTAAGGAAGGAGCTCGAGAGTTTTTGGTGGCCACAATTTAGTTTAACGGATGAGTCATGTCCGAGGATTGGATATGAACCCATTAGTTTAGGAACAATGAAAATGGGTAGCACAGATGGAACTTTATGGTGAGTACATAACTTCTTTTTTTTAGGTTTGCATGACGGTAACGTGGGGGGATTCATAAAAGGTTAGCACAATGAGCACACACTATGTGTAACCTTTCTGAGTGAATAGACATCAGAAGCGTTGTGGTAGGGCAGTTCTTGAATTCAGAAAAGTTACCTCAAGGTGTACACCTTGTGTTAACCTTTATGAACCCCCCCCCCCTAAATTATCTAAATAGTCGTGTAGACATCTGTTTTAAAAGCTTAAGTTTTATGTAAATTGTAAATGGACAGTTTGCCAATTTTAATTCTAGTTATTTTTAAATTCTGCTCTTCTTGTAACTTGATTTCCTATTCAACCTTGTCTTCTTGCCTTTTACAATTCATTATGTTTGTGTTTATTTTTATTGCAACCGAAGTACAATATCAAAACGGCTATAAATAGCAACAGCAAAATATTGTTTGTCTTAAATATGTCTAATGTTTATGATTAAAGCAATTACTATGTTTAAATAATATACATATATGTGTGTTTGTGTGTGTATATCTGTATATACTTCTCTTAAAGTGTCAGTAGTAATACTGAACCAAATACACCCCCCCCCTCAAAAAAAAAGCAAAGTCACTCTCCAGAAAAGTTTACAAATATAAAGTGAAAAAAAAGTGTGGACAGTGGACCAAAATAACACCAAGCTGCAGCTTAAAACACTTGACATATAAAAAAAATACACTCTAGCTATGATGCTCTTCATGTTTCACTGTTGCAGTCATTACATTTGGGTAATCTGCTGGCAGGTTGCCCTCAATCGGCCTGATTAACAAAGTCTTGGGTCCTGCGTCGGTTGCTGTCTCTTCTTCCATGACATCAGGTCGGCAGGGGTATAAAACATGCAGCCGACACCATTACATTAGTCTTTCTTGCCGCGCTGTGCCCGAAGCAGAAGCAGTTCGCAAGTGCCGGTCGGCCGACTCCTGAAATTTTCGTTTTTGAGTTTCAGACCCGAAGTCTTCAACTAAAAAGCTAAGTACCCAGTTGGGGAAACTTTTTCTTGTTCCTTACCGATGTCAGTAAAAGTTAATAGTTGCATTACTTGTGGGAAGCAAATACCTCATAAGGATTTTCATTTGTACTGTATTCCTTGCCTAGGCCCTGATCACAACCTACCTTGCTGTCGGTTTTGTGCTAAATTTAATCAACACACTATTAAACGTTGGTATATTTTTGCTTTTAAATATTTTGGCTCACGCTTTAATTATCCAGAAATGTTGTCAGTTAGCATTCCGACTACCAGAATTCCTAAAAAACGCAAAGAAAAAGACAGAGACAGGCCGTTGAGGTCCAAAACTGATGACACCGCTTCTCCTAAGCCAGTCACAAGTTCACTGGTACTCAGTGAGGTGCTTTCGCAGCCCCTGATACCCGCTACTTCTGATTCGCAGGCCTCTACTGAGACCCATTCGGAGTCTGGTATGCTGCAAGATGCTTCAATTATGGAACCCGCGGATGTCTCTACCTTAGATGGGTCCGGAGCCGCTGTGCAGGCACCGGCTTCTGAGGGTGTTCTCAGGCCTACAGATTTGTATATTAGACCGATGCTATTTTCAAAACAAAGGCCAAAATCTAAATCTTTGTCTAAAAAAACCGATGCCTGGCCCACATGTGCAGGCCCCTATGCCTAAAAAACAAATGATCAAAATGGCTAAAGATTTAGTTACTCTGATCAGGGGTAGCAGACCCTCCCCACCTTCTAAGAGGCCTAGGCAAGACATTGATTATGAATCTTCTGAACAGAATTCTGTTTCTTCTGACTCTTCTAATGAACAGGATTTGTCTATACCTACTTATGAGGACTCTGATGCAGAAGATTCCATTCCTTCTGTTTCTTCCCCTGAGGATTTTTCTTTTGGGGAAACTTTACATTTCTTACGGAAACAATTCCACTGGGAAAGTCAGGATTTCTCTTAATCTAAAAAGAGACTTAGGGATCTTCAACTTCTTCCTCAACATAGGTCTTTGGCTATAACTCCTGTCCTAGACATTGTTGATGATGTCTTTACAGAATCTAGTATGGCTCCTGATTCTCTGCCTCTGGCTCCTTGTAAGCCTGACAGATACTACAGGGTTCCTGACTCCCACAAATTCCTTTTCAAAAATCCTATTGCAGATCCTGAGACTATTTCTCAGGGTCCCAAGGGCATTAAGGCCTCTACTGCTAAAACTCCTACCCCTTCTGATAGAGATTCCAGGGTGCTAGATCGATTGGGTAAGAAGGTCTGCACTTCTGCAACCTTGGCAGTCAGGGCTTTAAACTGTCAATTTCATATGCTTAAATACGAGCAGCACATCATGGGACTGCTTAAACAGAAAATTATGTTAATTTCTGACTGTGTGGAAAATAAAGATTTACAGGATTTATTGCATTCAACTGAACAAGTTGGAAAACATTACTTTGCAATGTGGCTTTGATTCTTTGGAGGCCTCTTGCAGGGCTTCTGTAACTGGCTCTGTGCTAAGAAGGCATGCTTGGCTCAAAGAGCAAACTCTGTCTGATCATGTTAAAGCAAAATTGTTGGATGCTCCTCAACAGGACCGTCTCTTTGGTAATAAGGCTGAAGAAGTTTTAAAAAAGATGGAAGATAAAGCTAAATCTATGCAAACTGTGAAAGATTTCTTAAAAGTGCAACCTCCAAGATTTAGTAGGCACTGGCCTACTAAGAACTGGTCCTATCCAGTTCCTTCCAGAGCCACTCAAGTCAAACCCAGACATTCAAAAGGCTCCAGGTTTAAGTCTCAAGGGACTTTTAGAACAAAACAATGGGGTGCCTCCTCCTCCAAATCTAGAAACAACAAGGCAACTCCCTATGATAAGCAGTCTCAATGACTTCCCACTACACTTACCAAGCACTTACCTTTCAGCTGCCCCTTTGGGGGAAAATGGCACTTCATGTAAGAAACTGGCAACTTATAACCCAGGACAAATGGGTTTCAAATATAGTATCCTGGGAATACAGATTTCATTTCCACACGTTACCAATCCCAAACGGATGGCCAGACCTGCCCCCAAATCAGTGGGCAGAGGCCCAGAAACAAGTACTGTCTCTCATGAACATGGGAGCTATTTAACCAGTCCCAGAAGAGGAAAAGGGACAAGGTTTCTATTCAAGACTTTTCCTGGTACCCAGAAAAAACAAATCATGGTGTCCAATTCAGGACCTATCTACTCCAAAATTCAAGATGCTGACTCTTCAACAGTTACTTCCAATGCTAAGCAAAGGTGCCTGGTTGGTAACTCTAAACTTAAAAGAGGCTTACCTGGATATCCCAATCACGGAGTCTTGCAGAAGATACGTCCACTTCAAAGCAGGCTATTTGCATTACCAGTTCTCTGCACTGCCCTTTGGCTTGTCTACTGCGCCCAGGGTCTTCACAAAGTGCCTGGCTCCAGTAATTGCATTTTGCAGGCAAAGAAATCTTCAGATATATCCATAACTGGACGATTGTCTAATTCAGGATGAAAACAGGGACATTCTTCAAAAACATCTGGCGTTTGTAAAAAAGGTTCTAACTTGTCTAGGGTACACCATAAACGAAAAAAAATCACAACTGGTACCCTCTCAAAAAATTCCATTCCTGGGTGCAAGCTTGAATGCAACTGCCCAGATGGCTTACCGTATGCTAGAAAAGCAAATTCATTTGGTGACTTACTTCAAACAGGTGGCCACAAAAACCCTGCTATCTGCAAGACAAATTCTGCAAGCCTTGGGGTTCATGGCCTCCTGCATTCTTCTAATTCCATATGCAAGACTGCATATGAGGAATCTTCAGTGGTACTTAGAGTTTATGGAGTCAACATTGTCACAGCCTGGAAACAATGATTCTTATCATACCTTGCCTGCAACTAGAGTTCCTGTGGTGAGCAGAGGCCTGCCACCAAAACAAGGGACTGCCATTCACTCCACCCCTGCCGCCCAAACCCTAACTAAAGACGCATCAGACTATGCTTGGGGGGCTCATCTGGCAGGGAAGTACATTCAGGGCAAATGGAGCCCAAATCAAATGCACCTTCATATCAGTCAAAAAGAGATGCTAGCTGTACAGAATGCACTGACAGCCTTCAAGGGCTACCTTCATCCAGGACAATTACTGATAAAGATAGACAACACCACAGTTATGTGGTGCATAAACAAGCAAGGGGGTGCACACTCCTACCCCCTTTGCAGACTAGCTATGATATTGTGGAACACAGCCTTGACCTATCAAATTCATCTGCAAGCTCATTTCCTGCCAGGAAAACTGAATACTCTGGGAGATGGACTAAGCAGAAATCTCATGGACTCACACGAATGGAAACTGGAACCACGGATTTTCAACATGTTGGCACGCAAATGGGGGAGTTCAGACATAGATCTTTTTGCCTCACCCCAGAACTATCAGTTGAACAAGTTTTACACAAGAACTCATCACAAAAAAGCCTGGAAAGTGGATGCTCTATCATTCAGCTGGAAAAGCCCATCAGTCTGTGCCTTTCCCCCTCAGCCTCTGCTCTCCAAAGTTCTACTAAAAGTCAAACAGGACAAACCAAAAATGATTTTGATTGCTCCAGACTGGCCTCACCAACACTGGTACCCACTCCTACGCAATGTGTCACACCTTCCACCGTGGCACCTGTCACAGACACCTTACTTACTGTCTCAGCAAAAAAAAAAAAAAAAAAAAACAAATTCTGCACACTCAGCTCCAAACTTTGAATCTTGCAGCGTGGTTAATCACCTAAATACACCCTTGGCATCCCTCAACAAACCTGTGATGGATGTCATTTTGGAGGCAAGAAGGCCTAGTACTAGAAAATCTTATGCTGACAAGTAGAAAATATTCTGTGCCTGGAATCAATCACAAGGGATAAGCACAACAGTGCCCAATATTCCTCGGATTTTACAATATTTAACTGAGATGCTTCACAAGGGCCTGTCCTTTTCTTCCATAAAAAATCCATGCCTCAGCCATTTCAGCTCATTACAACACAGAACCTCCCCTCTTCTCTTATCCTCTGCTAAAGCAGTATCTCAGAGGGTCCAAAAACTTAAGACCACCCAGGAGAGCTCCAACCCCTGCTTGGGACCTCAATTTTGTATTGGAAGAACTCTCTCCCTCCTTTCGAGTCAACTGCTACTGCAGACTTAATTCCTCTCCTGGAAAACAGCTTTCCTTTTAGCAGTCACTTCAGCTAGAAGGATTTCCGAATTGCAGGCTCTTATGGCAGTGGAGCCTTTCATTATTTTTCATGCGGACAGGGTGTCTCTCAGGACCAATCCATCCTTCATGCCTAAGGTGGTATCCAGTGTGGCTCTTAATCAGTCTATTAAGCACTATTTAAGCATTAAAATAATTTAAGCATAAACTAAAAATTTTTATATACATAAAAAATTTTTATATACATTAATAACAATTTTATATATCAATGATGTATTTTAGGATAGTTTGTACATATATATAATTTTTGATACTATTATTATTTACAAGATATTTTAAACGGCAAATGTTAAGTTGTCTATCTCGCCTTCATTCTTGCTGGATGGGTTCGGAGCCGACCTCGGCTCCGACTCGGCCACTCTAAAAGCTCGAGAGTTGGTTCCACCGGCTCGAGGCTCCCCTTATATCCCACAATGCTAGGCGAGAGTTACCTCAGATCTCGTTTGCCGCTACAGCTTCGAGGTTGGTTGCTTCTACCGGTTCCTGGTGAGTGTTACTTTTTACTTGTAAAAGTTACTCTTTAAACCCCTTTTTTAGTTAAATTTCTTTCTTAGTTAGTATAGATTACAAAACTTTATCCCCGACCCTAAATTTTTCCGTTTCCTTACTAAAGAACCTTTGGTTCTTCCTTTGGGCCCTTAGGCCTTCCCTTCCCTAGTGGAGTGTTTGTGTTTCTTGTAGTTTACTTTAATTTTAGTGTACTTTAATTTCTAGTATAAGTACTAAAATTATTATTTTTTCTGACAGGGTATAACTTGTGTGTTTGAGTGTGTGTTTGTGTACACCTGTCAGTCAGGGAAATGTCTAAAGAAGCAAAGGTCTCCGGATTCAAGAAGTGTGATGCGTGCTGTCAGAAAATGTCTCTGACAGACGCTCACACTTCTTGTGTCTATTGTCTGGGGCCTTTGCACCTGCAGGACTCCTGTGCTGTGTGCCATGGCTTCAGCCACAGGGTCCTGCAGGAAAGAAAGAACAAATTAATTCTTAGAGGCTTACTGAAGCCAGAGGATTCCCTGTCAGTTTCAACAGGGAAGCCCT
Organism: Protopterus annectens; assembly: GCF_019279795.1. Classification (NCBI taxonomy): domain Eukaryota; kingdom Metazoa; phylum Chordata; order Ceratodontiformes; family Protopteridae; genus Protopterus; species Protopterus annectens. The sequence goes on from NC_056729.1 coordinate 34,792,803, forward strand.
CTAAGGCATCGAGGTCTTCGGCTCCGGCTTCTGAGCCGAGACCTCAGGTTGCTCAACCTTTGCCTTTATCGGCTCCGGCTGGAGCCGATAAGTCTCAGTCCACAGTTTCTGTGGCTCCCTCGGCTCCGGCCGGAGCCGAGGTTATTGACGTACCCGTGTCGGCTCCGACCAGATCTTCGGAGCCGACAACTAGAAAGAGGTCAAGGTCACCATCTCTTGGCTCCGTTCATTCGGCTCCAGGATCTCCCCTGCTGTCTGAACGGAGCCATAGATCTCACTCCTCTAGGTCATCGAGGCTGTCCGATCATGACCTTCAGAGGGTAGTGAGTCGACTACTTAAGTCCGAGGCACTAGCCCAGATGCTTCAGAGCCCGACTCATCAGTCGGTGCCTGCCCCGGTCCATCAACTTTTTCCTCCTTCGACTCTTTTGAGTTCGGAGCCGGGTCGCGTCGGAACCGAGACTGTGATTACTTCGGAGCCGAGACAATTGTCTTCGCCCGCTGCCGCTCCGTTTTCTTCTTTGGAAGAATCTCGGCGCCGGACTTCCTTCGTCGGCTCCGAGGGGGTGAGGGGCATCGGACCCTTGTGCGACCCCCCTCTCCCTCTCGGGGCTTCGGCGCTGGTGAGTTCGGCTCCGACATCGGCCTCGGAGCCATCACTGTCGGTGCCGAGGGGGGTTCTTAGCTCCTCGGAGCGGGGACCTCTGGCTCTGCCTGACAGAGGTGCATTCGAGGTCATGCGGAGTGTGTTAGAGCCTGGCTCTACTCCGCAGTCGGCCGCACGAGCCCCTACCTCTAAGCTGCCTCAGGCTAAGTCGACTCACTCCCTCATCCCGGACCGCAGAGAGCCAGCTCCTCAGGAGCCCCTGTGGGATTTCATCCTCTTCCGAGGCCTCTCCTGATTTGGCAGAAGAGCCCCCTCGGAAGAGGAAGTGCAAGAGGAAACACATTGACTCACCTGAGTCTATCACGTCAGACACAGATCTGGATGATTCTGAGGGTTCCCCCCGTTCCCCTTCTGAAGATGTCTCATTTGCAGACATTCTGGAGATCCTGAAACAGAGGGGAAATTGGCCTGCCCTCAACCCTTCGGAGGACGAATCTGTGTATCTTGAGGCGCTTGGCTCTCCCTTCCACCTCCTGGGTGTCCCCCTTGACCCCTCATGCAGGTGGTTGCTAAGAAGGCATGGACGGCTCCTGATTCAGTGGACCCCACTCCCAGGAGACCCTCTAAGTTCATCACAGCTCCATCAGACAAGCAATTTTTATCAAAAGGAGTTTCTGTGGATGCTATGGTGGTAGCTGCTGCCACAAAGAAGGAACTGGCTGATCCTTCAGTGCCTGTCCATCCACCTAACAAGGAATCTAGGTCCATGGATAGGTACGGAAGCGGATGTTCTCCTCAGCGACATTTACCATGTGTTCGCTGAACTACCTGTGCCATTTCACACGCCTTCAAAGGGACCTGAGCAAGGAAGCGAGTGAAATGTTAAAGGATCCTACAGCTGCGGGTTTCCAAGAAAAATGAACACGCAGCTGGCTACCCTTAATTCCATATCCAACTCCTCCATGCGCCTCCTCTTATGCGGCCGATGGAGCGAGCAGAGCCGCAGGGATAGGTGTAGCCTTACGTAGGCACGCCTGGATGCGGCTATGGAATTTTGCGGACCCTTTCAAGACGTCTTTCACGAACTCCCTTTGATGGATCATCTCTTTGGTCCTCAAGTGAAAGACACCCTGACTAGGTGGGAGACTGACGGCAAGACCCCTTCTGCCGTCGGAGTCCGTCTTTCGACTCCTTCTAGGCCTTACCCCAAAGGCCAGAAGGGTGGGAAGATGTGGTTCCGTAAACAATCTCAAGGGACTTCGCCTGACGCACAGAGTCATTTTCCTGCCAAAGGCAGAGGTGGGAATAACAATGGTAGACGTCGCCCTAGGGGCAGGGGGGGTCCGCAGAACCAGGGCAATCGGGAAGCCTTTCCTGACAAGCCCTTTCAGCATCCCTGAGGTGTTGCCCGACTGCCCATCTTCGGAGGCAGTCGGGGGAAAATTGTCACTGTACCCAGAAGCCTGGCTATCCCTGACTCAAGACAAATGGGTACAGTCCATCATTTCCGAAGGCTATTCCATCCCCTTTCTCCGTTTTCCAAATCAATCAAAAAAATCCCTTCCAGATGTTCCACCCGCTCAAAGGGATGTAGCAGCTTTGGAAATTTCAAAGCTGCTTGCAAAAAGAGCAATTCAGTCAGTGCCAGCAGACCAACAAGGATCCGGAATCTACTCAAGGTTCTTTTTAGTTCCAAAGAAAACAGGGGACTGGAGACCGATTTTGGATCTCAGTGTCTTGAACAAATCAGTCAAGAAAACAAGATTTCGGATGGTCACGCTGCAATCCATTCTTCCCCTTTTGGGCAAAGGAAACTGGATGTGCTCTATAGACCTTCGGGATGCGTACTATCACATAAAAATGAACAGACGCTCCAGAAGATTCCTCCGCTTCAGGCTGGGAACCAGTCATTTTCAGTTCAGGGCCCTGCTCTTTGGTCTCACCACTGCCCCCCGGGTGTTTACCAAATGCATGGCAGTGGTAGCTTCTCACCTGAGACGACAAGGATTCCAGGTGTTTCCATATTTGGACGACTGGCTTCTCACAGCTCCCACCAAGCATCTCCTTCTGATGGCCAGAGATTATACTTTTCGCGTTTGTCAAAAACTGGGTATTTCAATAAACTGCGAAAAGTCTGTTTTGTCTCCTTGTCGTACTATTACCTACATAGGCGCAAATTTAGATACTATAAACATGTCTGCAAGGCTAACGAACCAAAGGATATCAGACATTCACAAATTGGTGTCACTTCTTCTCAACAACAACAGAGTCAAAGCCAGGTTAGTTCTAAAGGTGTTGGGAATCATGGCAGCGGCCATACCTCTCCTTCCATTGGCCAGATACCACATGCGGATCCTTCAGTGGATGCTTTTACTCAATGGTCATACCAGGAACTTCCAATGTCTCACACCATTATGATCACGCAAGCGCAAAAGCATCTCATGTGGTGGATGTCTTCCCCAGCTCCTGTCGGAAGACCATTTGTCCCACCTCCTCCGGTTGCTACTCTGACAACGGATGCCTCCTGATCGGGTGGGGGCATTATCAGGGCAGGACAGTCCAGGGCACATGGCAACCAAACGAATGCCACTTGCACATAAATGTTCTGGAGATGAGAGCAGTGCTTTTAGCGTTGCAAGCCCTTCAAGACTCTCTTCCCTTGGGAACGATTGCAATCCAGACAGACAATATGTCTGTAGTGTGGTACATCAACAAACAAGGCGGAACCAGATCATACCCCTGTGTCGAGAAGCACTCAGACTGTGGCAATGGGCGATTTCTTCTCAGCGTTTTCTGATAGCAACGCACATCCCGGAAGTCCAATCACATTGCGGACAAGTTGAGCAGAGCTATACTCATGCCTCACGAGTGGTCTCTGAAAGACTCTGTAGTGAGAGAAATCTTTCTCAAGTGGGGTCAGCCTTGCTGCGATCTTTTGCTACTCCCCAAAACAGCAAGTGCAGAGAATATTTCACTCTATTCCCTTTACCAGGCCAACCCAGCAGGGACGCTCTAGTCCAAGTTTGGCCCCGGGGACTTCTGTATGCATTTCCTCCTTTCCCACTGATCTCTCAAGTAATACAGAAAGCTATCGCTCAGAAGGCCTCATTGATCCTCATTGCTCCTTACTGGCCTCGACAAGTGTGGTTCCCTTTTCTACATCAATTTCTTTTGGAGCGACCGTGGAACCTGGACCTAGTTCCAGATCTTTTGATCCACCAGTCGGGTCAGTTTCATCGCTCCCCCCTCTCTGAACCTCACTGCTTGGTTCCTCCAATTCCAACCGTAGCCAGGCTTCCTCAATTATCTCACTCTGTTAGAGATATATTGATAGCTTCCCATAAATCTTCCACTCGAAAGATTTATTTGAGTAAGTGGAAACGCTTCACATATTGGGCACAAGGAAAGGACATAGATCCTTTCACCGCTTCCATCCAACTAGTCCTTGATTTTTTAGCTGAACTCTTCCATGCAGGCTCATCTCCATCTACTCTTAAGGTTCAATTGGCAGCTATTTCTAACTTTCATGTGGGTATTTCTGAATCTGCCTTAATGTCCCACAAACTTTGCAAAGCCTTTTTGAAAGGAGTTTTTCTTCTCAGACCTCCTATAAGAAATCCTCCTTCTCCTTGGGACCTAAATTTAGTTCTTGCTTCTTTGATTCTTTCCCCTTTCGAACCTGCAGCTTCATGTTCCTTGAAATTGTTATCATGGAAAACTCTCTTTCTGGTAGCTATTACATCAGCCAGAAGAGTTTCAGAACTCCAAGCACTCAGTTGTCGTCCTCCTTACCTTTTGTTCCATAAGGACAGAGTGTCCTTGCGAACTAATCCGTCTTTTTTGCCTAAGGTGGTTTCAACATCAAATCTAAACCAAAGTATTGACCTACCTGTCTTTTTTCCAGAGTATTCCAATAGGTCTGAACAAAAGTTACACTGCCTGGATGTTCATCGTCAATTAAGGTACTACTTGGATAGAACAAAACAATTCAGAAAATCTGATCAGCTGTTTGTCTCCTATGAAAGCAGAAAGGGACTTTCAGTTTCAAAGGTATCATTATCCAGATGGCTAACATCTTTGATTTCCCTGGTATATGAAATTAGACAACAAAAATTGCCTAACAAACCTAAAGCCCATTCCACCAGAGCTTTGGCTACTTCTTTAGCCTTCCAAGACAGACTGCCTATTGACACCATTTGTGCAGCGGCTACTTGGGCTACTCCTCACACTTTTATTTCTCATTATAAGTTGGATTTAGCTTCTAGGCATAGAGCTAACTTTGGTTCCACTGTTCTCAGGAGTCTGTTCCGTTAGGCCACCCGGGACAAGGTGCTAGGGACGCGGTCCCATCCAGCAAGAATGAAGGCGAGATAGACAACTTAACATATAGAAGTTATGTTCTTACCATAACGTTCCATGTTAGTTGTCTTCTTCTCACCTTCTTCTTGCGCCCCACCCTCCTTCCCCCTGGCCTGGACAGACCTAGAGGAGTTGTGATCGTGACCTCTCTTTCTACCACCTCTTTCTTAGTCATATGCTATTTTGCATATTTCTTGGTTCAGGATGTAGGTCACCCTTCTTTCCTCCTGTTGTTAGAGGTGGACTCTGTTTTACAGTTATACTGTTACTGTTATAAGCTGGGGTTAGCTTACAAACGAGATCTGAGGTAACTCTCGCCTAGCATTGTGGGATATAAGGGGAGCCTCGAGCCGGTGGAACCAACTCTCGAGCTTTTAGAGTGGCCGAGTCGGAGCCGAGGTCGGCTCCGAACCCATCCAGCAAGAAGAAGGCGAGAAGAAGACAACTAACATGGAACGTTATGGTAAGAACATAACTTCTATTTTTAATATATTTAAACATATTAGGTGACATATAATAATATTTTAATGGATTTTTACACACCTTTTATGAAGTATTATATTCTTGTAATAGGGTTCCGTTATATACTACCAATAACATGAAGTTAATTAGTTGTCCATGTTTATTGCCTTCAAGATTTTATGTATATGAATTTATGTGTATGAAAGTATGTTTCTTTATACTTATATTTACATTCATATGTATTTTTAATTTTCATATATATATTTTTAGGTATACAATACCTCATAAATATATGTCATCTTACCTCCTGTATGCTTTGAGGCTCAACTTTACCTAACAAAGCTTGTTTCCCTTCTGAATAATTACTCTGTAATGTAATGTTGTGTTCCTTCTCCAACACAACTCTGCTATGTTCTCACCTTATTGTCTCAGCTCACGTTCTTCACATTAATCTACATTTATTGTATTGTTTTGAATGCTTCTCGAATTTTTGAACTAAATGTTTTATCCACTACTTGTATAATTTAATAATATTTAGCAATCTTGTGTATGTAACTAAGTTTTTATGTACTGGAGCTTTTCTCCCCAGGACTCCATTGAAAACGGGTTCTTTTGGCCCAATGGACTATCCTGGTAAACCAACTGCAAATAAATAAATAAATAAATAAATACAAGTTATTTTGAGTGCATGTCAGTTGTAGATAAGTGAATTTCTAATCGTTTTTATACATCTAAGGGTTACTTAGAACTGGAATTAATTAAACTCAAGTGACTAATAATCAATTAATTAAGAACTGTTTCATCATGTGAGTATTTAAACAGAATAATTGTATTAACAGAAGATTCTGATAAAGTCTCACGATAGGAGACGAAAGCGCGCTCAATCTGTTTTAATTTGAGACTGTGTGTGTTCAAATAAAGATTTTGGAATTATCTATCGCTCAGTTTGTTTCCTTTTTATACACATTGGTGGAGGACAGCCTTTATTGTTACCAACAGTAAGATTTATTGTTGGCTCTTAATCAGACCATTCATTTGCCAACTTTCTTTCCCAATCCACAGAACAAGGGGGAATGGATTCTGCATTCATTGGATATACACAGACAACTTAGATTTTACTTAAACAGGGCAAAATCTCAGAGAAAGTCTGAACAACTACTGGTGTCATTTGCTGCAGGGGCAAAGGGAAAGGGTATTTCAAAGCAGACTATTTGCAAATGGGTAAGCCATTGTATTAGTTTCTGCTATATGCACCATGGTAAAACTATCCCCCAGGGGATCAGATCCCATTCCACCAGGGCTGCATCTACTTCTACAGCCTTTCTCAGAGGTGTTCCTACCAGAGACATTCTAGAAGCTAATACCTGGAGCTCAGTTCGTACGTTCACCAAACATTACCATTTACCTTTCTTCTCTAAATCCAGAGCTGGCTTTGCCTCTGCTGTTCTGCGAGGCATTATAGCTGGTCCTAATGCTGTATAAATCCATCCTCCCAACCATAGCTTTGGGAATTTACACAAATGTAATGACTGCAACAATGAAACACGAAGAACATAGTACAGTTGTGTACACTTACCATAAATGGAGATGTTTGAGTGTATTCACTGTTGCAGTCCTGGTTACCCTCCCTCCAACCCCCTGTTTTTGTCTTACTATACCTCTTCTTTCCTTTACTATGCTTAAAAGCCTTTTTGGTGTATTTGCTTTTGTTTGGTGGTATATTTTTGTTTTTAATTACTTAAATATTGGCTCCCCATTTGGGGGGCACCTGACATCTGGGGCAAGAAAAACTAATGTAATGGCTTCGGCTGCATGTTTTATACCCCTGACGACCTGGCGTCATGGAAGAAGGGACAGCAACTGATGCAGGACCCAAGACTTTGTTAACCAGATTACTCAGATTATTACAGATTACAGATCAGACAGCAGATTACCCAAATGTATTGACTGCAACAGTGAATACACTCGAACATCTACAACTGTACTTTATCAGACTACAGCCATACAAGTCCTTCATCTGGCATCTTGTCAGCTGCTACTAATAATTCATTTAAGCCTTGAAAGGTAGCAGAATGAAGCAGTCTTCTACCCCTGGCAACTAAATATGAAACAAAAAAACAGGGACAGTGCTACGTATTTGTTGTAAATTGAGCTGATGTGTACTTTTTGGTGAACACAGATGACTGGGAAGGGAAAAACAATCTGGTCCTTGCTATGATCCAGGAGAAACTGCACAAATGATATCAAGGCAATCAGTCAGCCTGGTTGGCTCATGCATTTTAGGCCTATAACTTTACATCTTTGTGAGGAAAACGTACTCAAGTCTCTCTCTGGCCATGGATGTTTGTGTTTTTTTTTTAAACATTCCACATTTGGTCTAAGTGGACACACTACTCTGAGTCACTCAAAATGGATATTGAGTCAGACAGTATTATTTCTTCACTGTATGTTTTCCTAGTTTAAAGTTTGTTGTGCACTTTACTTTCTCTACGGCCTCTCTTATTTCACTCCCTTCCTGACTCATTGGCTTCCTGCTCTTTACTCCAGTCACATCATTCAGAGTATATATTCCAAGAAACAGAAACTGCAAAAAGCTGGTGTAGTTAAGAAAAATTGTGTGCACAAGGGAGAAATGAGTGTTTGTGAATGCAGGGCAATTTAAGCCTTAATCTCAGAATTTTCCAACATAAGTGGTTCAGTTGAGAGGTATTCCCCAACTTCTGATTGGGTGGCTAAAACTACAGTGATGTTTCAGACAAAATTTTGCTTTTTAAGTTGAAGGTTTCTTTTCCCAGCTGGGAGTTTTGTTATCTTAAAATGTTTACCTTCCAGTAATGTCAGCCTCTGTTAGCTGCATGCTTTTTTTAATCAAGCTGTATAAGTAGTGTGTCACCTCCAGGACACATTGTTCTTCACCTATAAAGCTTGGCCCTTAGATACACCCCCCTCCAAAAAAAGAGCTTGTCGTAGACCTATACCAAACTGCAGTGGGAGCTTTATTAAATGTTCCTGATGAGAATATTCATTCCTTCTTTCTGATCACCCACTTAACTCAATTCAGGCATTCATTATTTTTTTTTTTTTATTGAAAACCATCTCTATAGGCTAGAGACATTTGACATATATTGGTGCACTTGCCCAGCAGGGAGGTTGTGGTGGTCTCTCCCCCTGTGATGACCAGGTGTTCCAGGAGTGACTTGTAGGCTAGTGTTCATTAAAGCAAGCTGTAGTGGGGGGGGGGGGTGAATAAGCCATCCAAGCTCTCCACGATAGCATTTGCAGAGTCATGTCAAGGAGCAGGTCATCATCATCATCAACCCCCTTTTTCTCATTTTTTACATGGGGTTGGGTGTCATGTTATCTGTAGACATCCCTCTCGATGTTCATCGTGTTTCACTGTTGCAGTCATTACAGTTGGGTTATCCTACTGGCAGGCTACCCGCAGTCTGCCTGAATTCCAAAGTCTAGGTCCGACGTCGGTTGCTGTCGCCTCCTCCCTGCCGTCAGAGCACCAGGGGTATAAAAGATGCAGCCGACGCCATTTTTCTTCAGTCTTTCTTGCTGCGCGGTGCCCGAAGCAAAAGCAGTTTGCAAGTGCCAGTCGGCCGACTCCTGAGATTTTCAAGTTCGAATTTCAGATCTGAAGTCTTCATTAAAAGCTAAGTACCCCGTTGGGGAAACTTTTTTCTTGCTCCAGACCAATGTCAGAAAAAGTTAATAATTGTATTTCTTGTGGGAAGCAAATACCTCATAAGGATTTTCATTCTTACTGTTTTCCTTGCCTGGGCCCTGACCACGATGCTGCTAGTTGTCGGTTTTGTGCTAGATTTTACCAACGCACTATTAGGCATTGGTACGATTTTGCATTTCATTACTTTGGCAGAAGATTTAATTATATAATGCCGTCGGAACAGCCGACTACCAGAGTTTATAAAAAACGCAAAGAAAAGGACAGGCATCCGAGGTCCAAAACAGACGACGAGGCTTCTTCTAGGCCAGTCGCCGGTTCTCAGTGAGGCGCTTTCGCAGCCCCTGATGACCGCTACTTTAGAGCCGCAGGCCGATACCGACTCCCACGTGGAGTCAACCAGGCCTACAGAAACTCAAGGTATTGGACCTTCGGAAACCATTCCCTCAGATGGGTCTGGAGCCGCTGAGCAGGCATCAGCTTCTGAGGGCGTTTTCAGGCCTACACAATTATATGTTAAAACGACTTCAGTTTCAAAGGCAAAGACTAAAGCAGCTTTAAAGACAAAGAAACAAGTACAACAGTCCCATGGACAGGCCTCCATGCCTAAAAAACAGATGCTCAAAATGGCCGAAGACCTGATTACCTTGGTCAGGGGTTCTCATCCCCCTCCTGGCAAGAGGCCTAGGCAAGAGATAGAATATGAATCTTCAGACCAGGTTTCCATTTCATCTGATTCCTTTTCTGATCAGCAATACTCTCTTCCTCCTTATGAGGATTCTGATGCTGAAGAATCTATCCCCTCAGCTTCTCCTCCTGAGGATTATTCTTTTGGGGACACACTGCATACCATGAGGGAGCATTTCCACTGGGAGAGCCAAGATTATTCAGAATCTAAGAAAAGGCTCAGAGACTTTCTTTTACTGCCTCAGCACAGGCCCCTTGCTGTTCAAGCTGTGCTAGACATTGTAGATGTATTTTCTGAGTCCAGTCTGCCTCCTGACTCCTTACCTCCAGCTCCTGTTAAGCCAGACAAGATACTACAGGGTTCCAGACTCCCACAAATTTATTTTTAAAAACCCTACTGCTGACCCAAAAATTATCTCCCAGGTTCCCAAGGGGGTCAAGGCTTCCACTGCAAAAAAACCCTACCCCCTCTGACAGAGATTCCAGGGCACTGGACAGATGGGGAAAAAAGATTTACACTTCTGCTACCTTAGCAATAAGGGCTTTAAATTGTCAGTTTCATATGCTTACATATCAGCAATGCATAATGTCACTGCTTAAACAGAAAATGTTGACAAATTCTGAATGTGCAGAAAATAAAGAAATGCAGGATTTATTGCATGCAGCTGAACAAGTTGGAAAGCATACTTTACAATGTGGTTTTGATTCTTTGGAGGCCTCCTGCAGATCTGCTTTTACGGGTTCTGTCATTAGGAGGCATGCTTGGTTAAAGGAACAGAATCTGCCTGATCATGTTAAAGCAAAATTATTAGATGCTCCATTACAGCATGATACCTTGTTTGGTGTTGAAGAAAATGAAGGACAAAGCCAAATCTATGCAGACAGTCAAGGATTTCTTACAGGTACAGCCTCCAAGATTTAGCAGACACTGGCCTACAAAGAATTGGTCCTTTCCAGTGTCAGACAGGCCAAAAAGAGGCAGATACAGACGCCCTAGAGGCAGATCCAAGCCCCAAGGCTCATACAGATCTAAACAATGGGGTGTTTTTACCTCCAAAAGCGGAGAAGACAAGTCACAGCCATACAGAAAGAAGTCCCAATGACTTCCCCCTGCCAGCGCCAAACAGTTATCAACTGGCAGCACCTTTAGGGGGAAAACTAGAACTTTTTTCTCAAAACTGGCACCTAATCACCCAGGACAAATGGGTCTTGAACATAGTGTCACAAGGTTACAGGTTCCACTTTCACACCCTGCCAGGGGCAAACGGTATGCCAGACCTGCCAAAAAATCAATGGGCAGAGGCACAAAAGCAAGTTTCATCCCTCATGGACATGAGGGCCATTCAGCAAGTACCACAGCAAGAGCAGGGACAAGGACTTTACTCAAGACTTTTCTTGGTGCCCAGAAAGGACAAAGCCTGGAGGCCAGTACTGGACCTATCTATTCTAAACACATACCTAGATATTCCAAAATTCAAAATGTTGACTCTGCAGCAGCTTCTGCCCATGCTGGGCAAGAAGGCTTGGCTTGTAACTTTAGACCTAAAAGAGGCATACCTGCATGTCCCAATCAGACAATCATGCAGAAGATACCTCAGATTCATAGCTGGCTCAATGCACTACCAATTCTCTGCACTGCCTTTTGGCTTATCTACTGCGCCCAGGGTCTTCACAAAATGCCTGGCACCAGTAATTTCATTTTGCAAACAAAGAGGAATATAAATATATCCTTACTTGGATGACTGCCTTAGTCAAGCAGAGAACAAGGACATACTACTACAGCATATGGCGTTTGTAAAAAGATTATTAACATACCTAGGGTACACAGTAAATGAAAAGAAATCAAAACTTGTACCATCTCAAGAGATAATATTCCTGGGTACAAGCTTAAATACAACTGCCTAGATGGCTTATCTCACGCCAGACAAACAAAGGCAACTTACTACTTATTTCAAAATGTTGGCAACAAACACCCAGTTAACTGCAAGAAAAATTCTGCAGGCTTTGGGCTTCATGGCATCCTGCATTCTGCTAATTCCATATGCAAGACTGCATATGAGGAAACTACAATGGTATCTAAAAAGTGTTTGGGCTCAACATTGCCACAGCCTGGAAACAATAAGTACACTCATTCCCTGCCTACAACAGGAGTTTCAATGGTGCGCAAAGGACTGTCACCACAACAAGGGGCCGCCATTCACCATACCCCCAGCCAGGCAAACATTGACAACAGATGCATCAGATTATGCCTGGGGGCCCACATGGCAGGAAGATGTATTCAGGGCTCATGGTCCGCAACCCAAATGCATCTACATATCAATCAAAAAGAGATGCTAGCTGTTCAAAATGCCCTGACAGCCTTCAAGGATCTACTTCATCCAGGACAACTACTGATAAAGACGGACAATACTACAGTCATGTGGTACATAAACAAGCAGGGAGGCACACATTCCTACCCCCTTTGCAGACTAGCCATGACTTTGTGGGACACATCATTGACTTACCAAGTACATCTGCAAGCACAGTTCCTGCCAGGAAAGATAAATACTCTGACAGACGAACTAAGCAGAAACCTCATGGATCCTCATGAGTGGAAATTGGATCCACAAGTCTTCAACATGATAACAAGGAATTGGGGATGCCCGGACATAGATCTATTTGCCTCCCCTCACAACTGCCAACTGCAGGGATTCTGCACAAGGACTTATCACAAGCAAGCATGGAAAGTGGATGCTCTATCTTTCAGCTGGAAAAACTTAACAGTATATGTCTTTCCCCCACTGCCTCTCCTCCCCAAGGTACTCCTAAAGGTCAGACAAGAGAAGCCAAAAATTATACTGATTGCCCCAGACTGGCCCCGCCAGCACTGGTACCCAATCCTAAGGAACTTGACTCAGTGCCCAGCATGGACATTACCTCAAATTCCTCACTTACTGACCCAACAAAACAATCAGATCCTGCACAGCCAACTCAGGACCTTAAATCTTGCAGCATGGCGGATAATGTAGCTTTTCAAAACACACCTCTCTCTAAAGCGGTTATGGATGTTATCTTGGAGGCCAGGAGGCCCAGTACCAGAAAGTGTTATGCAGAAAAATGGAAGAGATTCTGTGCTTGGAACCAGGCACAAGGAATTGACATGATTGTACCAAATATCCCTCAGATTTTGCAATACTTAACTGAGATGCTGGACAAAGGCCTATCCTTTTCATCAATTAAGATTCATGCCTCTGCCATTTCATCTCTTTGCAATATAGAGCCGCCTATTTTTTCTCATCCTTTATTAAGGCAGCACCTCAGAGGAGCCAAAAACTTACAGCCTCCAAGGAGATCACCAATACCGGCATGGGACCTCAATTCTGTCTTGGAAAAACTCACTCTGCCTCCTTTTGAGCGAGCCGCTACAGCTGATGTAAAATTGTTATCATGGAAAACAGCTCTGCTCCTAGCAATAACCTCTGCAAGACGAGTCTCGGAGCTACAGGCACTCATGGCTGTGGAACCTTTTATCATTTTCCATCCAGATAGGGTTTCTCTAAGGACAAACCCCACTTTTATGCCTAAGGTAGTGTCCAGTGTGGCCCTCAACCAAACTATTCATTTGCCCACCTTTTATCCAAACCCACAGAACAAGGGTGAGAAACTAATGCATTATTTGGACTTACACAGACAGCTGCGCTTCTACTTGGACAGAACCAAAGCTTTCAGAAAGACTGAGCAATTACTGGTAGAATATGCTGCAGGATCACAAGGAAAGGCCATCTCAAAGCCAACTATTTCAAAGTGGATAGGTCACTGCATTCGTCTATGCTATTCTCAGCATGGCAAATCAGTGCCTAAGGGCATTAGGCCACATTCAACCAGAACAGCAGCCAACCAAAGACATTTTAGAGGCTGCAACCTGGAGTTCAGTGCATACTTTTACAAAGCACTACCATTTACCACTCTACTCCAAATCCAGGGCAGGCTTTGCCACTGCAGTACTGCAGGGCCTCATAGCCGCTCCTAATTCTATTTAGTTCCAGCCTGCCAACCTTAGCTTTGGGATTCAACCCAATTGTAATGACTGCAACAGTGAAACACGATGAACATAGTACAGTTGTGTACCTACCATAAATATAGATGTTTGAGTGTATTCACTGTTGCAGTCCAGGTTACCCACTCACCATCCCCCTTAAATTTGCGGGACCTTATTTGTACTTCTCTGTTCTATACAACCTATGTGGTGTATTTGCTTGTAGATGAAGGAAACTTGTTACTTAGTGCATGCATGCTTTATTGACATATTTTTAGCCTACCCTTTTGGGGGCACCTGACATCTGGGGCAAAAAAAACTGAAGAAAATGGCGTCGGCTGCATCTTTTATACCCCTGGCACTCTGACGTCAGGGAGGAGGCGACAGCAACCGACGCCGGACCTAGACTTTGGAATTCCGGCCGACTGCGGGTAGCCTGCCAGCAGGATAACCCAATTGTAATGACTGCAACAGTGAATACACTCGAACATCTACATTTATGGTAGGTACACAACTGTACTTTTCAGTGCCACAGTGCTGCCTTCTTCAACACTCATGCTTGACTGTTGCAGATCTTCTCTCACACAGGTTATCCACCTTTTTGCAGGATGCCTTTGTTTCCTGTTACCTTCTTCCTTAAATCTTCACCAGATTGTCTTTTTCTTTTCTGCACATGTTCCCAAACCACCATAATCTATTCTCTTTGATCTTTTCTGCAATTGGAGCTACTTTGGCATCTGCTATTATGTCCTCATTTTTTTGTCTGTCCCACATTGTGGATCCAGCACCCTTCTCAGGTACTTCATTTCCATCACCATTAGCTTTGCCATCTCCTCTGCCTTTACTGCCAGTCTTCTGGGCCATACAGTAGTATTAGTCGCACCACTGTTTTGTACACCTTACTTTTCAGCTTAATTGGCATTCTTCTGTCAAACACTACACCTGACACTCTATGCCAGTTGGCTGCAGTCCCTCTGATTCTAGCTTTGACTTGTTCATTCGGGCTTCCCTTTTCCTGAACCACCCCTTCCAGATACTTGAAGCTGTTAGCCTGTTCCACCATTTTCCCTTATATCTCAATTCTCAGCTTCTTCTGATCTCCAGAGTTTACTGACATTACCACTGTCTTATTTGTACTTGGTTTCATTCCATGTGCCTTCAGTTTTGCATTCCATTCCCCGGTCTGCCTGTAATGCCACATTATTTGTATACACCTGTGACGATTCTGCCCTGGCCCAGCAATCAAGGAGTGTCAATCCTCACCACTAACACCAGGGAGGTCGTCTCATAGAAGAGGAAAGGATAACTAATACACACAGTAAAGTACAATTTCCCTTAAGTGCACACAGAAATCACAGACAGTCTGGGGCTGGCTGCCACCTTGCTCACCGGATCCCCAATAAGACTCCGCAATGGCACAGTTATAGGGTCCAGGTCTCAGCCTAACTGTTCAAGCTAGAATCTCCAGTACTCTCTCTGTCCAACCAGTGCTTTGTGTCCCTGCCAAGTAGCTGACACAACACACACGCACTTTGAGGTAAGTATTTATACAACTTCACAGACTCTCCTGGGAAAGGCTGACACAGATTCTCCAGCTGTTCCCCTTTACCCAGACTATATGGTAGTAATTACTGCCACCACCAAGTTAATAATTCCAGGTACTAAAAGGCCCTTAAAAGGGTGTCCAGTTATTACTGTGCAATATTATTATCCAATGGTATTATGACTAGCAGTCAAGGCTTGCCTAGAGTGGCCTATTTCAATAACCTCTATAAATATGCAATGTATTCTAGAGCTTATCTCTACACAAAGCAGCCACAGGTAGAAGGTTTTAAAAAATATTTAATAGTAAATAAAACACAAGACAAAACTACTACACCACAGAGATATCGAAGAGTTCAGAGATCACACAGAAACTTAAAATAATACAGTAGGACAGGTCTGATTTCAAAGAAAAATACCTAATTAATCTTTACTAGCTTTAGCTATTCCTACAAGAAATCACACTGCTAGAAACTTACATGTGAGCATAAGCAGAGTGCTGGTAAGTTGGATATCAAGATCAAAATGCTTTCTATCTCTCTCTGAGACACAGCTTATAAAACATCACTAACAAACATGTCTCTGGGTCCTCCCCAGATTACAGAAGTCCACAAAAAGCGAAATCCGCTTAACTGTACAAATAAAGGGTTCTCCTCCAATGTTACAGATATTTTACCACTCGATAGTTCGTCACACTGTTTATTGATAAAATAACAGCTCCAAACACCACCAAATGAACACTTCCGTATAATAGTTACATATGGACCAAAGATTGAGCGCGCTTTCGTCCGTTCCTTATGGACTTCATCAGAATCTCTCTAGATGTAGATCTACCTGTCCTGACTCTCACGTCGTTCTTTGACGCTCCAAGACTCAGCAGCGCAAGTACGCTCCTCCCCAGATTACCTCATTTTTGACACTTAGGTTTTCCCAGTATTCATATTGCATTATCTTGACACTTGCTCTGAGTTCCCAGGCTAATAGAAACTCCATTTACATTATTTAGCAAGCTAACACCTGCACAGCAGAATACAACAAAAGGCATGTCACATATACACTATAGCAGAAACCAAAGAAATAAAGCACCTTCCACATGTACACTCTAACAATTATTTCTTAAGTTAAGACAATAGGAAGAATGTGTTCAGCTAGCTGCTCTGGCACCATTTTTTAGATAATTGTACTTTCAAAGACATTTGAAATGCTTGGCTTGGTTTTCCTTACAGCAGATGGCAATGTTGCAACCATCTTGAAGTTCACATTTTACAGTGTTTTCTTTCATTTAAAAACACAAGCCTGTATTTTACATTTATTTATACAAATAACAGAATTATATATCAAATTATGTTTGCTTAGGCTGGCAGCCTTCGCCCATCTCTCCCCAGTCATCACATCTCTTCCCCTCAGGGAACTCAAGCAAGTTTTTCAAGTGCCCCTTGAGAAACATTGCTTGAGAGTGTCAGGTCTATCTGGGTGTACCTCACCCCATTCCCTGTCTTGAGAGCCCATCTGCATTGGCATTGCTACTCCCACTGTGGTGCTGCACTGACATATCATATGCTTGCAACCCCAGGCTCCATCTTAGCAACTTGGCATTTTGCTGACTGGCTCTGTTTAACCACATTAGAGGGTTGTGATCTGTCATCACAGTGACTTTTCTTCCATACAGGTAAGGCTGAAGTTTTTGTAGTGCCCACACTATGGCTAGACATTCCTTTTCTACTGCTGCATAGCATTCCTTCCTGGGTTGGAGCCTACGACTGAGATACACCACTGGGTGCTCTTCTCCCTCTGAAGAAACCTGGCTAAGTACAGCCCCCACCCCATAGTTTGAAGCATCCACCTGCACAACGAAGTCTTTGCTGTAGTCTGGACTGGCTAACACAGGGGGTCCTCCCAAAGCTTCCTTAAGATTCTGAAATGCTTGCTCACATGCTGGGGTCCATACTACCTTATCTGGCCTGTTCTTCCTTGTCAGGTCTGTGAGGGGAGCAGCTATGGTACTATAATTGGGAACAAACTTTCTGTAGTTCCCTGCTGTCCCCAAGAATGCCCTCACCTGCATTTTGGTAACAGGTGCACGCCATGCCTGAATAGCTTCCACTTTGGCAGGTTCTGGCTTTATCTTACCACTCCCCACTCTATGTCTAGGTAGGAGATCTCTGCCATACCCACCTGACATTTGCTCGGCTTAATGGTCAACCCTGCCCTCTGTAGTGTGCCCAGCACCTCCCTGACATGCTGAAGGTGCTCTTGCCAGGGATGGCTGTAGATAGCAATATCACACATGTAAGCAAGGGCAAACCCTCCTGCTCCTGCTAAGATATGATCTGCCAGCTTCTGGAAAGTTGCTGGGGCATTCTTCATCCCAAAGGGCATCTTTGTGAACTCATACAAGCCAAAAGGAGTCAAAAAGGCTGACTTCTCTCTAGCACTGGGAGTCAAGAGCACCTGCCAGTAACCCTTGGTAAGATCAGTGGTTGTAAGATACTTAGCCCCACCCAGCTGCTCTAGGGCCTCATCTGTCCTAGGCATGGGGTAAGAATCCGACTCTGTGTGACTATTTAATTTCCTGTAATCCACACAGAACATGTTGCTGCCATCCATCTTTGGCACCAACACCACTGGTGAGGCCCAGGGACTGTTGGACTCTTGAATCACCCCTAGTTCCAGCATCTCCTGTACCACTTCCTTCAGAGTCTGTTTGACTCTCTCAGGCACCATATAAGGGGCCTGCCTGATATGCCTTTGTGGTCCTGTATCCACCTGGTGCTGCACCAGATGTTTGCTCCCTGGTTTCCCGGTGAACATACATGCCCCCAAACTCCTGCAACAGTGCTCGGATTTCTCAAACCTGGGTAGGAGATAGCTGCTGGGACATTGCTACCCCTTCCACCGAGGTGTCAGCCCGAGCCTCACTGAGGACATCAGTCCCCATGCAATCCACTGCAAATGCTCAGCACAAGGGCCTCCCTATCATGGTAAGGTTTCATCATGTTAACATGGTACAATTTGTGCCCCTGCCGTCTGCCTAGTACCTCCACCATGTAGTTAACATCACTTACCTTTCTTACCACCTTGTAGGGTCCTTCCCAAGCTGCTTGCAGCTTGTGTCTGACAGGAATTAGAACTATCACCTGCTCTCTAGCTTGAGCATTCCTGTCATACCTCACATTTTTCTGTTGTTGGGCTTCTGCCACGTTCTCCTGGAGCAGGCCCATGAGTTCCCTGAGCCTTGTCCTGAGGTTCAGGACATATGCCACAACAGACTCCTTGTGATACTCACACTCACCTTCTCACTCATCTCGAATTAAATTTAGAGGTCCCCTCACCCTATGCCCATACAGCAACTCAAAGGGTAAAAAATCTGTGGATTCCTGGGGAACCTCTCTGTAAGCAAACAACAGATGGGGCAAATATTTGTCCCACTCCCGCTTAAACTGATCTGCAAATGCCCGTAGCATGCACTTGATTGTAGAGTTTAACCTCTCAACAAGACCATTAGTCTGGGGATGGTAGGGGGTGGTCTTCATGTGCTTCACCCCACAGGACTTCCACAGACAAGCCAGCAGGTCTGACATAAAATTGGCACCTCTGTCAGACAGTATTTCCTTTGGGAAACCTACCCTGCTGAAAATCTCTAGCAAAGCATTTGCCAACTTCTCTGCCTCAATGGAGGACAAAGCCACTGCCTCAGGGTATTGTGTAACATAATCTACAATCACTAGGTTATACTTTTTCCCTCTGGAACTTGGGGTACTCAGAGGACCCACAATATCCATAGCTACCCTCTGAAATGGCTCCTCAATCACAGGCAAAGGCATCAAAGGAGCTCTCACCCTGTCTTCTGCCTTGCCTAACTTTTGGCACTGCTTACAGTTCCTGCAGTACCCTGTTACATCCCTGGAAAGTAAGGCCAATAGAAGTTTTGCATAATATGCCTCTTTGTACGTTTTATGCCCATATGACCTGCAAAGGGAATGTCATGGGCTATGGCTAGAAGCGCCAGACAGTAAGCTCTAGGCACTACCAACTGCTGTACTCTCTCACCTTCTAGCCCTCCCTCAGGGGTCCACTCTCTGTACAGTAACCCTTTGTTCCAGTATACCGATTCCCCCTTCCCATGAGAATCAGTTACCTCCCTAGCTACCTGCCTCAGGCCTTGCAATGTAGGGTCTGAGAGCTGAGCCTGTCTCAAGTCTTTACTTGTAACCCTTCCCAGCTCCCCTTCCACAGGAAGTCTGGCATCCTCTGACAGTGGTGCCTCACTATCAGCCTGGTTACTACTGTTCACCTCTACCTTTTGCAGTTACCCTGTCCAAGGGAACATCAGTACCCACAAGCAGCTGTGGCTCACCTTCAGTCTCACTGCTACAGCATAGCTTACTCCTGAAGTAACCACCTCAGCAGTCCTGGCTGCAAGTATGGAGTCTGTCAGGGTCCCCCCCAGGCTACCAGACCCACATGCTTGTCTCCTAGCCTCACTGCATGTAACTGCATAAGTACATAGCACTGCCTCATACAAATCCTTCCCTCTCAGAACATCTGCAGGATGGTAGTTCCATACCCCTGTTGTCTCAAGACAACCCACTGTTGGCATTTTGTCTTTCCCACTTACTGGCTCCCTCACTTTTGGTTCCCCACCTTGCCTCCGTGGACACCTGTATGCCACATGGCCCCACTGGGTTACATTCAAAACATTTAACCCTAGCTCCTGGACGTGTACTTGGACTAGTGGCTTCCCCTGCTACTGGAGGATTCTGTTGGAGCAGTCTGTGCTGCCCACCATGGGTTCCTTTAGTCCCATGAGCAGTACTGGGGGCCCCTTTCCTGTGCAGGGCTGCCCTGCTTGCTAGGTATAAGTCTCCCTTCTTCCCCAACTGCTCTGAAGTAGAACACTGTTTATCAGCTAACCAGATGTTCATCGTGTTACACTGCTGCAGTCATTACACTTGGGTTATCCTGCCATCAGGTGGTCCCGCAGTTGGCCAGAGTTCCAAAGTCTTGGTCCGGCATCGGTTGCTGTCGCCTCCTCCCTAACGTCAGTGCGACAGAGGTATATAAGTTGCAGCTGACACCATTTTCTTCGGTCTTTCTTGCCGTGCGGTGCCCGAAGCAGAAGCAGTTCGCAAGTGCCGGTCG
Organism: Protopterus annectens; assembly: GCF_019279795.1. Lineage (NCBI taxonomy): Eukaryota > Metazoa > Chordata > Ceratodontiformes > Protopteridae > Protopterus > Protopterus annectens. Next base: position 34,813,305 of record NC_056729.1, read on the forward strand.
GCCGACTCCTGAGATTTTCTTTCCGAATCCAGAACCGAAGTCTTCTAAAAAAGCTAAGTACCCCATTGGGGAAACTTTTTCTTGCCTCAGACCGATGTCAGTAAAAGTTAATAACTGTATTTCTTGTGGGAGCAAATACCTCATAAGGATTTCCACTCCTGTTGTATTCCATGCCTAGGCCCTGACCACGACGTCACTGGTTGTCGGTTTTGTGCTAGGTTTAACAAGCATACTATTAAACGTCTGTTTGATTTTGCCCGACATTATTTTGGTAGAAAATTCAGTTACACCATGCTGTCGGAAATTCCGACAACCACAATGCATAAAAAGCGCAAGGACAAGGGCAGGCATCCGAGGCCCAAAACAGACGGAGATGCCTCTTCTAGGCCAGTGGCCGGTTCTCCGGTTTTCAGCGAGGTGCCTACGCAGCCCCTGACGACCGCTTCCACAGCACCACAGACTGCCTCCGACTCCCACGTGAAGCTGGCTGGGCCTTTGGACGCACTAGGCCTTCAGTTTACCGATCCTAAACCTGCAGAGGAAACCAAAGTAGCTGAGCAATCCACAGCTACAGAGGGTGTTTTCAGACCTACCCAGTTAACTATTAAACCCACTGTTAAGTCTAAGCCCCCCTTAAAGGCCAAGAAACAGACACAACTCTCTCCAGGACAGGCTTCCATGCCTAAGAAACAAATGCTAAAAATGGCCGAGGACCTAATCATCCTGATCAGGGGGTCCCATCCCCCTCCTGATAAAAGGCCCAGGGAGGATGCAGACTATGAATCTTCTGACCAGGTGTCCATTTCCTCTGACTCTTCCTCGGATTTAGGATATTCTTTACCCCCCTATGAGGATTCTGATGCTGAGGAATCAATTCCATCAGCCTCTCCGCCTGAGGATTACTCCTTTGGGGGGAGACCTTACATACCATGAGAGAACATTTCCATTGGGAAGGCCAGGATTACTCCGAATCCAAGAAAAGACTCAGAGACTTCCTTTTATTGCCCCAACACAGACCCCTTGCTATCCCACCAGTTTTAGACATTGTGGATGATGTGTACACTGAATCCAGTTTGAACCCTGACTCCTTACCCCCCCAGCCCCAGTTAAACCTGACTGATATTACAGAGTCCCTGACTCTCACAAATTTCTGTACAAAAGCCCTGTTGCTGACCCTGCAACTATTTCTCAGGGACCCAAAGGGATTAAGGCCTCATCAGCAAAAAACCCAGTTCCCTCTGACAGAGATTCCAGAGCATTAGACAGATGGGGAAAGAAGGTATATACGTCTGCCACTTTAGCAATGAGAGCCTTGAATTGCCAGTTTCACACGCTAAAATAATCAGCAATTTTTTATGTCTCAGTTGAAACAAAAGATGCTTCCAGATTCAGATCCTCCTAACTTAAAAGAAATGCAGGATTTATTGCATGCAGCTGAACAAGTAGGAAAACATACTTTGCAATGTGGGTTTGATTCCTTAGAGACCTCCTATAGAGCAGCAGTTACAGGCTCTGTCATTAGAAGGCATGCTTGGTTAAAAGAACACGTTACCAGATCATGTTAAGGTCAAACTATTGGATACACCTTTGCAGCGAGACGTGCTGTTTGGAGTTGAGGCAGAGGAGGTATTAAAGAAGATGGAGGATAAGGCAAAATCTATGCAAACGGTGAAAGATTTCTTACAGGTTCAGCCTCCTCGTTTTAGCAGAAATTGGCCAACAAAGAATTGGTCCTTTCCAGTCACAGATAGACCTCAGAGGGGCAGATACAGACGTCCAAGAGGTAGAGGTCAGATGCAAGGCCCTTACAAACCTCAACAATGGGGCACACCAGGCCAAAAAGAAGGGGAAGACAGGCCTCAACCTTATAAAAAACAGCCTCAATGACTTTCCACTACAGCTGCCAAACAGCTCTCTCTTGGCAGCCCCCTTAGGAGGAAAACTGGCACATTTCTATCACAACTGGCATTGCAAATGGGTTCTCAACATTGTATCTCAAGGTTATATGTTCCATTTCCACACCTTTCCAAGGCTAAAAGGAATGCCAAATCTGCCACCAAATCAGTAGGCAGAGGCTCAAAAACAAATTACAGCACTCATGGACATGAGAGCTATTCAAAAGGTATCACCACTGGAACAAGGACAAGGATTTTGCTCAACTCTTTCTGGTTCCCAGAAAGGACAAAGCCTGGAAGACCCATTCTGGACCTTTCTGCACTAAGCACTTACTGGATGTTCCGAAATTCAAGATGTTGACACTACAGCAGCTTCTTCCCATGCTGGGCAAGAAAGCTTGGCTCGTGACTTTGGACCTCAAAGAGGCATACCTGCATGCCCCTACCAGACACAATTGCAGAAGGTACCTCAGATTTCTAGCTGGTTCAATGCACTATCAATTCTCTGCACTGCCCTTTGGCTTATCTACTGCGCCCAGGGTCTTCACAAAGTGCCTGGCACCAGTAATTCCTTTTTGCAGGCAAAAAGGAATTCAAATTTATCCATACCTGGATGACTGCCTGATTCAAGCAGAGAGCAAGGACATTCTACTAAAGCATCTGGCGTACGTAAAAAAGTTATTAAGTTGCCTGGGGTACACAGTAAACAAAAAGAAATCAAAACTATTGCCCTCACAACAGATAATATTCCTGGGTGCCTGCTTGAACACAACGGCCCAGATGGCTTATCTCATGCCAGACAAGCAAGGACAACTGACTCAATATTTTCAATTAATGGCAACAAAGACCCAACTCCCTGCAAGAAAAATTCTGCAGGCCTTGGGCTACATGGCATCTTGCATACTACTAATTCCATATGCCAGACTGCATATGAGGAAACTACAATGGTACCTAAAGAGTGTATGGTCTCAACACTGTCAAAGTTTGGAAACAGTTATACCACTAATTCCTTGCCTACAACAGGAGTTTCGATGGTGGGCACAAGCTTGTCACCTCAACAAGGGACAGCCTTTCACTAACCCACAGCCAGGCAGACACTGACAACAGATGCATCGGATTACCCCTTGGAAGCACACATGGCAGGAAAATGTATCCAGGGCGAGTGGCCCACAGAGCAAAGACATCTCCACATCAATCAAAAAGAGATGCTAGCTGTACAAAATGCTATTATAGCTTTCAAGGACCTACTGTATCCAGGACATTTACTATTAAAGACAGACAACACCACAGTTATGTGGTATATAAACGAGCAAGGGGGAACACACTCCTACCCCCTCTGCAGACAAGCCATGACCTTGTGGAACACAGCTCTAAACTACCAAGTTCATCTGCAAGCACAATTCCTGCCAGGAGAGAAGAACACACTGGCAGATGACCTAAGCAGAAACATTATGGACCCACACGAATGGGAACTGAACCCACAAATATTCAGAATGATAACACAAAAATGGTGGAGCCCGGACATAGATCTGTTTGCTACCCCAAAGAACTGCCAATTACAGAAATTCTGCACAAGGAGCTACCATCCACAAGCATGGAAAGTGGATGCCCTCTCATTCAGCTGGAAAAAACTACAAGTATACTCTTTCCCCCCTTTACCTCTCCTTCCAAAGGTACTCATAAAAGCCAGGCAGGAAGAGCCAAAAATGATATTGATTGCACCAGACTGGCTACGCCAGCACTGGTACCCAATCTTAAAGAACTTAACACAAGAACCACCCTGATTTTTACCACAAATTACAAAGTTGCTGACTCAGCACAACAATCAGATACTTCACAGCCAGCTAAAGACCTTAAATCTAGCTGCATGGAAAATTCCTTAGTCAAGCAAGCAATGCCTCTCTCCAAAGCTGTTATGGATGTCATTTGGGAGGCCAGAAGGCCTAGCACCAGGAAAGCATACTCAGACAAATGGAAGAGATTCTGTGCTAGGAACCAAGCGCACAGCCTTGACCCTCTAGTCCCAAACATTCCTCAGATACTGCAATACTTAACTGAGATGCTGGACAAGGGCCTCTCTTTTTCATCCATCAAGATCAATGCCTCAGCTATCTCTGCTCATTACAACACGGATCCACCATTTTTTTCTAATATTTTGCTCAAACAATACCTCAGAGGGGTTAAAAACATAAGACCGCCCCGTAGAGCACCAACACCTACTTGGGACCTGAATTTTGTTTTGGAAAAATTAACTTTACCTCCTTTTGAGCCAGATAACACAGCAGAATTAAAATACATCTCTTGGAAAACTGCTCTGCTACTGGCAATAACATCAGCACGAAGAGTTTCAGAATTACAGGCACTAATGGCAGTGGAACCTTTCCTCATCTTCCACCAGGACAGGGTGTCTTTAAGAACCATCCCTACGTTTATGCCAAAGGTGGTATCAAGTGTGGCTCTAAACCAAACTATTCACTTGCCAACTTTTTATCCAAAACCACAGAACAAAGGGGAGAGACTACTACATTCTTTGGACATTCACAGACAGTTACTTGGACAAAACCAAAGCTTTCAGAAAATCTGTGCAATTATTGGTAGCATACGCTGCAGGAGCACAGGGAAAAGCCATTTCAAAGCAGGCTATTTCAAAATGGATAGGACACTGTATACGTTTCTGCTATACCCACCATAGGAAACCGGTACCTAGCAGCATTAGATCTCACTCCACCAGGGCAACAGCCACTTCAGCTGCCTACCTCAGAGGAGTACTTACCAAGGATATTTTGGAAGCAGGAACATGGAGTTCTGTGCATACCTTCACCAAACATTACCATTTGCCTTTATACTCCAAATCCAGAGCTGGCTTCGCCACTGCTGTACTGCAGGGCCTTATAGCCACCCCTAATGCCTTCTAGATCCAGCCTCCTTACCTCAGCTTTGGGATTCCACCCAAGTGTAGTGACTGCAGCAGTGTAACACGATGAGCATAGTACAGTTTTGTATCTACCATAAATGTAGATGTTCGAGTGTAAACACTGCTGCAGTCCAGGTTACCCTCCCTCCTTCCCCTCTTACTTTCTGGTATTTACCTAGGGCATATACCCTTTATTACCTATGGGGAGTATTTGCTGGTAACTAAAAATGGTTGTTTGCTTTTTTTTTGTATTTTTTACTAGCAATTTGTATTGCCTACCTTTTTGGGGGCACCTGACATCTGGGGCAAGAAAAACTGAAGAAAATGGCATCGGCTGCATGTTATATACCCTTGTCGCACTGACGCCAGGGGGGAGGCGACAGCAACCGACGCCGGACCAAGGCTTTGGAACTCTGGCCCACTGCGGGACTGCCTGACGGCAGGATAACCCAAGTGTAATGACTGCAGCAGTGTTTACACTCGAACATCTACAGTTATGGTAGGTACAAAACTGTACTATCCTCATGTTTTCAGGCAAAGTGCTAAGGGCTTGTTCCCATACCAAAAGGTCTGCCAGCCCTTCAAAAGTGGTGACCTGACATCCACTCACCCAGCTATGAAAATAAGTGCTCATTTCAACAACATATTCACGTACATTTTCATCTGCCCTGTGTCTGTGCTCACAAAACTTTTTCGTATACATTTCAGGTATTAGCTTAAAACATTCTAACATATGTCTTTTTACAGCAGTATAATCAAAACGGTCAGTGTCATGCATTTTTGCTAAAGACGTTTCAGCTTTACCATGGAGTAAGGGGGTCAGGAACCGTACCCAGAGCCCTTGGTCAACTTCATACTGTTTACATACCCGTTCAAACATATGAATGAAGCTATCAAAATTTTTCCCCTCTTTAAACTGTGGAAGAAATGTACTGACCTTTTGTACTTCTGGGATCCGGTTACTCCCTTCCCCATTACCTCCATGACTCTGGCGAAGAGTCAGCATTTCCCTCTCATGCCTCCTCTGCTGTTCATCTTCCTCAGCTTGTAGACTCCTCATTTTCTCGGCTGCTTCTAGTCCCATATGCTTGGCCTCCAACTCAAGCGTCTTTAGCTCCAGCTGGATTTTTAAGTCCACTGCAGAAAGGTTGAGCTGTCCTTTCTCCGAGGATATTGCATCTCCACTGTCAGTTTGATTGTCCTCCAGGCTGCTGTTTTCTGATGCAGCTGTAACCAAGGCTGCAGTCAGGTCTGCTTTAGTCAGGTTTCCATGCACCAGTCCCCTAGCCTGGCACATCTCTGCCAGCTGGCTCCTTGTCAGCTTTCCATACTCTTCTGTTGACATGCTGCCTGCCCACCATGACTAACACTAAGCTAACAAAAGAAATAAACAGTTGTGATCTGAACTCTGAGTATACACTGCGTGACTATTTTAGAGTACAAAACACTTTTAGAGATCACTGTACATAAGCCACAGGAATTCACTCTACCCACATCACTACAAGCCAAGCCAATTAGTATGTGAAGTAGATCCCACCACTGCCAAACACTTGTGATGACCGTGCCCTGGCCCAGCAGTCAAGGAGCCTCAATCCTTACCACTAAAACTAGGGAGGTCGTCTCAGAAGAAAGGATAACTAATGCACACAGTAAAGTACAGTTTCACTTAAGTGCACAAAAAGATCACAGTCAGTCTGGGGCTGGCTGCTCCCTTGCTCACTAGGTCCCCAATAAGACTCCTTACTGGCACAGCTATAAAGTCCAGGTCTCAGCCTAACTGGGCAAGCTAGAACCTCCGGTACCCTTTCTGTCCAACCAGTGCTTCATGTCCCTGCCAAGTAGCTGACACAACACACACACTTTGAGATAAGTATTTATACAACTTCACAGATTCTCCTGGGAAAGGCTGACACAGATTCTCCAGCTCTGCCCCTTTACCCAGACTATACGGTAGTAATTACTGCCATCACCCAGTTAATAATATCAGCTACTAAAAGGCCCTTAAAAGGGTGTCCAGTTATTACTGTGCAATATTATTATCCAATGGTAGTATGACTAACAGTCAAGGCTTAATTTAGAGTGGCCTATTACAATAACCTTTATAAATATGCAATGTATTCTAGAGCTTATCTCTACACAAAACAGCCACAGGTAGAAGGTTTTAAAAATATTTAATAATAAAAAAATAAAACACAAGACAAAACTACTACACCACAGAGATATCGAAGAGTTCAGAGATCACACAGAAACTTAAAATAATACAGTAGGACAGGTCTGATTTCAAAGAAGAATACCTAATTAATCTTTACCAGCTTTAACTATTCCTACAAGAAATCACAGTGCTAGAAACCTACATGTGAGCATAAGCAGAGTGCTGGTAAGTTGGATATCAAGATCAAAATGCTTTCTATCTCTCTCTGAGACACAACTTATAAAACATCACTAACAAACATGTCTCTGGGTCCTCCCCAGATTACCTCATTTTTGACACTTAGGTTTTCCCAGTATTCATATTGCATCATCTTGACACCTGCTCTGAGTTCCCAGGCTAATAGAAACTCCATTTACATTATTTAGCAAGCTAACACCTGCACAGGGGAATACAACAACAAAAGGCATTTCACATATACACTCTAGCAGAAACCAAAGCAGTAAAGCACCTTCCACATGTACACTCTTAACAATTATTCCTCAAGTTAAGGCAATGGGAAGAATGTGTTCAGTTAGCTGCTCTTGCACCATTTTTTAGATAATTGTACTTTCAAAGACATTTGAAATGCTTGGCTTGGATGTTCATCGTGCATACAGCTGCAGTAATCACAGATGGTTTCTCTGCCGTCAGGCAGTCCCTCGGTTGGCCGAATTCCAAAGTCTAGGTCCGGCGTCGGTTGCTGTCGCTTTCTTTCCTGACGTCAGTGAGGCAGGGTATATAAGACACAACTGACGCCATTTTCTTCAGTCTTTTTTGCTGTGCGGTGCCCGAAGCAGAAGCAGTTCGCAAGTGCCGGTCGGCCAGCTCCTGAATTTACAAAAAATTGGAAACCGAAGTCTTCATTAAAGCTAAGTACCCGTTGAAACTTTTCTTGCCTCAGACCGATGTCAGAAAAAGTTAACAATTGTATTTCTTGTGGGAAGCAAATACCGCATAAGGATTTCCATTCCCTTTGCATACCTTGTTTAGGCCCAGACCACGACTTCTTGGGCTGTCGCTTTTGCGCTACTTTCAATAAACGCACTATTAAGCGTCGGGCGGAGTTCGCCCAACACTTTTTTGGTACAGCCTTTGATTATAAAATGTTGTCGGAGACTCCGACTACCGTTTTGACCAAAAAACGCAAGGACAAGGACCGACACCACGCCAAAACCGGCAACACGTGGTCCGGTTCTCAGTGAGACGCCTATGCAGTCCCTGACTACCGACGACACTTCTTTGGCTGTTACCGAGACCGCAGGTTCCTCAGCCCAGACCCAGACTACTACCACTGAAGCCACTGTGAGCGTTGAGCCTCCTAATGTGGACAGGTCCACTTCCACCCATGGTGTCTTTAGACCTTCATCTTCCTTTTCCATTAAGGCCTTTACTAAGTCCAAATCAGCCAGGCATCCCAAGAGGCCTGTTACACAGGGCCCATCCCCAGGCCCCATGCCTAAAAAGCAGATGCTTAAAATGGCTGAAGATTTAATTACTCTTATCAGGGGTTCCCAACCCCCTCCAGACAAGAGACCCAGAGTGGAGGAAGATTCTCCCTCTTCTGACCAGGACTCCATTTTTTCAGAGCATTCTGATGTAGAGGAACACTCTTACTCCCCTTTTGAAGACTCGGATGCAGAGCAGTCCATTCCTTCTGTATCTCCTCCTGAGGATTTTTCTTTTGGGGAAACCTTGCACACCTTGAGGGAACACTTCCACTGGGAAGGCCAAGACTTTTCTGATTCCAAGAAAAGACTTAGGGAATTTCTTTTGTTACCTCAACACAGACCTCTGGCAATACCTCCTGTCTTGGACGTACTTGATGATGTTTATTCGGAGGCTTGCCTTAATCCGGATTCCCTGCCTCCTGCCCCAGTCAAGCCTGATAGGTACTGCAGAGTTCCTAACTCTCACCAATTTCTTTACAAAAGCCATAATGCTGACCCTGAAACCATTTCTCAAGGACCCAAGGGAATGAAGGCCTCTACTGCTAAGAATCCACTACCTTCAGAAAGAGAGTCAAGATCCTTAGAAAGGTGGGGAAAAAAGGTATATACCTTGGCCACCCTAGCTATGAGGGCCTTAAATTGTCAGTTTCATATGCTTAAATATCAGCAGTTTCTGTTATCACAATTAAGAAATAAAATGTCTCAACCTGAACAACCAGATTTGAAGGAGTTGCAGGATATGAAGCATAGTGCAGAACAAGTGGGTAAACACACTTTACAATGTGGCTATGATGCCCTAGAGGCCTCAAGTAGAGCTGCTGTTACAGGATCAGTCATTCGTAGACATGCATGGCTTAGGAACAAATCTTGCCTGATCATGTGAAAGCTAAACTACTAGATGCTCCTTTACAAAAGGATGTGCTATTTGGTACTAATGCTGAGGAGATACTACGGAAAATGGAAGAAAAAGCCAAATCTATGCAAACAGTCAAAGCTTTTCTACAGGTTCAACCACCACGTTTTAGCAGAAATTGGCCTTCTAAAACTGGTCCTTTCCAGCCACGGACAAGCCCCAAAGAGGTAGATAAAGGCACAAGGGGCAGAGGGCAATCACAAGGATCATATAGAGGCAGGCAATGGCAAACTCCAGCACCAAGAGGTGGCGAAGACAGTGCACAACAATACAGGAAACAAACCCAATGACTTCCTCCTTTCCATGCCAAGCAAGTATCAGCTGGCAGCACCCTTGGGAGGAAAGCTGGCATTATTTACAAGAAATTGGCATATTGTCACAACAGACAAATGGATCCTGGACGTTATAAACAGAGGCTACAGATTTCATTTTCACACTCTCCCAAAAATGAGAGGCATGCCAAACCTGCCACACAATCAAAGGGCAGAGGCACAACTACAAATTTCAAAGCTCATAGACATGAAAGCTATTCAAGAGGTACCTACTCACGAACAAGGTCAAGGTTTTTATTCCAGGATATTTCTGGTACCAAGGAAAGGAACCGACTGGAGACCCATTTTGGACTTATCCATGCTAAACACATTCTTACTCGTACCAAAATTCAGGATGCTCACATTACAGCAGCTTCTTCCCATGCTGGGCAAGGAGTTTTGGATGGCAACATTGGACCTCAAGGAGGCATACCTGCATGTCCCAATCAGACAAAGCTGCAGAAGATACCTCAGATTTCTTGCAGGTTCAATACACTATCAATTCTCTGCATTGTCCTTTGGCTTATCTACTGCGCCCAGAGTATTCACGAAATGCCTGGCATCAGTAATTGCCTACTGCAGACTTCAAGGGATACAAATTTACCCTTATTTGGACGACTGCCTGATCCAAGCGGACAGCAAGCACATACTTCTGGAACATCTGGCTTATGCAACACGGTTACTGAATTCTCTGGGATACCCAATCAACAAAGAGAAATCCAGGCTAACACCATCTCAGAAAATAACTTTCCTGGGTGCCAACTTGGACACAAACACCCAGATAGCCTATCTTACGCCAGAAAAACAGGGGCAACTAACTCAGTACTTCAAAACACTAGCAAATTGTACCAGGCTTACTGCAAGGAAAATCCTGCAGGCTCTGGGCTTCATGGCATCTTGCATTCTTTTAATCCCATGTGCAAAGTTGCATATGAGGAAACTTCAGTGGTACCTAAAAAATCTATGGTCTCAACACAGCCACAGTTTGGAAACAATAATACCAATAATTCCATGTTTGCAAAAGGAATTTCTATGGTGGGCCCAAGCATGTCAAACACAGGTCTTCCATTCTGCAAGCCTCAAGCAAATCAAGTCATCACAACAGACACCTCAGATTACGCCTGGGGAACGCACATGACAGACAGGTGCATTCAGGGCAAATGGTCCCAAAAGGAAAAGCACCTTCACATCAATCAAAAAGAAATGCTAGCAGTGATAAATGCAATTACAGCTTTCAAGGACCTCCTTCATCCAGGACAATTATTGATGAGAACAGACAACACCACAGTAATGTGGTACATAAACAAACAAGGAGGAACACATTCATACCCCCTGTGCAGACTAGCCATGACACTTTGGAACTTGGCTCTGGAATGGCAAATCGAACTTCAAGCACAGTACTTGCCAGGCTTGGAAAACACGCTAGCAGACAATCTAAGCAGAAATATGACAGATCCACACGAATGGAAGTTGCATCCTCAAGTGTTTACAAAGATAATCCAAGTGTGGGTGAGGCCAGACATAGATCTCTTCGCCTCCCACAGGAATCATCAATTGGAAAAGTTTTGTTCAAGGACCTTTCATCCAAAGGCCTGGAGAGTGGACGCCCTTTCATTCAGTTGGACAGCATGGACAGTTTACGCTTTCCCACCTCTGCCTCTTCTGCCCAAGGTGCTCTTGAAAGCAAGAGCAGACAGACCGAAGATGATACTGATTGCTCCAGACTGGCCAAGACAACACTGGTACCCACTACTGAGGAGCCTAACACATACTCCTCCCTGGCCCCTACCTCTAATGCCGCTTCTGCTGACTCAGCACAGCTATAAAACTCTTCACAGTCAGCTGAAAACACTCAATCTCGCTGCATGGAAAATTCCTTAACACCACAACAGACTCTACTCCCCAAAGAGGTGCAGGATGTCATTTTGGAGGCCAGAAGGCCATCTACTAGAAATGGAAACGGTTTTGCTCTTGGAATGAGAAGAAAGGCCAGGACCCTAAAAAATGAATTTGCCTCAGGTATTACAGTATCTAGCTGAGCTGCTGAACAGTGGACTTTCATTTTCCTCCATAAAAATCCATGCCTCAGCCATTTCTGCAGAATTCAACACGGATCCACCCTTATTCTCTCACCCACTCTTAAGACAGTTCCTCAAAGGGGCTAAGAATATAAGACCACCAAGGAAACAACCAATACCAGCCTGGGATCTTAATTACATTCTAGAAAAATTAACATTGCCTCCTTTTGAACCAGCTGCCTCAACAGATTTGCAATACTTGTCCTGGAAAACAGCTTTCCTTCTGGCCATTACCTCAGCTCATAGAGTATCGGAACTACAAGCCCTCATGGCTGTGCAGCCCTTTCTCATCTTCCATCAGGATAGGGTTTCCCTTCGAACCAACCCGTCATTTATGCCTAAAGTGGTATCCAGGGTAGCTTTAAATCAAGCCATACACTTACCTACCTTTTACCCCAATCCTCAAAACAAAGGGGAAAGGCTCCTACACTCCTTAGACATCCATAGACAGCCACGTTATTATTTGGACAGAACAAAGCCTTTCAGGAAATCAGAACAACTCTTTGTGTCCTATGCTGTAGGAGCTCAAGGGAAGCCAGTTACCAAACGGACAATTTCAAAATGGATAGGCCACTGCATACGGTTTTGTTACTCCTATCTTGGAAAATCTGTCCCTACAGGCATCAGATCCCACTCAACCAGGGCCACAGTTACCTCTACAGCCTTCCTCAGAGGAGTTCCTACCAAAGATATTTTGGAGGCAGCCACTTGGAGTTCTGTGCATACCTTCACAAAACACTACCACCTGCCTTTATATTCCAAAACTAGAGCAGGCTTTGCCACTGCTGTGTTGCAGGGCATTCTGGCTCATCCCAGTTCCATCTAGTGCTACCACCCTGTGCGTAGCTTTGGGATTCTACCCATCTGTGATTACTGCAGCTGTATGCACGATGAACATAGTACAGTTTTGTACCTACCATAAATGTAGATGTTCGAGTGCTTATACAGCTGCAGTACAGTTTTCCCTCCCTCCTTCCCCTCTTGGTAAAGGCCTAGGGCCTAACCCCTCTTCATACAACCTGATGGGGTTATCCTTCTATGGTATATTTGCTTGCAACTACTGATTTTTGATTATATTGCATTTCATGTATATAAATATAATTTATGTATTGCCTTCCTTCTGGGGGCACCTGACATCTGGGGCAAGAAAGACTGAAGAAAATGGCGTCGGCTGTGTCTTATATACCCCTGCCTCACTGACGTCAGGAAAGAAAGCGACAGCAACCGACGCCGGACCTAGTCTTTGGAATTCGGCCGACCGAGGGACCGCCTGACGGCAGAGAACCCATCTGTGATTACTGCAGCTGTATTAGCACTCGAACATCTACATTTATGGTAGGTACAAAACTTTACTTTCTCCTTACAGCAGATGGCAATGTTGCAACCATCTTGAAGTTCACATTTTACAGTGTTTTCTTTCATTTAAAAACACAAGCCTGTATTTTACATTTATTTATACAAATGACAGAATTTTATATCAAATTCTATTTGCTTAGGCTGGCAGCCTTCGCCCATCTATCCTCAATTGTCACAACACCAACTTTGTTGATCTGTCCCCTCTGACCTATTTGCTAATGTAATCCATCACCAATGTGAACAGCAGTGGGCTGAGAGCTGAAACGTGGTGCTCACCCATTCCCACTGGGGGAACCCTTCTGTGAGACCAAACACTATTAGCAGATGGCATAATGGTTAGGGTGTTTGCCTCCCATGCACAAGATACAAGGTTCGATCCTGAGCTCCAGCTAATGCCTGTTGGAGTTTGCATGTTTTTCTGTGTCTCTGTGGGATTCTTCTCACCTCTGGAAAAAACATGCTGAATGTTTTCATCTCAAACTCACCAATGAATGGAGCTGTGAGCAGCAGCAAATACTCTACATAGTGCCCTATTGGGGAAAGATTTGTATAGACCAATCGCTTTGGGCATCTACTGTGGTGCGCAGTATCCTCACCATAGGAGAACACGGATCACAGACTGCATGCTGTGGCAAGATTAGCCACTCAGCAGTGTAAAGTATGGCTCTAGGTGATTCTGTCATGTCCAGTAGCAGGTACACTTACACAAATAAGGCATAGGAAGGCCTTCTGCACCAATGGAGAAACTCTTATTACCACAGTAGCTGTGGTTAGGGCAACATAAAAAAAATTCTGTAGCCAGAATAACATCCCCATGATCGGCTATTGCATCCTGGGGAACAAATGAGCCAAGAATGGCCCTTGTCTTATGAGGAATAAATAGGCCAGTGAAGTGTGGGGAGCAGGGTGATAAAAACAATTAAAAATGTTTATTGTTTAATAAGGCAGGAGGTAAAATGTCTTCTGAAAGTTTTTTTTTTCTTTTTTCACTAATGTAGTATCTATGACAGATGACAAAAACATGTGGTGCTTAAGGTATTGCATAAATATTTTGCTCATAATAGAGATGCACTGCTTCTAGAAGATGAGGTGACAGGAAACCTGTAGGAATTGTAATCATGAATGCTTCTTCATTTTGAGAATATTGTGTTTGTTAATGTTTATGCAGTAGAATTCTGACATGATGCTTATTTCATAAAGGTATGTTTTTCTCTCCATAGATGGCTCATTTACGTCTCCGGAAGTTGGATGAACTTGACTGCTTGATAAAGGGAGTTCTTTATATAGACTCTGTAAGTTTTAATGGGCATTCAGAGTGTTATTATTTTGAAAATGCCTCCGATCCAGAGAAGTGCCAGAAGATGCCTTACAATCTGGAAAACCCATATCCACTTCTCTTGGTGAACATTGGCTCTGGTGTTAGCATTCTTGCCGTTTACTCAAAGGACAACTATAAAAGGGTAACTGGGACCAGGTAATGATATTTGTGTGGCCCTTATTTTAAATGTCACGAGACTGAGGTACTGTTACAGTTTGGGTACTGCTGTCCAAAGAAGATCTGTTTTGATAAACACTTTATTAAACCCTACTTCGAATATGGTGATGGTGGTACATACCTCCAATAAGTGATGACTTGGAGGTATTAGTAGACTGTCAGATAGTTAAGGGTCCATGAAAGACCCCACAAAAGACATTCAGCAGTTTTTTGAAGACAGGTGCTTGATAAAATAATTTTTGCAGAGACTGATTCAAAGAGGTAGTACTATATCTGCTGTTCACAATTTTCACCCGAGGAAGTAATTTGAGTGTGTGCTTGGATATGCATGAGGAAGAAGGTGGGGGCCTTTTCATAGCTGTATATAGTAGGCTATCGACCACAAGGGCCTTTTACATCTAGCCATACATCCCAAATGTATCCAACAAGTTTCTTGCCCTAGATGTTATTTTTAGGGGTGTATGTAAGCTAGGGCACGGGTAGTCAAACATTTGCAGGTTGCCTCAGTCCATCAGAAACATAGGTTCTTAGGTAAGTACTAGGCTATCTGCCCTTGCAGGCTATTTTAAGCCTAGCCAGTTTCCCTTTTTGTGCTCGAAGTAAGCTATCCTGTTTGGTTATAGATTGGCCTTACCCATCCCATAGTTGATAATTGTATATTACCCCTTAAGAGAATAACTTTGAATCATACCATAGATAATTTGAGTGGACCCATGCATGGGATAAATCATTTAGGAGCGACCTCTGTCCATTAATAGTATAGGGGATAGTCCTGGGATAAATTTTCTGTTTCCCATCCATTGATCTAAGTTGCAGTTAAAGACAGAGAGGGAGAAGCTTTGTTTTATGTGGATGGGGAGTCTGTTCCACAGCAGCGGTATCCTCTGCGAGATGTACCTGTCCCTCCAAACCATTCTGTTGATGTTGAAGAAGAGGATTAGATCCTTAGCCAGAATATTATTTCTAATGCCATTAGACTTGCTGATGTGCATAAATCCTCTTCCTGTTTTGGCTGCCTTGTTGGATGCATGTTGGAAGGGCCCATATTTATACAGGAAGAATGCAGGTCCCTGTAATCACAACTACACAGGTAAAAGCTGCACTCTCTAAAGCCAAAAACACATCATCCATGGGACCGGACAACATCCCAGGCTGCGTTTTACACGAACTTCAGAATGAACTGGCAACCCACTTAAGCACCATGTTCAATAATAGCCTTGCATCAGGCTTTGTGCCCACTGAATGGCGCACAGCAACAGGTATCCCACTCCACAAAGGGGGAGCCACTACTGATCCCGGGAACAATCGACCTATTAGCCTGACGAGCCTGGTCTGCAAGGCCATGGAACATATCATCATGGAACTCATAAACAAAGACACTGGTAACCTCCAAACTCTGGATCCCACCCTGTTCCGGTTTGTGAAAGGCAGATCATGCCTCCTGAACCTGATTCACTTCTTTGAGGCAGTCACCAAAGCCGTAGATGAGGGTAAGGTGGTTCACACAGCCTATCTTGACCTCGCCAAGGCTTTCAACACCATCCGTCATTCTGGAATTATAGCTAAACTCACTAAACTAGGTATAAATCCCTACATCACAAGATGGGTTGCCAACTGGCTCACTGATATAACCCACACTGTAAAAGTTGCAGACTCCAAATCTGACCTCAAAGTAGTGACAAGTGGAGTACCACAGGGTTCTGTCCTGGGACCTCTCCTGTTTGGTATTTACTTCTCTGAAGTACAGGCTAACACAGATGGCCTCTGGCTAACAAACTTTGCAGATGACTGCAAACTAGGACCCATAGTCAAGTCCCCAAATGATGTGGACGTCCTACAGAAGGGTCTCAATGAGACAGATGCCTGGTGTCAGAGCCATGGCCTCAAGCTCAATGCCAAAAAGTGCAGTGTCATCTCCTTTGGTAAATTCTCTGTACCCATGAACTACCACATTGGCAGCAATCTACTTAACACCGAATGTGTGTGATAAGAGACCTTGGGACCCAGGTGGACAGTAGTCTCTCCTTTGATGGTCACAACGCCACAGTAGTCAGGAAGTCCTTATACGTGGCACACCTCATCATAAAAGGATTCTCATCCAGGAAAAAAGAGGTCATTGTTCCCCTCTACTCGACACTCATTAGACCCAATGTTAAGTTGTCAATCTCACCTTCATTCTTGCTGGATGGGTTCGGAGACGATCCTCGGCTCCGACTCGGTATGCTACTAAAGCTCGAGAGCTATTTACTGGCTCGAGGCCTCCCCATATCCCACAATGCTAGGCATCAGATACCCAGATCTCATTTGCCGCTTCAGCTACGAGGTTGCGATTTTACTGGCTCCAGGTTGTATAAATCTTTTCTTGTGTTATATTGTCTTATTTTTAGATAATCCTTCCCTGTTAGTTTAAATAGATTGTGTACCCCTTGTTATCCCACTCAGAAACTCGTTTTTGTTGTTAGAGAGTTTCTTCCCCCCCCCCCCCCCCTGTTAGGGTAGTGTTAGGCCCTGTTTAGCCACAATTAGTTGAGTCTTGTATATTTGTATATTTTTATTAGTAGTAAAGTAGTTGTGTGGTTATAGTTATTATTAGTGTTAGTTTTATCTAGTGCGTGTGTGTGTGTGCCTTGATTAAGCACTAGTTATTTTTTCCCTTTGGTGTATCCCATTACTAATATGTCTAAAGATACCAAAGTTTCAGGTTTCAAGAAGTGTGACTCGTGCTGTCAGAAGATGTCTCTGACAGACGGTCACACTTCTTGTGTTTATTGCTTGGGTCCACTACACCTGCAGGACTCCTGCTCGGTCTGCCACGCCTTCAGCCCGAGAGTCCTGCAGGAGCGTAGGAACAAGCTCATTTTGAGAGGTTTATTTAAGCCAGAAGGATCCCCGACTAAACCTCCGTCGGGAAAATCCTTAAAGCCCGCTAAACCATCGGCTCCCTGTTCGGAGCCGTCACCGAGCGGAGCTCCTGCCTCCTCGTCGATTCCGGCTGGAACCGACATCTCGAGACCTCAGTCGGCTCCAACCTTAGTGTTGGAACCTTCTCTGAGCCGAAAACGTTCAAAGTCCCCCTCTATAGAATCTGTTCGTTCGGCTCCGAGGTCTCCATTGCTTCAATCGGAGCGAAGCCATAGGTCCCACTCCTCTCGGTCTTCCAGGCTATCCGTTGGGAGGGTGCCCTAAGGGTTGGGAGGGTGACCTAATGGTTAAGGTGTTTGCTTTACAAACACAAGGTACAGGGTTTGAATCTCACAGGGGATAACTGGCTAGGCTTAAAATGGCTTGCAAGGGCAGTTAGCCTAGTACTAGCCTATGAACCTATGAATCATGACTTGGAGAGGGTGGTCAGTAGGCTCCTAAAATCGCAGGCCCTGGCCAAAATGTTGACCAGCCCTTCTCAACAGACTGTGGCTATCCCTGTGTCTTCAGCAGTTCCTCCTCCGACTCTACCACTGTGTTCTGAGCCAGAGCTCGTCGGGGCTCGAATCGTAGGAACGTCGGAGCCGATACCACACATTTCGGCTCCCTCGTCGGCTCCGATCTCTTCATTGGTTTTGTCCTTGGAGGGATCCGGGTGCCGAGACTCCCTCGTCGGCTCCGAGGGGACGAGTGGCATCGGACCCTTGTCCGACCCTGCTCTCCCTCTCGGGGCCTCGGCGCAGGTGAGCTCGGCCCAGACATCGGCCTCTGAGCCGTCCCTCTTGGTGCTGGGAGGGGTTCACGTCTCTTTGGAGCGGGGACCTTCTTCTCTGCCTGATAGGGGCGCCTTCGAGGTCATGAGGAGTGTGCTGACTCCCATGTCGGCTCCACAATCGGCCTCTTCGGCTCCTCCCTCCATGGTGCCTGCATCAGTCTCTGTCCACCCTCCTGACCCCAAGCGTGGAGAACAGACGCTCCAGGTCGCCCCATTGGGCGCATCTTCTTCTTCCGAGGCCTCCCCTGATTATTCAGAGGAGCCCCCTCGGAAGAGAAAATGTAAGAGGAAACATGTTGACTCCCCCGAGGCAGTCACGTCTGATACCGACTTGGAGGATTCGGAAGGGTTCCCAAGGTCCCCCTCTGAGGATGTCTCCTTTTCAGACATCCTAGAGATCCTTAGGCATAGGGGAAACTGGACTGCCCTTAACCCTTCCAAGGACGAGTCGGTGTACCTGGACGCATTTGGTTCTCGCCCATCCACCTCCTGGGTGTCTCTCCACCTTTCGACCCGCTCATGGAAGTGGTGGCTCGAAAGGCGTGGACAGCCCCGGACACAGTGGAACCAACTTCCCGCAGGCCCAGTAAGTTTATTACAGCCCCATCCGACAAACAATTTCTGACAAAAGGTGTCCCTGTTGATGCCATGGTGGTGGCAGCAGCCACTAAGAAGGAGTTGGCTGACTCTTCGGTGCCTGTCCATCCACCTAATAAAGAATCTAGGACAATGGACAGGTACGGGAAGCAGATGTTTTCTTCAGCAACTTTTTCAATGCGGTCGCTGAATTATCTGTGCCATTTCACCCGCCTTCAAAGGGATCTTCTCAAGGAACTGGGTGATACCCTTTAGGATCAGAGTCTCAGGATAAGATTAACTCCCAACTGGCGACCCTTAACTCTATAGTCAACTCCTCCATGCGGCTCACTTCTTATGCAGCCGATGGGGCAAGTAGGGCTGCAGGTACAGGCGTAGCTTTGAGAAGACATGCTTGGATGCGGTTATGTAACTTTGCTGACCCCTTTAAAGCATCCTTCACCAATACCCCCTTCGATGGTTCGGCTCTGTTTGGACCACAGGTGAAGGATACCCTTACCAGGTGTGAGCAGGAAGGCAAGACTCTCTCTGCCGTGGGAGTCCGTTTTTCTACTCCCTCTAGACCATACCCTAAAGGTCAGAAGAGTGGAAAATTGTGGTTTCGGAAACCCCAGGGAGTCGTGCCTGACACAAGTGGTGAGTTTCCCACCAGGGGCAGGGGAGGGAACAATAATAGACGCTGCCCGAGGGGCAGAGGGGGTCCGCAAAATCAGGGTAGCAGAGAATCTTTCTCTGACAAACCCTTTCAACGCCCCTGAGGGGCTTGCCCGACTGTCCAGCTTTGGAGGCAGTCGGGGGAGGATTGTCACTGTACCCAGAAGCCTGGCAACTCGTCACACAAGACAAATGGGTACAGTCTATCATATCCGAGGGTTACAAAATCCCCTTTATCCACACCCCTGTACAAGCAACCAAGTCCCTTCCAGATGTTCCACCTGGTCTAAGGGAACAAGCAGTGCCAGAAATTTTAAAACTGCCAGAAAAACGGGCCATCCAGCCAGTCCCAGCAGATCAGCAAGGATCCAGAATTTACTCAAAGTTCTTTTTGGTACCAAAAAAGACAGGGGACTGGAGACCCATTTTGGATCTCAGCAGGTTAAACAAATCTGTTCAAAGAACGAAGTTCCGGATGGTCATGCTTCAGTCCATTCTACCCTTTTTGGGTCAGGACAATTGGATGTTCTCCATAGACCTTCAGGATGCATACTACCATATCAAAATGCACAGGCGCTCCAGAAGGTTTCCCCGCTTCCGGCTGGGAGCCAGTCACTATCAGTTCAGAGTCCTGCCCTTTGGTCTCACCACAGCCCCCAGGGTGTTCACCAAATGCATGGCAGTGGTTACCGCTCACCTGAGACGGCGAGGATTCCAGGTGTTTCCATATCTAGATGACTGGCTCTTGACTGTTTCCAGCAGGCATCAGCTACTACGAGCCAGGGATTGTACCATCCAAACTTGCTCCGAGCTAGGTATCTCTATAAACTTCGAAAAGTCTGCATTGTCACCTTGTCAGTCTATAACCTTTATAGGCGTAAGATTAAATACAAAAGAGTTGTCGGCAAAACTTCCCTTAGAAAGAGTATCAGACATTCGCTGACATGTCCAGACCTTACTATAGTGCAAGAGAATTCAGGCCAGATTTGTACTGAAAACATTGGGTCTCATGGCAACAGCAATCACATTACTTCCCCTGGCTCGTTTTCACATGTGGATTCTTCAATGGATGCTTTTTACCCAATGGTCGTTTCAACAGCTTCCGATGTCTCACAACATAATAATCACCCAATCATGCAAAGACCAACTTTCTTGGTGGATGGCCTCCTCTCAAGTACTTCAGGGCAGACCGTTTGATGTCCTTCAAGGATGCATCTGCAGTCCTTACAAATGGGTTGTCCTGTCGTCAGGCAGCCCTTCGGTCGGCCGGATTCCAAAGTTTGGGTCTGGCCTCGGCTGATGTCGCACTTCACCCGACGTCATAGCTGCAGTTCTTCGGGTATAAAGGCATCAGCCGACGCCATTTTCCTCAGTCTTTCTTGCCGCGTGCCAAGCAGAAGCTGTTCGCAAGTGCCGGTCGGTCAGAACCAGAGATTACTACCGAATACTACTACCGAAGACTTCTAAAAAGCTAAGTACCCCGTTGGGGACTCTTTCTTGCCTCAGCCGATGTCAGAAAAAGTGAATAACTGTTTAACTTGTGGGAAACAAATACCTCATAAAGATTTCCACTCTTACTGCTTACCCTGTTTAGGCCCAGACCACGACGTAGCAGCTTGTCTAGCCTGTGCTTCTTTAACCGGGCGGACGCTTAGGCGTCGGTCTGAATTTGCTGAGGAGTTTTTCGCCCGATTTTGCTTATATTATGCCGTCGGATCCTCCGACTACGCAAATTTCTAAAAAACGCAAGGAGAAGGACCGACACTCGCGGTCCGCGGTTTCGGCCAAAACCGCGGTTAAGCCAACCGCCAGTGTCTCGGTTTCGGCTGAAACCGAGCTAGCGGTTCTTCCTTCAGCCGAAAACTTACCTTCTACCGAGGCCTCTTCCAACCTGGTGGAATCGGCTTCTGACATCCCAGCTGCTGTTGCAGTTTCTCAGGAATTATCTGACACTATTCCCTTGGATGTTTCAACCCCTGCACGTGGAGCTGCTAGGCCACCTGCAGCCATGTCCATTAAGGCCTTTGCCAGGGCTAAAGCAGCAAAATCTGCCAAAACTGTGCCTGCTAAGACCCCCTCTCACAGGCCTAGCTCTAGTTCACAAATGCTTACTCTAGCAGAGGATCTCATTTCTTTGATCCGGGGATCCCAACCTCACCCAGACAGGGCCTCTCACCCACCTCCAGAGAAGAGGCCTAGAGCAGAACCCCCTGAGCCAGTTTCTACAGATGACTCCTCTGATCATTCAGATAATTCAAACCCTCCAGAGGGCCCTTTCTCCCCTTATGAAGACTCTGATGCTGAAGAGTCCATTCCTTCTGCCTCTCCGCCAGAGGAATTTTCTTTTGGGGAAACCTTGCATGCTATGAGGGAACAATTTCAGTGGCAGGGCCAGGATTTTTCAGACTCTAGAAAAAGGCTTAGAACCTTTCTGCATTTACCACAGCATAGGCCTTTAGCCATTCCTCCAGTTCTTCCTCTTGTGGATGATGCATTTAATGATGCTTGTACTGCTCCTGATTCACTTCCTCCGGCCCCTGCTAAGCCCGATAGGTACTACAGGGTTCCGAACACACATTATCATTTGTATAAGGCTCCTTTTGCAGATCCCGAAACTATCTCCTAGGGACCTAAGGCTGTAGCAGCTACCTCTGCCAAAAACCCCCTCCCCTCTGAAAGGGAATCCAGGGCCTTAGAGAGATGGGGTAAAAAAGTTTACACTTCTGCTACTCTTTCAGCTAGGGCCTTGAACTGTCAATTCCACATGATCCAGTATCAAGAATTTATGTTAGACCAGTTAACTAAAAAGCTGTCTTCGGACGAACCTTTAGACAAAAAATCTGTTCAGGAAATGGTACATAACATTCAACAGGTCAGTAACCATTCCTTAAAATGCGGCTATGATGCACTGGAGGCTTCCTTTAGATCAGCCATGACTGGCACAGTGATCAGAAGACATGCATGGTTAAAAGAGCAAACCTTACCAGATCATGTTAAATCAAAGCTACTGGATGCTCCCATGGACAAGATCAATTTGTTTGGCTCTCCTGCACAACAGGTGCTGAAGAAGATGGAAGAGAAGGCAAAATCTGTCCAGACAGTCAAAGATTTCTTACAGGTCCAACTTCCAAGGTTTAGCAGGAATTGGCCCTCCAAAAATTGGTCCTTTCCAGACACCTCCAGAGCTCAGAGAGGCAGGAATAGGCGCTCAAGAGGCAGGGGTCAATCCAGAGGTGCCTACAGGGGGCGTCAGTGGCAGACTAACAACCAGCGAGGTACAGCCACAGATACAGCCACCACCACTACAAGACAATCACAGTGACTTGGCTCTAGCACCGCCTACCAGGGAACAACTAGAAGCACCCTTAGGCGGGAAGCTAGCCTTATTTTCAGTAAACTGGCATTACATCACAGGAGACAAGTGGATTTTACAGACAATAGACCAAGGTTACAGGTTTCACTTCCATACTCTACCAAGGAAGAGAGGAATGCCAAACCTACCTCCAAATCAAAAGGCAGAAGCTCTAAAACAAATAACTCACTTACTAAGGATGAGAGCTGTAGAAAAGGTACCATCTATGGAGCAAGGACAAGGATTTTACTCCAGGCTCTTCCTGGTACCAAGAAAAGAAAACCAATGGAGACCTATTCTCGACCTGTCCGCTTTAAACACATACCTCATTGTCCCAAAATTCAAAATGCTGACCCTACAGCAGCTTCTTCCCATGTTGGGCAAGGAGTCTTGGCTGGTAACTCTAGATCTCAAGGAGGCATACCTGCACGTCCCCATACGACCAAATTGCAGAAGTTACCTCAGATTTCTTGCAGGATCAGAGCATTATCAATTCTCAGCATTGCCCTTTGGCTTATCTACTGCGCCCAGAGTGTTCACGAAATGCCTGGCATCAGTAATTGCTCATTGCAGGCTTCAGGGAATTCAAATCTACCCTTACCTGGACGACTGCCTGTTACAAGCGGACAACAAAAACAAACTAGCAGAAGACTTGAAAAGGGTCATTTATCTACTGCAAGCCCTGGGATACACAGTCAATATAAAAAAGTCAAGGCTGATACCATCCCAAAGGATAACCTTTTTGGGCGCAGAGCTGGACACATCAAAACAAATGCCATTCCTAACCATAGAAAAACAGGAGCAACTCCCTCTCTACTTCTTGGCATTAACCAAACAGAGCCAGCTAACAGCAAGAAAAGTCCTGCAAGCTTTGGGTTTCATGGCATCCTGCATAATATTGGTTCCACATGCCAGACTGCATATGAGAAAGTTACAGTGGTACCTAAGGAATTTATGGTCTCAGCACAAGCACAGTCTAGAAACCCAAATTCCAATAATCCCATGCCTGAAGCAAGAATTCAAATGGTGGGCTCAGGCCTGTCAATCAAACAAAGGACTGCCCTTCCACAGCACTCAACCAAGCCAGACCATCACAACGGACGCCTCAGACCTCGGTTGGGGGGCGCACATGCTGGACAAGTGCATACAAGGCTTATGGACTCAAGACCAGCTGCACCTACACATAAATCAAAAGGAAATGCTGGCAGTAAAACTGGCAATTCAGACCATTTCTTCAACAAGGTCAACTGTTGATAAGGACAGACAACACCACAGTTATGGGGTACATCAACAAACAGGGAGGCACACATTCGTACCCTCTATGCCGGATGGCAATGGACCTCTGGAATGTGGCCCTGAGCTTCAACATTCAGTTACAAGCAATTTTTGTGCCAGGAAAAGAAAACATACTAGCAGACATACTAAGCAGAACTACCTCGGATGCCCACGAATGGATGCTGCATCCGAACATATTCAAAACCATTACAAGAAAATGGGGACTACCACAAATAGACTTATTTGCATCCCCACACAATCACCAACTGAAGAAATTCTGCACAAGGACGTACCACCCACTAGCTTGGAAAGTGGACTCCCTATCTTTCAGTTGGAAAAACCTGACAGCATATGCATTCCCACCACTTCCTTTGATGCACAAGGTGCTATTGAAGATCAAAGAAGACCGTCCAAGGATCATCCTGATAGCTCCGGACTGGCCAAGACAACATTGGTACCCATTACTGAGGAGTATGTCTCGGGATCAAATATGGCCTCTACCCCTGGTTCCCTTACTGTTAACACAGAACAACTACAGCACCCTGCATCCAAACCTGAAAACACTGCAGCTGACTGCCTGGAACATTGCATAACACCAAATAACCCAAATTTATCCCAAAGGGTTAAAGACATTAGGAGGCTCGCAGACCCTCAACAAGAAAAAATTATTTAGCAAAATGGAAAAGATATCACATTTGGAGTACTGCAAAAGGAGAAAATGTGTCACTGGTAAACATAGCCAACATCCTGGAATACTTGGCAGAGCTCTTCCACAACGGCCTGTCCTATTCTTCCATTAAGATTCATGCATCAGCTATTTCAGCAGAATACAACCTGGATCCTCCAGTCTTCTCGCATCCTCTGCTCAGGCAGTTTCTGAGAGGAATTAAAAATGTAAAACCACCTAGGAAGCCACCATTGCCAGCATGGGACTTGAACTTTGTGCTAGAAAAGTTGACACTCCCTCCTTTCGAACCAGCAGCAACAGCAGAATTACAATACTTATCATGGAAAACTGCTTTCCTGCTTGCAATCACTTCAGCAAGAAGGGTATCTGAGCTACAGGCATTAATGGCAGTACAGCCCTTCCTGATCTTCCATCAAGATAGAGTGTCCATGAGAACAAATCCTACCTTTATGCCAAAGGTGGTCTCCAGGGTATCTTTAAACCAAGCTATCCACCTACCTACATTCTTCCCCAACCCACAGAACAGGGGAGAAAGACTGTTGCATACCTTGGATGTACATAGACAATTGCGTTACTACCTGGACAGGACCAAGGGCAATAGAAAAACTGACCAGCTACTAGTAGCATATGCAACAGGAATGGAAGGAAAAGCAATTTCAAAACAGACAATCTCTAAGTGGATAGGAAATTGCATTAGATTTTGTTACTCCTACCATGGGAAGAAAACTCCAGAAAACATCAGGCCTCACTCTACAAGGGCTACAGCCACTACCACAGCTTTTCTACGAGGAGTGGCTACCAAAGACATTTTAGAGGCTGCTACTTGGAGCTCCGTGCATACATTTGCCAAGCATTATAATTTACCTTTATACTCCAGATCCCGAGCAGGTTTTGCCACTGCTGTTTTGCAAGGGATCTTAACTACACCATAATCTTATTTCTCCTCCTCCCCCAGTTTGGCTATGGTATTCTACCCATTTGTAAGGACTGCAGATGCATCCTTGAAGGACATAGTACAGTTTGTACCTACCATAAATGTAGATGTCCGATAGGCATGCATCTGCAGTCAGGATTACCCACCCTCCTTCCCCTCTGTGGTACTCCTAGGGTATTTGCCCTTCTTATAGCTAGCTGGGGGAATCTATTATGGTGTATTTGTTTGTATATATGTACATACATACTTATTTTTTGTTTGCTCTCTACTATTTGGAACCATTTGCATTTATCCAAATTTAGTCTTCCTAGAGGGCACCTGGCATCTGGGACAAGAAACACTGAGGAAAATGGCGTCGGCTGATGCCTTTATACCCGAAGAACTGCAGCTATGACGTCGGGTGAAGTGCGACATCAGCCGAGGCCAGACCCAGACTTTGGAATCCGGCCGACCGAAGGGCTGCCTGATGACAGGACAACCCATTTGTAAGGACTGCAGATGCATGCCTATCAGACATCTACATTTATGGTAGGTACAAAACTGTACTTTCTTCCTCCTCCTGTTGCCACGGTAACAACGGATGACTCCCTGATCGGGTGGGGGGGGGCATTTTCAGGGCAGGACTGTCCAGGGCACTTGGCAACCTCTAGAGTACCACCTGCACATAAACGTCTTGGAGATGAGAGCGGTACTTTTAGCGTTGCAAGCTCTTCAGGACTCTCTACCCACCGGGACTATTGCAATTCACACAGACAATATGTCTGTAGTGTGGTACATCAACAAGCAGGGCGGAACCAGGTCCTATCCCTTATGTCGAGAAGCACTCAGACTCTGGCAGTGGGTGATCTCCTCTCAACGGTTTCTGATAGCAACGCACATCCCCGGGAAGTCCAACATCATAGCGGACAGGCTAAGCAGTGCTATTCTCATGCCTAACGAGTGATCTCTCAATCAATTAGTAGCGGACAAAATTTTCTGCAGATGAGGTCAACCTTGCTGCGACCTTTTCACAACCACTCTCAAGAGCAAATGCGACGACTTCTTCACTCTCTTCCCCCTCCCCGGCCACTCCTGCAGAGACACTCTAGTTCACGATTGGCCCCGGGGTCTTCTGTATGCATTCCCACCTTTTCCCTTAATTCCCAAACTAATTCAGAAAGCAACCGCATTGGGATCTAGGATGATCCTCATTGCCTCTTACTGGCTTCGACAAATTTGGTTCCCATTCCTGCATCGTCACCTGCTGGAGCAGCCTTGGAATCTGGACCCAGTGCCAGACCTCTTGGTCCATCAATCGGGCGGGCTGCACCAATCCCTTCAGTCTCTCAACCTCACAGCTTGGTTGCTCCACTTCTGACCTTACCCAGGCTTCCACATATTTCTCAGCCAGTGCGTGAAATCATCCTTTCTTCGCACAAATCTGCTACCAGGAAGACTTATGCTAGTAAGTGGAAACGTTTCTCTTTCTGGGCGGAGGCTAGAAATATAGACCCCTTTACAGCCCTAGTTCATCACGTTCTAGATTTTTTAGCAGAACTTTTTCGAGCAGGATCCTCGTCTGCCACCATTAGGGTCCAATTGGCTGCTATCGCTAATTTCCATGCTGGCCTGTCAGAAACCAGCATCATGTCCCACAAACTTTGTAAGGCCTTTCTTAAAGAGACTTTTTTTACTTAGGCCCCCGGTTAGAGATCCTCCGCCTCCGTGGGATTTAAACCTGATATTAACTTCCTTGATTCTCCCTCCCTTTGAACCTGCGGCCTCCTGTTCCTTAAAATTACTCTCCTGGAAGACTCTGTTCTTAGTAGCCATCACCTCAGCTAGGAGAGTGTCGGAACTTCAAGCCCTCTGTATTCGTCCTCCTTATCTTGTGTTTCACAAGGATAGAGTTTCACTCAGGACTAATCCCTCTTTTCTGCCCAAAATTCCTTCTGAGACGAACCTGAATCCAGGCTATTGATCTACCTGTGTTTTTTCCTAACTATTCAAACAGAGCTGAATAAAAGTTACACCAATTGGACGTTCACAGGCAATTATGTTTTTATTTGGATAGGACTAAACAAACAAGAAAATTGGACCAACTCTTCCTATCCTATGCTGAGGGCAAGCAGGGCCTGCCAGTTTCTAAAGTAACCTTATCCATGTGGTTGGCCTCTATTATCACCTTGATTTATCAATTGAGACATAAAGAACTCCCTACAAAACCAAAAGCTCATTCCACCAGAGCGTTCGCTACGTAGGTAGCTTTTCAAGCAAGACTACCAATGGAATCTATTTGTGCTGCAGCCACATGGGCTACTCCTCATACTTTCATTTCACATCATAAGTTGGATATGGCCTCCAGGAGTCGAGCTGATTTTGGTTCCACTGTGCTCAAGAGTCTGTTCCGATGAGCCACCTAGGACTAAGGTGCTAGGGACGCTGTCCCATCCAGCAAGAATGAAGGTGAGATAGACAACTTAACATTAAGAAGTTATGTACCTACCATAACGTTCCATGTTAGTTGTCTTCTTCTCGCCTTCTTTCTTGCGTCCCACCCTCCATCCCCCTAGCCTGGACAGACCGAGAAGAATCCCTTTTGAGGCCTTCTTCCTCTGGCTGAGTTTTATCTAGGTTATGTCCTCCTCTGTTTTTAGTACTGTAGGTAAACCTTGTAGTTTAGACAGGTGTCCTTAAAAAAAAATTTCCATGGTGTTAGCTCTGCCAAACAAGATCTGGGTATCTGATGCCTAGCATTGTGGGATATGAGGAGGCCTCGAGCCAGTAAATAGCTCTCGAGCTTTAGTAGTATGCCGAGTCGGAGCTGAGGATCGGCTCCGAACCCATCCAGCAAGAAAGAAGGCGAGAAGACAACTAACATGGAACGTTATGGTAGGTACATAACTTCTTATTACAGTACCTGACCTTTGTAAAGGACCTGCTGACCTCACTGGGGTACACTGTAAACGAAAAGAAATCCAAACTAGTCCCCACTCAAAAAAATTGTATTCCTGGGAGCAAGCCTGGACACAACATCCCAGATGACATTCCTTACTCCAAAAAACAAGCCTATTTGACAGGCTACCTCTCTCAACTAACCACCAGAACCCAGTTATCCGCAGTGAGAATCCTGCAAGCTCTAGGGTTCATGGCTCTCTGCATTCTACTCATTCCATATGCCAGACTGCATATGAGGAAACGTCAGTGGTACTTAAAAAGCTTTTGGTGTCAACAGTCTCAGGACCTGGAAACTGTCATACTTATGATAACTTGTTTAAGGAAAGATTTTCTTTAGTTTGCAGCAGCATGCAACCACAACAAGGGCCTTCCCTTTTCACAACCCCACGCTGCCCAGACCCTAACCACAGACACATCAGACTATGCCTGGGTTGTACACCTGGATGGCAGGTGGATTCTGGGCCACTAGAGCCCAAATCAAATACATCTGCACATCAACCAAAAAGAGATGCTAGCTGTTCAGCATGCTCTGACAGCTTTCAGACCCCTACTCTCTCTGGGGCCTCTACTAATCAAAACCGACAACACCACAGTGATGTACATCAACAAGCAGGGAGGAACTCGCTCTTATCCACACTGCAGGTTAGCCATAAACCTTTGGCACACGGCTTTATCTATGCAAATTCACCTGCTAGCACAATTCCTGCCAGGCAGCCTAAACTCTCTGGCAGACAACTTGAGCAGGAATCTCCTAGACCCTCACGAGTGGCAATTAAACCACAGCACCTTCAGCCTTGTAACCCAGGAATGGGGTACCCCGAAGGTGGACCTGTTTGCCTCCCAGAACAACCACCAGGTCAGCAAATTCTGCACCAGGGAACCTCACAGCAAGGCCTGGAAAGTGGATGTCCTATCCTTCCAATGGGTAAACCTCTCGATCTATGTCCCCTCTACCTCTTCTTACAAGGGTACTGCTCAAAATAAGGGAGGAAAAACCAAGAGCAATCCTGATTGCCCCCGACTGGCCAAGCCAACACTGGTACCCACTACTGCGCAGTCTGTCACCGCTACCCCATGGCACCTCCCTCAGATCCCAACTCTCCTGACCCTGCAGAATGGAGAATTCTTGCATCCACAATTGCAAACCCTGAACCTGACAGCCTGGCTTATTCCCTGACCTCTCCTCCAGTGGCCAGCCTAAGCAAGCAAGTCCTGGAACATTATACGTGAGGCCAGACGTCCCAGCACTAGAAAATCCTATGCTGACAAGTGGAAAAGGTATTGCAGCTGGATCCAGGCTAAAGGAGCTGAACCAGCACAGCCCTCCCTACCTCTCATCCTGGATTACCTAGCAGACCTGCTTCACAGGGGCCTATCCTTCACTTCTATTAAAATTCATGCCTCTGCCATCTCTGCTCATTACAGCACAGAGCCACCTCTCTTTTCTCACCCTCTCATCAAGCAATTCCTAAGAGGGGCTAACAACGTAAGGCCGCCCAGAAGAGCTCCTACCTCAGCTTGGGACCCTAACTTTGTGTTGGAAAAGCTCACGCTACCCCCCTTTGAACCTGCAGCTTCAGCAGAGTTAAAATTTCTTTCTTGGAAAACAGCTTTTCTTCTGGCCATCACTTCAGCTAGAAGAGTGTCTGAGCTACAAGCACTCATGGCTGTGGAACCCTTCATCATTTTTCATGCTGACAGGGTCTTCCTCAGGACTAACCCAACTTTCATGCCTAAAGTGGTGTCCAATGTGGCTCTTAACCAATCTATTAATTTGCCAACCTTTTTCCCTAAGCCTCAAAATAAGGGGGAAAGGATCCTGCACAGACAGCTCCGATTCTACCTGGATAGGCTTAAGCCCTTCAGGAAAACTGACCAGTTGCTAGTCAGTTTTGCAGCAGGGGCGGAGAGCAAGGCCATATCCAAACAAACCATATCCAAATAGATAGCACACTGTAAATATTTCTGTTACAAACACCACAGGAAACCACCCCCTCAGGGGGTCAGGACACATTCCACAAGGGCAACCTCCACCTCTGAAGCTTTTCTCAGAGGGGTCCCTACCAGGGACATCCTGGAGGTTGCAACATGGAGTTATGTTCGTACCTTCACCAAGCATCCTGCCTATCTTTTCCAAATCTAGGGCAGGCTTTGCAACCGTGGTCTTGCAGGGCATTCTAGCCAGCCCCAACTCTTCGTGACTGCCTCCACCCTTTACTTCAGCTTTGGGAATCAACCCAAGTGTGATGACTGCAACAGTGAAACCTGAAGAACATAGTACAGTTGTGTACACTTACCATAAATGTAGATGTTTGAGTGTATTCACTGTTGCAGTCCTGGATGATGTTCATCGTGTTACCCTGCTGCAGTCATCACACTTGGGTTATCCTGTCGTCAGGCGGTCCCGCAGTCAGCCGGAATTCCAAAGTCTTGGTCCGGCGTCGGTTGCTGTCGCTTCTTCCCTGACGTCAGTGCGCCAGGGGTATATATAATGCATCCAACGCCATTTTCTTCAGTCTTTCTTGCCGCGCGGTGCCCGAAGCAGAAGCAGTTCGCAAGTGCTGGTCGGCCGACTCCTGAGATTTTCGAAGTCGAATTTCAGATCCGAAGTCTTCAGTAAAGCTAAGTACCCCGTTGGGGAAACTTTTCTTGCCTCAGACCGATGTCAGAAAAAGTTAACAATTGTATTTCCTGTGGGAAGCAAATACCTCATAAGGATTTTCATTCTTACTGCATACCTTGCCTAGGACCAGACCACGATGTCACTGGTTGTCGTTTTTGTGCTAGGTTTAATATGCGTACTATAAAAAGACGCTTTGATTTCGCACAACACTACTTCGGTAGAAAATTTAATTACACTATGCCGTTGGAGCAACCGACTACCGGCGTGCACAAAAAACGCAAGGATAAGGACAGGCAGCCTAGACCCAATCCAGACTCCGAGGCCTCGGCTGGTCCGGTCTCCGGTTCACCAGTCTTCAATGAGGCTCCGACGCAGCCTCTGACTACCGCAGATCTGGAACCCGAGACCGCTTTGGAGATTTTGGCAGAGAGTACTAGGCCGACGCAGCCTTTTTGTTTAGCCCCTACCAACGACAACGCTGAAAAAGATGTGGGTGCTACAGAAACACCTTCGGTTTCTGAAGGCGTTTTCAGACCGACAACGCTCACCTTTAAAACGTATCCTAAGACCATGACTCCTATTAAACCTAAAAAGACTGCACTTCAGTCTCCAGTTCAAGGCCCCATGCCTAAGAAACAGATGCTCAAAATGGCTGAAGACTTGATCTCTTTAATCAGGGGTTCCCAACCCCCACCCGACAAAAGGCGTAGACAAGAGGAAGATTATGTCTCCTCTGAACAAGTGTCTATTTCCTCAGGCTCCTCTGAGGACCAAGATTACTCCTTCTCCCCTTATGAAGATTCTGATGCTGAGGATTCTATTCCCTCAGCTTCTCCTCTTGAAGACTACTCCTTTGGTGAAACTTTACACACTGAGGGAACATTTTCACTGGGAAAGTCAGGACTACTCTGACTCAAAGAAAAGGCTCAGAGAGTTTCTTTTACTCCCCCAGCACAGACCACGTGCCATCCCCCCTGTTTTAGACATTGTGGATGATGTTTACTTAGAATCCAGTTTGAACCCAGATTCTCTGCCTCCTGATCCAGCCAAACCTGACAGATACTATAGAGTGCCTGATTCCCACAAATTTCTTTATAAAAGCCCTGTTGCTGATCCAGGGTCCTAAATGGGCTAAGGCTTCTATGGCAACAAATCCTGTACCCTCTGAAAGGGACTCCAGAGCACTATACAGGTGGGGGAAAAAGGTTTACACTTCAGCCACTCTAGCTGTGAGGGCACTAAATTGTCAATTTCACATGCTAAAATATCAGCAATTTCTAATGTCTCAGTTAAGACAAAAAATGAGCACTCTCCCTCAGCAGTCTGAATTGAAAGAAATGCAGGATCTGTTGCATGCAACTGAACAGGTGGGCAAACATACTTTACAATGTGGGTTTGATTCTTTGGAGGCTTCCTGCAGAGCAGCTGTCACTGGGTCTGTTATACGTAGGCATGCTTGGTTAAAGGAACAAACTCTGCCTGATCATGTTAAAGCAAAGCTTCTAGATGCTCCCTTACAGCAGGATGTTCTTTTTGGAGTTAAAGCAGAAGAAGTCTTAAAGAAAACGGAGGATAAGGCTAAATCTATGCAGACAGTCAAAGATTTCCTGCAGGTACAGTCCCCTCGCTTCAGCAGAAATTGGCCAACAAAAAATTGGTCCTTTCCAGCTGCTGACAGACCACAGAAGAGTAAATACAGATGTCCAGAGGCAGAGGACAACCACAAGCCCAGTACAAACCTCGACA
The DNA here is from genome assembly GCF_019279795.1 of Protopterus annectens. Taxonomy (NCBI): domain Eukaryota; kingdom Metazoa; phylum Chordata; order Ceratodontiformes; family Protopteridae; genus Protopterus; species Protopterus annectens. Next base: position 34,846,409 of record NC_056729.1, read on the forward strand.
ATGGGGCACTGCAACACAGAAGGGAGGAGAAGACAGGTCCCAAACTACCAGAAGGCAAACTCAATGACTTGCACCTCATCTGGCCAAGCAGCACTCTCTTGGCAGCCCCCTTGGGAGGAAAACTCGTACTTTTTTCAGACAACTGGCACATTGTCACAAAGGACAAATGAGTCCTGGACATAATTTCACGAGGATACAGATTCCATTTTCACACCTTGCCGGTGAAAAGAGGAATGCCAAACCTGCCACAAAATCAGTGGGCAGAGGCACAAAAACAAATTACAGCTCTCATGGACATGAGAGACATTCAACTGGTACATACTCAAGAGCAAGGCCAAGAATTTTACTCAAGACTCTTTCTAGTTCCCAGAAAGGACAATGCCTGGAGACCAATTCTGGACCTTTCAGTTCTAAACACCCTCTTACAAGTACCCAAATTCAAGATGCTAACACTACAGCAGCTTCTTCCCAAGTTGGGCAAGAAAGCATGACTAGTAACGTTGGACCTCAAGGAGGCATACCTGCATATCCCCATCAGACAAAGTTGCAGAAGATACCTCCGTTTCATTGCAGGTTCAACCCATTACCAATTCTCTGCACTGCCCTTTGGCTTATCTACTGCGCCCAGGGTCTTCACAAAATGCCTGGCACCAGTAATTGCATACTGCAGACAAAGAGGAATTCAAATATACCCATACCTGGACTGCCTCATCCAAGTAGAAAGCAAGGACATCCTCTTACAACATCTGGCTTTTGTAAAACATCTTCTAAGTTGCCTGGGGTACACAGTAAACGAAAAGAAATCAAAACTAGTACCCTCACAAAATATGACATTCCTGGGTGCCAGCTTGAATACAACGGCCCAGAAGGCTTATCTGACGCCAGACAAACAACTACAACTGACTCAGTATTTCAAAACGATGGCAACAAAAACCCAACTACCTGCAAGAAAAATTTTGCAGGCCTTGGGCTTCATGGCATCTTGCATACTACTAATACCAGTTACAAAGCTGCGTATGAGGAAATTACAGTGGTACCTAAAAAGTGTATGGTCTCAACACAGCCACAGCTTGGACACAATGATATCTCTCATTCCCTGCCTACAACAGGAGTTTCTATGGTGGTCACAGGCATGTCACCTCAACAAGGGTCAGCCTTTCACCTTGCCCCCAGCCAGGCAAACTATGACAACAGATGCATCGGACTACGCCTGGGGGGCACACACAGCAGGACAGTGCGTTCAAGGCGTATGGACTGCAGATCAAAGGAATCTGCACATCAATCAAAAAAGAGATGCTAGCTGTACAGAATGCTCTGACAACCTTCAAGAATCTATTACATCCAGGACAACTTACAATAAGGACGGACAACACCACAGTAATGTGGTACATAAACAAACAAGGGGGTACACACTCCTACCCTCTATGCAGGCAAGCAATGACCTTGTGGAGCACAGCTCTGGCTTACCAAGTTCAGTTACAAGCTCAGTTCCTGCCAGGAATAAAGAACACATTGGCAGACGACTTCAGCAGAAACATCATGGATCCCCACAAGTGGAAACTGGATCCACAAGTATTTGCAATGATAACTCAAAAATGGGGCCTTCCAGACATAGACCTGTTTGCCAGTCCTCAGAACTATCAACTAACAAAATTTTGTACAAGGACACTGCACCATCAAGCTTGGAAAGTGGACGCACTCTCATTCAGTTGGAAAAACCTGACAGTATATGCCTTCCCCCCATTGCTTCTCCTCACAAAGGTGCTTTTGAAAGTCAGAAAGGAGAGACCACGACTGATACTCATAGCCCCAGACTGGCCACGCCAGCACTGGTACCCACTATTGAGGAATATGGCCTAGGGCCCACCTTGGATTTTACCACAAATTGCCCATTTGCTCACACAGCAAAACAATCAGATTCTTCACAGCCAGCTCAAAATCGTAAATCTGGCTGCATGGCAAATCACCTAAGCATCCAGCCAGCTCCTCTTTCCCAAGCAGTTATGGATGTTATTCTGGAAGCTAGGATGCCCAGCACCAGGAAGGCCTATTCGGACAAATGGAAAAGGTTTTGTGCCTGGAACCAAGCTAAAGACCAAAGCACACTTCAGCCTCACATGCCTCAGATTCTACAGTACTTAACTGAGATGTTGCACAAAGGACTTTCTTTTTCTTCAATTAAAATCCATGCATCAGCTATTTCGGCCCACTACAACACGGAACCACCCTTATTTTCGCATCCACTTCTAAGACAGTTCCTCAGAGGGGCAAAAAACATTAAGCCCCCCCAGGAGAGCACCTACACCAACATGGGACCTCAATTTTGTTCTGGAAAAACTTACGCTACCTCCCTTTGAACCAGCTTTCTCTGCAGATCTACAGTTTCTATCATGGAAGACTGCCCTGCTGCTAGCAATAACTTCAGCTAGAAGAGTCTCAGAGCTGCAGGCACTAATGGCAGTGGAACCTTTCCTCATTTTCCATCAAGACATAGTTTCTATACGAACTAATCCTTCCTTCATGCCTAAGGTGGTTTCCAGTGTGGCTTTAAATCAAACCATCCACTTGCCCACCTTCTTCCCAAATCCACAGAACAAAGGAGAAAGACTCCTGCATTCCTTGGACATTCACAGGCAACTTCGTTACTACTTGGATAAAGCTAAGGTTTTCAGAAAATCTGACCAGCTCTTTGTATCCTATGCTACAGTTTTACAAGGGAAGGCTATATCAAAACAAACCATTTTCAAATGGATAGGACATTGCATTCGTTTTTGCTATACCCATCATGGAAAACCAGTTCCTGCTACCATTAGGCCCCACTCTACCAGGGCAACAGCTACATCTACAGCCTTCCTCAGGGGGTTCCAACCAAGGAGATTTTGGAAGCTGCAACTTGGAGTTCAGTACACACCTTTACCAAACACCATCAGTTACTTACCACTTTACTCTAAGACTAGAGCTGGCTTCGCCACTGCAGTTCTGCAGGGCCTTCTAGTCTCCTCTAACTTTCTATAACTCCTCCACCCATCCTTAGCTTTGGGATTCTACCCAAGTGTGATGACTGCAGCAGGGTAACACGATGAACATAGTACAGTTTTGTACCTACCATAAATGTAGATGTTCGAGTGTACACCCTGCTGCAGTCCAGGTTACCCTCCCTCCATCCCCTCTGATCTGACTAAATCTCTACAATACCTTCCTGATGTATTTGCTTATAGCTGGAGGGATTTTGTGTTTGTGCAAAAATTACTTAATTTGGTATTAATTACTGACCACTTTTTTGGGGGCACCTGACATCTGGGGCAAGAAAAACTGAAGAAAATGGCGTCGGATGCATTATATATACCCCTGGCGCACTGACGTCAGGGAAGAAGTGACAGCAACCGATGCCGGACCAAGACTTTGGAATTCCGGCCGACTGCGGGTCTGCCTGACGACAGGATAACCCAAGTGTGATGACTGCAGCAAGGTGTACACTCGCACATCTACATTTATGGTAGGTACAAAACTGTACTTTCTTCGTATTTCACTGTTGCAGTCATCACATTTGGATAATCTGCTTACAGTAGCCCTCAGTCTGCCTGATTATCAAAGACTTGGGTCCTGCGTCGGTTGCTGTCTCATCTTCCATGACGTCAGGTAGTCAGGGGTATAAAGCATGCAATGCCATTACATCAGTTTTTCTTGCCGTGCGGTGCACGAAACAGAAGTTCGCAAGTGCCGGTCGGCCGACTCCTGAAATTTTCATTTTCGAGTTTCAGATCCGAAGTCTTCAACTAAGCTAAGTACCCCATTGGGGAACCTTTTTCTTGCTCTAAACCGATGTCAGTAAAAGTTAACAATTGTATTTCTTGTGGAAAATTTTCATTCATACTGCATTCCTTGCCTAAGCCCAGACCACGATGTACCTCGCTGTCGGTTTTGTGCCTTATTCAAACCTCGTACTATTCGTCGTCGGTTCATTTTTGCATCTAAATATTTTAGTACTCTTTTCAATTATCCAGAAATATCTTTGGTAAGCCATCCGACTTCCGACATTCCGAAAAAACGCAAAGATAAAGACAGAGACGGACAGCATAGGTCCAAAGCTGCCAACGACACTTCTCCTAAGCTAGTCGCCATTTTGCTGGTACTCAGTGAGGAGCTTTCGCAGCCCCTGATACCCGCTACTTCAGATTCGCAGGCCTCTACTGAGACCCATTCAAAGTGCGGTATGCCACAAGATGCTGCTTCGACTGTGGAACCTGTTAGTGTCTCTACCTTGGATGGGTCTGGAGCCGCTGTGCAGGCACCGGCTTCTGAGGGTGTATTCAGGCCTACTGACTTGCATATTAAACTGACACCATCTTCTTCTTCAAGGCCTACAACTCGATCCATGCCCAGAAAACCGACACCCAGACTGCATGGTCAGGCCCCTATGCCTAAAAATCAAATAAGAATGGCTGAAGACCTTATTACTCTAATCAGGGGAAGCCACCCTTCTCCCTCTAAGAGACCTAGAACTGATTTTCCTTCTGATTCTTCTGATCAGGATTCTGAAATTTCTTTTTTTTCTGATGACCAGGATTTGCCCTTATCTACCTATGAGAATTCTGATGTGGAGGACTCCATTCCCTCTGCTTCCCCTCCAGAGGATTTCTCTTTTGGTGAGACCTTGCATACTCTTAGGGAGCATTTCCACTGGGAAAGCCAGGATTATTGTGACTCCAAAAAGAGGCTTAGGGAATTCTTACTCCTGCCTCAACACAGGCCTTTAGCAATCCCGCCTGTACTGGACATAGTAGATGATGACTTCTCAGAATCTAGACTGGCCCCTGATGCTTTACCTCCTGCTCCCAGAAAACCTGACCGGTATTACAGGGTACCTAACTCTCACAAGTTCCTCTTTAAAAATCCTACTGCGGATCCTGAGACCATTTCACAGGGACTCAAGGGCATTAAGGCTACTACTGCCAAAAACCCTACCCCCGCTGATAGAGATTCCAGGGCGCTGGATAGATGGGGTAAGAAGGTATACACTTCTGCAGCGTTAGCCATTAGGGCCTTAAACTGCCAGTTTCATATGTTGAAGTATCAGCAGCATATTATTGGATTGCTTAAACAGAAAATGATGTTGATTCCTGACTGTGCTGAAAATAAAGAATTACAGGATTTAATGCATTCTGCTGAACAAGTGGGAAAACATACTTTGCAGTGTGGTTTTAATTCATTAGAGGCATCTTGCAGGGCTGCGGTCACTGGGTCTGTACTTAGAAGGCATGCTTGGCTTAAGGAGCAATCTTTGCCAGGTCATGTTAAAGCTAAATTACTGGATGCTCCCTTAAACCAAGACCGCCTTTTTGGCAACAAAGCAGAAGTAGTACTTAAAAAGATGGAGAAAAAGCTAAATCTATGCAAACTGTTAAAGATTTCCTGCAAGTACAGCCTCCCAGTTTTAGTAGGCATTGGCCCTCTAATAATTGGTCCTTTCCTGCCTCTTCCAGGCCTTCTCAGTCCAAACCCAGAACCAGCAAAGCACGCAGGCTTCAGGCCCAGGGTGTTCACAGGACTAAGCAGTGGGGGGGCTCCCATTTCCAAAGCAGGGAGTAGTAAGACTCCCCTCAATGACTTAACTTTAAACCTTCCAAGCCCTGCTCAACTGTCTGTTCCTTTAGGGGGAAAGATCGCCCTGCATGCAAAAAATTGGGAACTCATTACCCAGGACAAATGGGTTCTAAATATAGTTTCCCAAAGATACAGATTCCACTTCCACTCCTTACCAACCCCAAACAGTTGGCCAGACCTACCCCCAAATCAGTGGGCAGAGGCTCAAAAGCAGGTTCTCTCTCTTTTAAGCATCAGGGCTATTCAACCTGTCCCAGAAGAAGAATGGGTGCAAGGTTTTTACTCAGGACTTTTCCTGGTCCCCAGGAAAGATGATTCTTGGTGTCCTATCCTGGACCTGTCTATCCTAAACGCATTTTTGGTAATCCACAAATTCAAGATGCTAATTCTTCATCAGCTGCTTCCCATGCTAGGCAAAAATGCCTGGCTGGCAACACTGGATTTAAAGGAAGGTTACCTGCACATCCCAATAAAGGAGTCGTGCAGAAAGTACCTACGCTTCAGAGCAGGCTACATGCACTATCAATTCTCTGCACTGCCCTTTGCCTTATCTACTGCGCCCAGGGTATTCACAAAGTGCCTAGCTCTAGTCATTGCATTTTGCAGGCAAAGAAATATTCCAATATACCCATACCTGGATGATTGTCTAATTCAGGCAGAAAGCCAGGACATACTATTAAATCATCTGGCATTTGTAAAGAAATTGCTAACATGTTCATCGTGTTACATTGCTGCAGTCATTACACTTGGGTTATTCTGCCATCAGCCGGTCCCGCAGTCGGCCAGAGTTCAAAGTATTGGTCCGGCGTCGGTTGCTGTCGCTTCTTCCCTGACGTCAGTGCGCCAGAGGTATATAAGATGCATCCGACACCATTTTCCCCAGTCTTTCTTGCCGCGCGATGCCCGAAGCAGAACAAATTCGCAAGTGCCAGTTGGCCGACTTCTGAGATTTTCAAAGTCGAATTTCAGATCCGAAGTCTTCAATAAAGCTAAGTACCCCGTTGGGGAAACTTTTTTCTTGCCTCAGACCGATGTCAGAAAAAGTTAATAATTGTATTTCTTGTGGGAAGCAAATACCTCATAAGGACTTCCTCTCTTATTGTATTCCATGCCTAGGACCTGATCATGACGTCACTAGTTGTCGGTTTTGTGCTAGATTTAACAAACGCACTATAAAGAGACGTTTTGATTTTGCTTTGCACTACTTTGGCCGAAGGTTCAATTATACTATGTCATCGGATCAACCGACGACCGAAATTCTGAAAAAACGCAAAGACAAGGATAAAGACAGGCATCCGAGGTCCAAAACCGACGACAAAACCTCTTCTAGGCCAGTCGCCGGTTCTCAGTGAGGTGCTTTCGCAGCCCCTGACACCCGCTACCTCAGAGCCACAGGCCACCTCCGACTCCCACGTGGAGACAACTAGGCCTCTGGAAACTCAAGGTATTGGGCCTACGGAAACTAATCCCTCAGATGGGTCCGGAGCTGCTGAGTAGGCATCGGCTTCTGAGGGTGTTTTCAGACCTTCACAACTTTCCATTAAAGCAACAGCCAAGACAAAAGTACCATTAAAGACAAATAAGCAAGTACAGCATTCTCCTGGACAGTCCTCCATGCCTAAAAATCAGATGCTTAAAATGGGCGAAGACCTTATTACTCTAATCAGGGGTTCCCATCTCCCTCCTGAGAAAAGGCCTAGGCAGGATACAGACTATGATTCCTCTGATCAGGTTTTCATTTCCTCTGATTCCTCTTCAGACCAGGGATACTCTGTACCCCCCTATGAGGACTCTGATGCTGAAGAATCTATCCCTTCAGCCTCTCCTCTGGAGGATTATTCTTTTGGGGAATCTTTACATACCATGAGGGAGCATTTCCATTGAGAAAGTCAGGATTATTCAGAATCCAAGAAAAGGCTCAGGGATTTCCTTTTCTTGCCTCAGCACAGCCCCCTGGCTATTCCGCCTGTGCTAGATATTGTGGATGATGTGTTCTCTGAATCCAGCTTATCTCCTGATTCTTTGCCCCCTGCACCAGCCAAGCCAGATATGTATTAGAGTCCCTGACTCTCACAAGTTTCTTTATAAAAACCCTTCTGCTGATCCAGAAACTATTTCCCAGGGTCCAAAAGGGGTTAAGGCTTCCATTGCAAAAAATCTAGTACCCTCTGACAGAGATTCCAGAGCTTTGGATAGATGGGGGAAGAAAGTTTACACTTCTGCAACTTTAACAGTAAGGGCTTTAAATTGCCATTTTCACATGCTTAAGTACCAACAATATTTAATGGCTCAGTTAAAACAGAAAATGTTTGCGAGCTCAGAAGCTCTTGACTGTAAAGAAATGCAGGATTTATTGCATGCAGTTGAACAGGTGGGAAAACATACTCTGCAATGTGGTTTTGATTCTTTAGAGGCCTCTTGTAGAGCCGCAGTTACAGGTTCTGTGATTCGAAGACATGCTTGGTTAAAAGAACAGAGTTTACCCGATCATGCTAATGCAAAATTATTGGATGCTCCTTTACAGCATGATACCTTCTTTGGTGTTAAGGCAGAAGAGGTTTTAAAGAAAATGGAGGATAAGGCTAAATCTATGCAAACAGTCAAGGATTTCTTACAGGTTCAGCCACCTCGATTTAGCAGAAATTGGCCAACAAAGAATTGGTCCTTTCCAGTGTCAGACAGGCCACAGAGAGGCAGATACAGACACCCAAGAGGCAGATCTCAACCCCAAGGCTCTAACAGACAACGACAGTGGGGCACCTCAACCCCAAAAGGAGGTGAGGACAAGTCTCAACCTTACAGGAAACAGTCCCAATGACTTCCCCTTCGTACGCCAAGCACTTCCCTTTTGGCAGCCCCCTTAGGGGAAAACTAGCACTTTTTTCTCAAAACTGGCAAACAATCACCCAAGACAAATGGGTTCTGAATATTGTGTCTCAAGGTTACGGGTTCCACTTTCATACTTTACCAAGGCTAAAAAGAATGCCAGACCTGCCACAGAATCAATGGGCAGAGGCACAAAAACAAATTACAGCCCTCATGGACATGAGAGCTATTCAAAAAGTACCACAACAGGAACAAGGACAAGGATTTTACTCAAGACTCTTCCTGGTCCCCAGAAAGGACAAGGCCTGGAGGCCCATACTAGACCTTTCAATTCTAAATACTTACCTGGATATTCTGAAATTCAGAATGTTGACATTACAGCAGCTTCTACCCATGCTGGGCAAGAAGGCTTGGCTTGTTACTCTGGACCTCAAAGAGGCATACCTGCATGTCCCTATCAGACAAAATTGCAGAAGATACCTCAGATTCAAAGCTGGTACAGTGCACTACCAATTCTCTGCACTGCTCTTTGGCTTATCTACTGCGCCCAGGGTCTTTACAAAGTGCCTGGCACCAGTAATTGCATTTTGCAGACAAAAAGGAATTCAAATATATCCATACCTGGATGACTGCCTCATTCAAGCAGAGACAAATGACATTCTTCTACATCATCTGGCGTTTGTAAAAAGGTTGCTAATTTCTCTAGGGTACACAGTAAACGAAAAGAAGTCAAAACTAGTGCCCTCACAACAGATTATATTCCTGGGTGCCAGCTTAAATACAATGGCCCAGATGGCTTATCTCACGCCAGACAAATTCAATTAACTTAATATTTTCAATTACTGGCAAAAAGTCCCATCTCCCTGCAAGAAAAATTCTGCAGGCCCTGGGATTCATGGCATCCTGCATACTACTGATACCATATGCAAGACTGCATATTAGGAAATTACAATAGTACCTAAAAAGTGTTTGGTCTCTACACTCTCACAGTTTAGAAGCTGTAATACCAATGATTCCCTGCCTACAACAGGAGTTTCGATGGTGGGCACAGGCATGTCACCTAAACAAGGGTCAGCCTTTTACCCTACCCACAGCCAGGCAGACTCCTAACAGCAGATGCTTCGGATTACGCCTGGGGAGCACACATGGCAGGAAAATGCATTCAGGGCAAGTGGACCACAGACCAGATGCATCTTCACATCAATCAAAAAGAGATATTGGCTGTTCAAAATGCCTTAACAGCTTTCAAGGACCTTCTGCATCCAGGACAATTATTATTAAAGACAGACAACACCACAGTAATGTGGTACATAAACAAGCAAGGGGGCACTCATTCTTATCCCCTATGCAGGCAAGCCATGACCTTGTGGAACACAGCTCTAATGTATCAAGTTCATCTGCAAGCACAATTCCTGCCAGGAAAGAAAAATACTCTGGCAGACTATCTAAGCAGGAATATCATGGACCCTCACGAATGGAAATTGAATGCACAAATCTTCAGCATGGTAACGCAAAAATGGAGATGCCCAGACATAGATCTTTTTGCCTCCCCACTGAATTGCCAACTACAAAAATTCTGCACAAGGACTTATCACACACAAGCATGGAAAGTAAGTGCTCTCTCGTTCAGCTGGAAAAGCCTAAAAGTTTATGCCTTCCCACCACTGCCTCTCCTCTCAAAGGTACTCCTAAAAGCCAGACAAGAAAAACCACAGATGATCCTGATTGCTCCAGACTGGCCATGCCAGCACTGGTACCCAATCTTAAAGAACTTAGCTCAAGGCCCACCATGGATTTTGCCTCAAATTCCACACCTTCTGACTCAACAAAACAATCAGATCCTGCACGGTCAGCTCAAAATCCTAAACCTGGCTGCATGATGGATTCATTAGTCAAACAGGCAACACCTCTCTGTAAAGCTGTTATGGATGTCATTTTGGAGGCCAGGAGGCCTAGCACCAGGAAAGCTTACTCAGAAAAATGAAAGAGATTCTGCGCCTGGAACCAGGCTCAAAGCCTTGACTCTCTTGTCCCAAACATTCCTCAGATTTTACTATACTTAACTGAGATGCTGGACAAAGGCCTATCCTTCTCATCAATTAAGATCCACGCCTTTGCCATTTCAGCACATTACAACACAGATCCTCCTTTATTCTCTCATCCCTTGCTAAAGCAGTACCTCAGAGGGGCTAAAAACATGACTGCCCTGGAGAGCACCAGCACCAACTTGGGACCTCAATTTCGTTTTGGAAAAACTGACCCTGCCACCTTTTGAGCCAGCCAATACAGCCGATCTAAAATTTTTATCATGGAAAACCGCTCTGCTCCTGGCAGTAACTTCAGCACGAAGAGTCTCAGAGCTACAGGCATTAATGGCAGTGGAACCTTTTATAATTTTTCATCGGAACGGGGTTTCTTTAAGGACAAACCCTACCTTTATGCCAAAGGTGGTATCTAGTGTGGCTGTTAACCAAACCATCCATTTGCCAACTTTTTATCCAAACCCCCAGAATAAAGGGGAGAAACTTCTGCACTCTTTGGACATACACAGGCAGCTACGCTTCTACTTGGACAAAACAAAAGCTTTCAGGAAAACTGAGCAACTGTTTGTAGCATATGCTGCAGGATCACAGGGCAAGGCTATCTCAAAGCAGACTATATCCAAATGGATAGGACACTGTATTTGTTACTGCTTCACACAGCATGGAAAATCAGTCCTTAATAACATTAGACCACATTCCACCAGGGCGACAGCCACTTCAACAGCCTTTCTCAGAGGAGTACCTACCAAGGAAATTTTGGAGGCTGCAACTTGGAGTTCAGTGCACACCTTTACCAAGCATTACCACTTGCCTCTTTACTCTAAATCCAGAGCAGGATTTGCCACTGCAGTTCTGCAGGGGCTCATAGCCAATCCTAACTCTTTATAGACCAGCCACCCAACCTTAGCTTTGGGATTCTACCTAAGTGTAATGACTGCAGCAGTGTAACACGATGAACATAGTACAGTTTTGTACCTTCCATAAATGTAGATGTTCGAGTGTTCACACTGCTGCAGTCCAGGTTACCCTCCCTCCATCCCCTCTGAACTAGCTGGACTTATCTATACCTTTCTATCCTATACAACCTTTGTGGTGTATTTGCTTGTATCTGAAGGTATTGTTTTTATTTTATATGTATATTTTTTTTAGCAGTATGTATTGCCTACCTACTTGGGGGCACCTGACATCTGGGGCAAGAAAAACTGAAGAAAATGGCGTCTGATGCATCTTGTATACTCCTGGCAAACTGACGTCAGGGAAGAAGCGACAGCAACCAACGCTGGACCAAGACTTTGGAACTCTGGCCGACTGCGGGACCGCCTGACGGCAGGATAACCCAATTGTAATGACTGCAGCAGTGTGAACACTCGACCACCCTGTCTCCTCTTTCTTTTCTCTTTCTCTTTCTCTTCTCTTTTCATTTCTACTCTCCCTATAACACTAATACCTTTCCCTACTCACCTTAAAGCATTTTCAGCAAAATGTATGTTATATTTATTGTAATTACTATGTATGACTTTACTATGTATGGTTTTACCTGTTTCATGCTACTATAATCATTGTTTAACAATTATATAAACCTGTAATAAATACTGGAGCTTTTCTCCCCAGGCCTCTACTGAAAATGGACATATATCCAGCTAGACTAGCCCGGTCAACAAATGTAAAATAAATAAAAAATAAATCTACATTTATGGTAGGTACAAAACTGTACTTTCTCTGGGGTGCACCATAAACGAAAAGAAATCAAATCTTACCCTGCCAACAAATTGTATTCCTGGGGGCAAGCTTGAATACAGCTTCCCAGATGGCCTACCTCACGCCAGAGAAACAAGTTCATTTGACAGCCTACTTCAATCTCCTTTCCACAAAGACCAAGCTATCTGCAAGGAAAATACTGCAAGCCCTGGGGTTCATGGCCTCCTGCATTCTACTAATTCCATATGCAAGACTGCATATGAGGAAACTACAATGGTATCTAAAAAGCCTATGGTGTCAACATTCTCAGGATCTAGAATCAATGATTCTTATCATACTTTGTCTATAGATAGAGTTTCTTTGGTGGGCAGAGGCCTGCCACCAAAACAAGGGACTTCCATTCACTCTACCCCCTGCCGCCTAAACCCTAACAACAGATGCATCAGACTAAGCATGGGGGGCTCACTTGGCAGGGAAGTGCATTCAGGGCAAATGGAACCCAAGTCAAATGCACCTGCATATCAATCAAAAAATAATGTTAGCTGTACAGAATGCTCTGACAGCCTTCAAGGACCACATTCTTCCAGAACAATTATTGGTAAAGACAGACAACACCACTGTTATGTGGTACATAAACAAGCTGGGAGGAACCCACTCATGCCCTCTCTGCAGCCTAACCATGGCTCTGTGGAACACAGCCTTGAGCTACCAAGTGCACCTACAGGCTCAGTTCCTGCCAAGAAAGCTAAATACACTGGCAGACGACCTAAGCAGAAATCTCATGGACCCACACGAGTGGAAACTGGAACCAAGAATATTCAACATGTTAGGAAACAAATGGCGGACCCCAGAGATAGACCTGTTTGCCTTACCCCAGAACTACCAATTGGACAAATGCTGTACAAGGACGCCCCACAAACAAGCTTGGAATGTGGATGCCTTGATCTTCACCTGGAAAAAACTATCAGTTTATGCCTTTCCCCCTCTGCCTCTCCTCTCCAAGGTACTACTAAAGATCAAACAGGACAAACCAAGGACAATACTGATTGCACAAGACTGGCCATGCCAACACTGGTACCCCCTCTTGCGCAGTGTGTCACAGCTGGCACCATGGCACCTGCTTCAGAGTCCTACCTTGCTGTCCCAGCAGGAGGGCCAGCTTCTGCACCCACAGCTTCAATCCTTGAACCTGGCAGCCTGACTATTTACCTGAACTCTTCATTACCATCCCTCAGTAAACAAGTGATGGATGTCATTCTGGAGAAAAGGAGGCCTAGTACTAGAAAATCCTATGCTGAAAAATGGAACAGATTCTGTTCCTTGAGCCATACTCAGGGGATGGGGCACAGCAACGCCCAATTTACCTCAGATTCTTCAATACTTAACTGAGATGCTTCACAAGGGCCTTTCCTTTTCCTCCATCAAAATTCATGCCTCAGCCATTTCAGCTCATTACAATACAGAACCACCCCTCTTCTCTCAACCACTGTTGAAGCAGTTCCTCAGAGGGGCCAAAAGCAGAAGACCACCTAGGAGAACCCCTACTCCAGCCTGTGACCTCAACTTTGTATTGGAAAAACTCACTCTACCTCCCTTTGAGCCAGCTGCAAATGCAGAGTTGAAATTCCTTTCCTGGAAAACAGCCTTCCTTCTAGCCATCACTTCAGCAAGAAGAGTGTCTGAATTACAGGCCCTCATGGCAGTGGAGCCTTTCATCATCTTTCATGTGGACAGGGTGTCCCTTAGGACCAATCCCTCCTTCATGCCCAAGGTGGTATTCAGTTTGGCCCATAATCAGTCCATTCATTTGCCAACCTTCTTTTCTAATCCACAGAACAAGGGGGAACTAATACTGCACTCATTGGACGTGCACAGACAACTTAGATTTTATTTGGACAGGACTAAACCTCTCAGGACATCTGAACAGCTGCTGGTTGCATTTGCTGCAGGGGCAGAGGGGAAGACCATTTCAAAGCACACCATTTCTAAGTGGACAAGCCACTGCATTAATTTCTGCTATAAGCACCATGGAACACCTACCCCACAGGGGATTGGACCACATTCTGCTAGGGCTGCATCTACCTCTACAGCCTTTCTCAGTTGTGTCCCTACCAGGGACTTCCTAGAAGTTGCTACCTGGAGTTCTGCGCATACCTTCACCAAGCATCACCACTTACCAGTTTTTTTCTAAATCCAGAGCTGGTTTTGCCACTGCAGTCTTGCATGGCCTTATAGCTGGCCCTAATGCTAATTACCTCCTCCCATCCTTAGCTTTGGGAATCTCCCCAAATGTGATGACTGCAACAGTGAAACACGAAGAACATAGTACAGATGTGTACACTTAACATAAATGTAGATGTTCGAGTGTATTCACTGTTGCAGTCCTGGTTACCCTCCCTCCAGCCCTCTGACTTCTATTGACTATACCTCTATTCTTGTTTACTATGCTTAAAGCTTTTTGGCGTATTTGCTTTTTTGTTGGATGTGTAACCTTGTATATAATTGCTTCCCATTACGGGGGCACCTGACATCTGGGGCAGGAAAAACTGATGTAATGGCGTTGGCTGCATGGTTTATACCCCTGACTACTTGACATCATGGAAGATGAGACAGCAAGACTTCGATAATCATGCCGACTGTTGGCTACTGCAAGCAGACAACCCAAATGTGATGACTGCAACAGTGAATACACTCGAACATCTACATTTATGTTAAGTGTACACAACTGTACTTTCTACCTGGGGCTATTCAGTTCTGAGGTACCTATGTCTGTATGTCACCTTTATACCCTATGCCTTGAGCGGGGAGCATGCACGTGATGTACGATGTCTATAAATCCTAAGGCTTTGGTATACTGGCCAGATGTTGGGTTACCCATGGCAGGGAATCCCTTTTGTGAAGATTACTCCAACAGTGAAGAGAAGGACATCTACTGTTACTGTAAGATTTTTCACAACTGTACTTTCTTCATAGTCTGTGTTGCAGTACTGATTCTTGAGTCTTCCTGCCATGCAGAAGACCTTGACTGGCACAACATCCAGAGTCTTTACATCATCCCTAGCCAATGGACCACCAACATAAGGGTATAAGAAGGATGTCCATCAGCACCATCTTCAGTTCTTTCTAATCGTGCAGTCTGATGTTCTTTACATGTGCTAGAACACTCTCAGTCCTTCAGCCAGCTCTTTTTTTTCAAGAGAACCTTTTCTTCCAGTTAGAAAAGTGCCCCATTGGGGAAATTTCTGTATTACTGTAGTGTTCAGAAATGTTAACTATTGCTTTAAGTGTGGAAAGCAGATCCCACATAATGATTTTCACTTCTTTTGTCTATTCTTCTTGGGCCCTCTGCACTGTGTCTCTTAATTGTCATGACTGCAAAATTTTGTGTGAAAACCCTTAAACTTAGAGCTGAGGTACTAGCTGCCCATATGGAGCCTTCATCTTCATTTTCCCTGGTGGTGTCTCATTCCACTGCTAAAGCAGGGTTTCCATAAACTCAAGCATTGGCTAGCATCATTCCAAAGAAATGGAAGGACAAAAAGAACAAGGACCCTGATGTTTCTAAGAAAGATTTGGCTGTAATCCTTATATTGACAGCCCACGTGAAGCACTTTTGCAGCCCGCTGGTCTGGTGACTCCTTGGTCCAAGCCCTCTAGCATGATTCCCAGGGAGCCCGCAATGGTATCTGGCCTACCTACAAGTATTACCACAGTGCACACATTATTCGTGTCTGAGGTCAGTCAGCAGGCTTCAACTTCCGACATTCATGATGTTCATTGTGTTTCACTGTTGCAGTCATTACACTTGGGTTATCCTGCTGGCAGGCTAACCGCAGTCAGCCTGAATTCCAAAGTCCTGGTCCTGCGTCAGTTGCTGTCACCTCTTCCCTGACGTCAGTGAACCAGGGGTATAAAAGATGTAGCTGATGCCATTTTCTTTAGTCTTTCTTGCCAAGCGGTGCCCGAAGCAAAAGCAGTTCGCAAGTGCCGGTCGGCCGACTCCTGAGATTTTCAAAATCGAATTTCAGATCCGAAGTCTTCATTAAAGCTAAGTACCCCGTTGGGGAAACTCTTTTCTTGCTCCAGACCGATGTCAGAAAAAGTTAACCATTGTATTTCTTGTGGGAAGCAAATACCTCATAAGGATTTTCATTCTTACTGTATTCCTTGCCTAGGCCCTGACCACGACGTTGCTAGCTGTCGGTTTTGTGCTAGATTTAACCAACGCACTATTAAGCGTCGGTACGATTTTGCTTTTCATTACTTTGGCCGAAGATTTAATTATATAATGCCGTCGGAACAGACGATGGCCGGAGTTTATAAAAAGCGCAAGGAAAAGGAAACAGACAGGCATCCGAGGCCCAAAACCGACAACGAGGCTTCCGCTAGGCCAGTTGCCGGTTCTCAGTGAGGTGTTTTCGCAGCCCCTGATGCCCGCTACCTCAGAGCCACAGGCTGCTTCCGACTCCCACGTGGAGCCAACCAGGCCTCTGGATACTCAAGGTATTGGACACTCGGAAACTATTCCCTCAGATGGGTCCGGAGCCGCTGAGCAGGCACCGGCTTCTGAGGATGTTTTCAGACCTACACAGTTATATGTAAAGCCAACCTCATCTTCAAAGGCAAAGACTAAAACAGCTCTAAAGACAAAGAAACAAGTACAGCATTCTCCTGGACAGACTTCCATGCCTAAGAAACCGATGCTTAAAATGGCCGAAGACCTAATTACTTTGATCAGGGGTTCCCATCCCCCTCCTGATAAGAGGCCTAGGCAAGAGACAGAATATGACTCTTCAGATCAGGTTTCCATTTCCTCTGACTCCTCTTCTGAACAGGGATACTCTCTTCCTCCCTATGAGGATTCTGATGCTGAAGACTCTATTCCTTCAGCCTCTCCTCCTGAGGATTATTCTTTTGGGGAAACCCTGCATACCATGAGGGAGCACTTCTACTGGGAGAGCCAAGCCTACTCAGAATCTAAGAAAAGGCTCAGATACTTTCTTTCACTACCTCAGCACAGACCTCTTGCTATTCCACCTGTTCTAGACATTGTAGATGATGTATTTTCAGAGTCCGGCCTGTCTCCTGACTCTTTACCCCCTGCACCTGTTAAGCCAGACAGATACTACAGGATTCCAGATTCCCATAAATTTCTATATAAAAACCCTGCTGCTGACCCAGAAACTATATCTCAGGGTCCCAAAGGGGTCAAGGCTTCCACTGCAAAAACCCTGTCCCCTGTGATAGGGATTCTAGGGCACTGGACAGATGGGAGAAAAAAGTTTACACTTCTGCTACCTTAGCTGTAAGGGCTTTAAATTGTCAGTTTCATATGCTTAAATACCAGCAATACTTAATGTCGCTGCTAAAACAGAAAATGTTGACAAATTCTGTATGTTCTGAAAACAAGGAAATGCAGGATTTATTGCATGCAGCTGAACAAGTGGGAAAGCATACTTTGCAATGTGGTTTTGATTCACTGGAGGTCTCTTGCAGGGCCGCTGTTATGGGTTCTGTCATTAGAAGGCATGCTTGGTTAAAGGAACAGAATCTGCCTGATCATATTAAAGCAAAACTATTGGATGCGCCATTACAGCATGATACTTTGTTTGGTGTTAAGGCAGAAGATGTGTTAAAGAAAATGGAGTATAAAGCGAAATCTGTGCAGACAGTTAAGGATTTCTTACAGGTACAGCCACCCAGATTCAGCAGGAACTGGCCTTCTAAGAATTGGTCCTTTCCAGTGTCAGACAGGCCACAAAGAGGCAGATACAGACGCCCTAGGGGCAGATCCCAGCCCCAAGGCCCATACAGGCCTAAACAATGGGGTGCTTCTACCTCCAAAAGCGGAGAAGGCAAATTACAGCCATATAGGAAACAGTCCCAATGACTTTCCTCTGCCAATACCAAGCACTTATATTTTGGCAGCCCCCTTAGGGGGAAAACTAGCACTTTTTCACAAAATTGGCACATGATTACCCAGGACAAATGGGTCTTGAATATAGTATCTCACGGCTACAGGTTCCACTTTCACAGCCTTCCAAAGACAAAAGCTATGCCAGATCTGCCACACAATCAATGGGCAGAGGCATAAAAGCAAGTTTCATCCCTCATGGACATGAGGGCCATTCAGCGGGTACCACAGCAAGAGCAGGGACAAGGATTTTACTCAAGACTTTTCTTGGTACCCAGAAAGGACAAAGCCTGGAGACCAGTACTGGACCTGTCTATTCTAAACACTTTTCTGGACGTTCCAAAATTCAAAATGTTGACTCTGCAGCAGCTTCTGCCCATGCTGGGCAAGAAGGCTTGGCTTGTAACTTTGGACCTCAAAGAGGCATACCTGCATGTCCCAATCAGACAATC
Organism: Protopterus annectens; assembly: GCF_019279795.1. Lineage (NCBI taxonomy): Eukaryota > Metazoa > Chordata > Ceratodontiformes > Protopteridae > Protopterus > Protopterus annectens. Next base: position 34,864,945 of record NC_056729.1, read on the forward strand.
TTTGCAGAAAATACTTCACATTCATAGCTGGCTCAATGCACTACCAATTCTCTGCACTGCCCTTTGGCTTATCTACTGCACCCAGGGTCTTCACAAAATGCCTGGCACCAGTAATTGCTTTTTGCAGACAGAGGAATCCAAATATATCCTTACTTGGACGACTGCCTTATTCAAGCAGAGAACAAGGACATTCTACTGAAGCATCTGGCATTTGTAAAAAGATTACTAATTTGCCTAGGGTACACAGTAAATGAAAAGAAATCCAAACTGGTACCCTCTGAAGAGATAATATTCCTGGGTGCAAGCTTAAATACAACTGCCCAGATGGCTTATCTCACGCCAGACAAACAAAGGCAACTGACTTCTTACTTCGAAATGTTGGCAACAAAGACCCAGTTACCTGCAAGAAAAATTCTGCAGGCTTTGGGCTTCATGGCATCCTGCATTCTGCTAATTCCATATGCAAGACTGTATATGAGGAAACTACAATGGTATCTAAAAAGTGTTCAGACTCAACATTGCCACAGCCTGTTAACATTAATTACCCTCATTCCCTGCCTGCAACAGGAGTTTCGATGGTGGGCACAGGCCTGTCAACACAACAAGGGACAGCCATTCACTTTACCCACAGCCAGACAGACACTAACAGATGCATCAGATTATGCCTGGGGGGCCCACATGGCTGGAAAATGTATTCAGGGCACATGGCCCACAAGCCAAATGCATCTTCATATCAATCAAAAAGAGATGCTAGCTGTACAGAATGCCCTGACAGCCTTCAAGGATCTACTTCATCCAGGACAACTGCTGATAAAGACGGACAATACTACAGTCATGTGGTACATAAACAAGCAGGGAGGCACACATTCCTACCCCCTCTGCAGACAAGCCATGACTTTGTGGATAACGGCATTGACTTATCAAGTACACCTGCAAGCACAATTCCTGCCAGGAAAGACAAATACTCTGGCAGACGAACTAAGCAGAAACCTCATGGATCCTCACGAGTGGAAACTAGATCCACAAATCTTCAGCATGATAACAAGGAAATGGGGACACCCATACATAGATCTATTTGCCTCCCCTCACAACTGCCAACTACAGAGATTCTGCACTAGGACTTATCACAAACAAGCATGGAAAGTGGATGCTCTATCATTCAGCTGGAAAACCCTCACAGTATATGCCTTTCCTCCACTGCCTCTCCTCCCCAAGGTACTCCTAAAGGTCAGACAAGAGAAGCCAAAAATTATACTGATTGACCAAGACTGGCCACGCCAGCACTGGTACCCAATCCTAAGGAGCTTGTCTCAAGGCCCAGCCTGGACACTACCTCAAATTCCTCATTTACTGACCCAACAAAACAATCAGATACTGCACAGCCAACTCAGAACCCTAAATCTGGCTGCATGGCAGATAATGTAACCATTCAGAACACACCTCTGTCTAAAGCAGTTATGGATGTTATTTTGGAGGCCAGAAGGCCCAGCACCAGAAAATCTTATGCAGAAAAATGGAAGAGATTCTGTGCTTGGAAACGGGCATAAGGAATTGACACACTTGTACCAAATATTCCTCAGATTTTACAATACCTAACTGAGATGCTGGACAAAGGCCTATCCTTCTCATCAATTAAGATCCATGCCTCTGCCATTTCAGCTCATTACAGTACGGCCCCACCTATTTTTTCACATCCACTGCTACGGCAGTCCCTCAGAGGGGCCAAAAACATAAGACCTCCAAGGAGAGCGCCAATACCTGCATGGGACCTCAATTTTGTCTTGGAAAAGCTCACACTTCCTCCTTTTGAGCCAGCAAATACAGCTGAGATAAAATTTTTATCATGGAAAACAGCTCTGCTCCTAGCAATAACTTCAGCAAGAAGAGTCTCAGAGTTACAGGCACTAATGGCTGTGGAACCTTTTATAATTTTCCATCCGGACAGGGTTTCTCTGAGGACAAACCCAACATTTATGCCTAAGGTAGTGTCCAGTGTGGCTCTTAATCAAACCATTCATTTGCCTACCTTTTATCCAAACCCACGGAATAAGGGGGAAGAGACTTCTGCATTCTTTGGACATACACAGAGAGCTAAGCTTCTTCTTGGATAGAACTAAAGCTTTCATAGGTTCATAGATTAGTACTAGGCTATTTGCCCTTGTGGGCCATTTTAAGCCTAGTTAAGTTCCCCATGTGAGAATCAAACCCTGCACCTTGTGTCTGCAAGGTAAACACCTTAACCATTTTGCCATCCTTTCACCCCTAAAAGTCTGGGCAACTCTTAGTGGCATATGCTGCAGGATCACAAGGAAAAACTATCTCAAAGCAGACTATTTCAAAATGGATAGGTCACTGCATTTGTTTCTGCTATTCACAACATTACAAATCAGTGCCTAAGGGCATTAGGCCACATTCAACCAGAGCAGCAGCCACTTCCGCAGCCTTCCTCAGAGGAGTACCAACCAAGGACATTTTGGAGGCTGCAACTTGGACTTCAGTGCACACTTTTAAAAAGCTCTACCACTTACCTCTCTACTCTAAATCCAGAGCAGGCTTTGCCACTGCAGTTCTGCAGGGCCTCATAGCCACTCCTAATTCTGTTTAGGCCCAGCCGCCCAACCTCAGCTTTGGGATTCAACCCAAGTGTAATGACTGCAACAGTGAAACATGATGAACATAGTACAGTTGTGTACCTACCATAAATGTAGATGTTCGAGTGTATTCACTGTTGCAGTCCAGGTTACCCTCTCACCATCCCCCTTTCATTGCCGGGACTTATCTGTACTTCTCTATTCTATACAACCTATGTGGTGTATTTGCTTGTAGATGAAGGTAATGATTATGTTAGTGCATGTATTTTTATTGGCAGAATTTTTAGCCTACCGTTTTGGGTGCACCTAACATCTGGGGCAAGAAAAACTGAAGAAAATGTCTTCGGCTGCATCTTTTATACCCCTGGCGCACTGATGTCAGGGAAGAGGTGACAGCAACCGATGCCGGACCAGGACTTATGGAATTCAGGCCAACTGCGGGTAGCCTGCCAGCAGGATAACCCAAGTGTAATGACTGCAACAGTGAATACACTCGAACATCTACATTTATGGTAGGTACACAACTGTAATTTGTGGGTCTCGAGGTAGACATTCTGTCTCCCTCAACTAAAAAAAAGTTAAGCAAAGCTGCAGTTAGGCGACCACAACTTTAGGTTTCCCTCTTTAAACAGACACCCAAACTGAAGTGAACCACCTCTTTTCCTCCACCCCTCTCTCCAACCACTTCTTCAGAGACTGAACACCAAGACCTCTTAAAAACAGCTCAGGAATTCATGGTCTTCATGAAAGCCAGAGAACCCTCTTAGACTTATGCTACTGGAGCTTTCCCATCCAAAAGAAGAGGGGAGGTAGGCTGTCAGGAATATGTAGATTCCTCTAACTTTTGAAGAGGGAGAGGAATTATCATACTCTATTTGCCTCCCAAAATGTAGCCTGATTCAGGCTGTGTTGACAGCTGTCCCAGACCTTTCCTTTGTGGATACACTGCTTAGAGTGAAGGAGGCTTTCAATTTGCAAAGCAAACAGTTATCACAGTCTCAGACCAATTACAGGTTGCTGATTTTGCCATCTCCCAGGCCTGTACATTTAGCAGTGGATGATGTCTTTGAAGATATTGCTCTACATCCTGACTCTCCCCTCTGCTCTTAGGAAACCATACAGATTTTACGGTGTGCTTGAATCTGACAAGCACTTTTACAAAAATTCAGAGGCTGGCCTTTCAGTAGTCCCCACTGAATCTAAAAATAAGTGTACCTAAGTGGATTATTAGACAAATTTCGGGGGGAAAGCTTGTACCTCTGCCATTCTGGCAATGAGAGCTTTGATTTGTCAATTCTATATGCTAAAGTACCTTGAATTTCTTCAGCACAAGCTTCTAACTTATGCGGACATTGCTGCAGATAGAACCTTATCAAAGGAAATTCATGAGTCAGACAGCAAAGCTTTAGAAGTTTGATACCTTAACAGGACAAACCAAAAATGATTTTGATTGCTCCAGACTTGCCACGCCAACACTCGTATCCACTCCTGCGCAGTGTGTCACAAATTTCTCCATGGCACCTGCCTCAGACACCTTTTTTTTACTGTCTTAGCAGGAGAACCAAATCCTGCACCCTCGGCTCCCAACATTGAATCTTTCAGCTTGGCTAATCTCTTAAATTCCCCCTTTGCATCCCTCAGCAAACCTGTGATGGATGTCATTTTGGAGGTGAGAAGACCTAATACTAGAAAATCTTATGCTGACAAATGGAAAAGATTCTGTGCCTGGAATCAATTTCAAGGGATGAGCACAGCAGCGTCCAATTTACCTCAGATTTTTCAATACTTTACTGAGATGCTTCACAAGTGCCTGTCTTTTTCCTCCATTAAAATCTGTGCCTCAGCCATTTCAGCTCATTACAACACAGAACCCTCCCCTCTTCTCTCATTCTCTGCTCAAGCAGTACCTCCGAGGGGCTAAAAACTTGAGACCACCCAGGAGAGCTCCAACCCCTGCCTGGGACCTTAACTTTGTACTGGAGAAACTCACTCTACCTCCTTTCGAGCCAACTGCTACTGCAGACTTAAATTTTCTTTCTTGGAAAACAGCCTTCCTTTTAGCATTCACTTCAGCTAGAAGGATATCTGAATTACAGGCCCTTATGGCAGTGGAGCCTTTCATCATCTTTCATGCGGACAGGTTGTCACTCAGGACCAATCCATCCTTCTTGCCCAAGGTGGTATCCAGTGTGGCTCTTAATCAGTCCGTTCATTTGCCAACTTTCTTTCTCAATCCACAGAACAAGGGGGAGCGGATTCTGCATTCATTGAATGTACACAGACAACTTAGATTCTACTTGGACAGGACTAAATCTTGAAGAAAATCTGAACCACTGCTGGTAGCATTTGCTGCAGGGGCAGAGGGGAAGGCTATTTCAAAACAAACCATTTCTAAATGGATAAGCCATTGCATTCATTTCTGCTATAAGCACCATGGAAAACCTGTCCCTCAGGGGATCAGATCTCATTCCACCAGGGCTGCATCTACTTCTGCAGCCTTGCTCAGAGGAGATATTCTAGAAGCTGCTACCTGGAGTTCAGTTCATACTTTCACCAAGGATTATCACTTACAATTTTCTCTAAATCCAGAGCTGGCTTTGCCACTGCTATTTTGCAGGGCCTTATAGCTGGTCCTAATGCTGTATTTTTATTTATTTGTTTATTTTTATTTAACATTTGTTGACCGGGAAAGTCTGACTAGGTTCCACAGATCCTGTTTTCAGCGGAGGCACGGGGAGAAATGCTCCAGAAGCATGTCTTTAGAATGTGGGAGGAAACCGGAGTACCCAGAGGAAACCCACGCGAACACAGGGAGAACATGCAAACTCCACACAGAAGGCACCCCAGCCGAGAATTGAACCGGAGAACCTGTTGCTGTGAGGTGACAGCATTAACCGCTGCACCACTGCGCCGCCCAAATGATGTATAAATCTATCCTCCTAACCATAGCTTTGGGAGTCTACCCAATTGTAATGACTGCAACAGTGAAACATGAAGAACATAGTACAGTTGTGTACACTTACCATAAATTTAGATATTCGAGTGTATTCACTGTTGCAGTCCTGGTTACCCTCCCTGCAGTACCCTGTTTTTCTCTTACTATGCCTCTGCTTTCTTCTACTATGCTTAAAAGCCTTTTTGGTGTATTTGCTTTTGGTTGGAGGTATATTTTTGTGTTTTTAATTATATATATATTTTGCTCCCCATTTGGGGGGCACCTGACATCTGGGTCAAGAAAAACTGATGTAATGGCATCGGCTGCATGTTTTATACCCCTGACGTCATGGAAGAAGGGACAGCATCTGACGCAGGACCCCAAGACTTTGTTAATCAGGCCGACTGAGGGCAACCTACCAGCAGTTTACCCAAATGTAATGACTGCAACAGTGAATTCACTCTTAACATCTACATTTATAGTACATGTACACTACTGTACTTTGTGTCCACTTACCGTAAATGTAGATGTTCATGTGTATTCATTGTTGCAGTCCTGGTTACCCTCCCTTCAGCCCCCATTCTTCTTTTGGCTATACCTCTACTCTCACTTACTATGCTCAAAAAGCATTTTGGTGTATTTGCTTTTTTGTTGGAGGTATATCCTTGTATTATAGATTTAATTGCTTCCCATTAGGGGGGCAATTGACATCTGGGGCAAGAAAAACTGATGTAATGGCGTCGGCTGCATGTTTTATACCCCTGACGACCTGAGGTCATGGAAGATGGGACAGTAACCGACGTAGGACCCAAGACTTTGTTAATCAGGCCGACTGAAGGCTACTGCAAGCAGATAACCCAAATGTAATGACTGCAACAGTGAATACACTCGAACATCTACATTTATGGTAAGTGTACACAACTGTACTTTCCTGCCTAGGATCTGAATTTTGTGTTAGAAAAGCTAACCTTGGCCCCCCTTTGAACTGGCTACAATCACCTCTGTAAAGATGCTCTCCTGCAAGACCATTTTTCTTATAGCTGCCACATCAGCTTGAAGTTTGAGTTGTAGTCCCTTGTGTAAAGAACCTGTCACTGTCTTTCACAGGACTAGTGTAACCTTCAGTACAAACCCCGTCCTTCATGCATAGTGTGCTGTCAGAACTTAACCTAAACTAGGCTATCCACCTTACCAGTCTTCTTCCCAAATCCACAGAGAGAGGCAGAGCAAGTCTTTCACTTCCTGGATGTGCACAGGCAGATCAGGTGCTGTCTTTCAGTACAAAAAAAAAAATAAATAAAATAAATAGAGCAGAGCAATTACTGGTGGCTTTCACAGAAGGTAAACAGGGCAGTCTTGTCTCTAAACAAACCATTTCAAAATGGGAAGCAAACTGCTTTAAGCTATGTCACTCACTCCATGGAAAAGATGTACCTGGACATATTAATGCCCACTCCTCCAGGCATGGGACAACTTCCATAGCTTTCCTCAAAAGAGTCCTTACCCAGGCCATCCTAGAGGCAACCACATGGAACTCTGTGCACACCTTTACAAAACACTATTACCAAGGCAATGTCTGCAGGGCTAAAGGTGGCTCTGATGTCAGTTTTCTTTCGTTCCGCAACTATTGGGTTTGGTCCGAACCTCGGATTTGACTTGGCCAGTACTATATCCTGTGGCCAACTGAAACTCTCGAGCTCCTCCCTACCCATAATGCACCAAGCTCTAACATACCTCAGATCTTGTTTGCTGCTTTTTCAAATAGACATGGTCAGCTTTGCTCTCGAACGAATTTAAAGATGTTTTATTGAACAACTTTTTCTTTCTATTTATCCCTTTGTACACTTAGTGTATTTCTTCGAAAACCATTGCATGTATTTTTTTTCTTAATTTTAATATCTCATTTCTTAAAATATTAAAATTCATTGTAACTTTTTCCTGGTACACTGTTGGTGTATTCTCTCATACCACTGTTGGTACTTTTTCTTTTTTCATTCCTCTTTACCCTTACAAAAACATTTTTTTTTGCTATCTTTGTTTATCAAAATGTATGACAAAGGCTTCAAGAAAGTGTAGGAAGTGTGGCCATAAGCTACCTTGTCCAGGCACTCATGATCTTCGTGTCTCTTGTTTAGGCCCAGAGCATCTTAATGTAGAATGCAGTATTTACAAGAGCTTTAATCCGAGAGGAATAGCAGACCATAAAAATAAGCTGATACTAAAGAGACTTTTGCCTACTACTTTTTTGGAAGCCATATCTGGGATTCATCCCCCTAACATCACTTCAAAGGAGGCTACAAAAAAAGTCACCAAAGAAGTCAGGATCTTTGACTCCATCCTCAGCATTGCTGCCACAGAAAAAAAAATCAAATCTAAATCTCAAAATGTACTCACTCGAGGCACTCCTTAAAATGGAGAACATCGATATCTATGCAGTGACTGAGACCTGGTTCAAGGCTCCAGATAGCACCCCTGCATTACCAGGCTATAACTCGTACCACACTTTTCGGCCATCTAACCTGGACCGGAACACCAAAGGCTAAGGTGTGTCCGTATTCATTAAGGATATCCACACCTCCAGGCTAGTTGCTCAGCATAATGCATCCGAGGTTATCCATGTGCAGCTAACTCTAGGCAAAACTCCAATCCAAAGTGTAGCTTGCTACAGATCCCCCACCATGCCCCAGGATTCCCACTCCTCTTTCCTTGATGTACTGGAAAATGTTAGGGTTCAACCAGACACCGTAATATTGGACGATTTCAACTACCCCACCATTAACTGGGAAAACTACTCCTGTACCAACTCCTTCGCTCAGCGCTTTCTGAAATTCATAAATTCCAATGCCCTGGATCAACTTATCCACACCCCCACCAGGGGCAACAATATCCTAGACCTAGTCATCACCAGCATGAGTGACCGGTGTTCCACACCTGAAGTCAACTCTTCGTTGGTCAGATCCGACCATAAGCTAATCACTCTAGATATCCACATCCCACCCCCACCCCCCATTAAGGAAACCACGGTAAAAAATTTCTCCAAAGCCAACTTCATGCTTTTTAAGACAGAAGTGGCAAACTTCATGACACTCATGCAGATGGACAATACAGTTACGACTGCTGAATCCTACACAAATGCACTCTATAGGCACTTACACAAGTGCATGGATCATGCTATCCCAAACAGAACCAAGATGCTACCCTCCAAAAAAAGGAAGCAAATCTGGTGGTCCCCTGCCATAAACAAACTCTACAACAGAAGGAAGAAACTGTTGCAAAAGAGAGTAAAATCCCATGAGTGGAGGAGCCTCCATAAGAAGCTGAGATCCCTTATAAGATCCTCCAAAGCTGGCTATGAAAACAAGATCACCACTGATTCTAAGGACAACCACAAAGCATTCTATAGCTATGTCAAGAATCTCAGTGGCAACACCCAGATCTGCTCTGAGTTACAGCACAATGGCAAAAAAATTACAGAACCAACTGATATTGCCAACATCCTGGCAGATAGGTTCAGTGCTAACTTTACCCCCCTCTCATCCCCTAAAGGGCCCATACATATACAGGAAGAATGCAAGTCCCTGTAATCACAACTACACAGGTAAAAGCAGCACTCTCTAAAGCCAAAAACACAGCATCTGTGGGACTGGACAACATCCCATGAACTTCAGAACGAACTGGCTTCTCACCTAAGCACCATGTTCAATCATAGCCTCATGTCAGGCTTTGTGCCCACTGAATGGCGCACAGCAGCAGATGTTCTTCGTGTTTCACTGTTGCAGTCATTACATTTGGGTAATCTGCTGGCAGGTTGCCCTCAGTCGGCCTGATTAACATAGTCTTGGGTCCTGCGTCGGTTGCTGTCCCTCCTTCCATGACGTCAGGTCGTCAGGGGTATAAAACATGCAGCCGACGCCATTACATCAGTCTTTCTTGCCGCGCAGTGCCCGAAGCAGAAGCAGTTCGCATGTGCCGGTCGGCCGACTCCTGAAATTTTCGTTTTCGAGTTTCAGAACCAAAGTCTTCAACTAAAAGCTAAGTACCCCGTTGGGGAAACTTTTTCTTGCTCCTTACTGATGTCACTAAAAGTTAATAATTGCATTACTTGTGGGAAGCAAATACCTCATAAGGATTTTCATTTGTACTGTATTCCTTGCCTAGGCCCTGACCACAACCTACCTTGCTGTCGGTTATGAGCTAAATTTAATCAACGCACTATTAAACGTCAGTATATTTTTGCTTCTAAATATTTTGGCTCACGATTTAATTATCCAGAAATGTCATCGGTTAGCAATCAGACTACCTGAATACCTAAAAAACGCAAAGAAAAAGACAGAGACAGGCCGTCGAGGTCCAAAACTGACGACGACACTTCTCCTACGCCAGTCGCCAGTTCGCCGGTACTCAGTGAGGTGCTTTCGCAGCCCCTGATACCCGCTACTTCTGATTCGCAGGCCTCTACTGAGACCCATTCGGAGTCCGGTATGCCTCGAGATGCTTCCAGTTATGGAACCCATGGATGTCTCTACCTTAGATGGGTCCGGAGCCGCTGTGCAGGCACCGGCTTCTGAGGGTGTTTTCAGGCCTACAGATTTGTTTATTAGACCGACGCCATCTTCAAAACTAAGGCCAAAATCTAAATCTGTGTCTAAAAAAACGATGCCTGGGCCTCGTGCAGGCCCCTATGCCTAAAAAACAAATGATCAAAATGGCTGAATATTTAATTACTCTGATCAGGGGTAGCCAACCCCCTCCTTCTAAGAGGGCTAGGCAAGACATTGATTATGAATTTTCTGAACAGGATTTTATTTCTTCTGACTCTAATTCTAATGAATAGGATATGTCTATACCTACTTATGAGGACTCTGATGCAAAAGATTCCATTCCTTCTGCTTCTCCCCCTGAGGATTTTTCTTTTGGGGAAACTTTACATACCTTAAGGGAACATTTCCACTGGGACAGTCAGGATTTCTCTGAATCGAAAAAAGGATTTTCTTCTTCGTCAGCACAGGCCTTTGGCTATATCTCCTGATCTGAAGTAGGAAGACTTCATTCGTCTGCAACCTGTGGGTATCGGATCCGACCTCGGATCCGAGCCGCCAATTCAAAAGCTTTAGGCTCCGAGCTCCTAGCTCCTCCCTCTTACCCATAACCCCTTGCCAAGCCCTGACTGACCTCAGATTTCGTTTGCCGCTTTTCAAGTAGCTTCGGAATTCTAGAGCTCCTGGCGTTGGTGAAGATAAGAAACTATTTTTGACAAAAAAAGTTTTAAAAATCTTTATTTTTGTTGTTGTTATAGTTAGTGTTGAGTGTGTTTAGGCTTTCCTCTCTCTTTTAGTTAATTATTCTCGGGTTTTTGCGTAGTTTGTTTGTGTGTGTTTTGTGTTAGGCCTTAGGGTTGTGATGTCTGAAGCCCATAAGGCTGTTTTCTCGAAATGTACCGAGTGTGGCCATAAGCTGTCCCCAGCGGATGGCCACACTCAAGTCATGCTTGGGGTTGAACACCTGTCATCTGGTTGTACCATTTGTGCAGGGTTCAACCCCCGGGCTTTGAGGGAGCGGAGGTCGAAGCTGGTGCTGGCGGGTCTTTTACCTCCAGATACCGCTTCGGCCTCTGCCCCTTCCACGCAGCAACCTGTTGCTGTGGGTTCTCCCCCTCCGGCTGGGACTCAACCTCCCTCTAAGTTGCCGGAGGGGAAGGAATCCTCTAAGGAAAAAGAGAAGAAGGAGAGGCACAGGGAAAGGCACCACAAGCGGAGAGCCGAAACTACCAGTTCGGCTCCCCCATCTAAGCGGGCCTCCCCTGTGCCTTCTAGCCTTCCTCCTCCTCTGCTCCACTCCCCTCGGTTCTCTCCTGGACCCGAGGAGGAGGAGGCTAGCCCTTCTAGGAGGTCTCCGAGGCGGTTCTCTAGGTCCGCTTCGGTGGCCTCCACCAGGTCAACATTTTCAATGAGTGAAGCTGATATGGACCGGATGATGAGGAAATTCATCCAGGCCCAAATGCAAATGGGAGTGCTCCTAGCCCCCCCCCCCATCCGGGAGGGGCTTCGACCCCTTTTTTCGCCCCCTTGGCTCCTTCTCCGACCCATATCTCGGGTTCGGAGCTGTCGGCGCCGGGCAGATTTGGATCCGGGGGTGGGTCGGATCCGATGGGTCGGTGCACCTCGGATCCGTCCCATCCCTTGAGTGCTTGGTGCCGGACCCGACCTCTCGAGCCGAGGCGAGCCTCGGATCCGAGGGAGCTGGTGTGTCTTCGCTCCGTCCAGGTCGGAGCACACCGGTCTCGGATCAGGCGGTTTGCTCCGACTCGATCCGTCGTCGGATCCGAGTGGGGGTCGGCTCGGGCTTAGAGAAGCTGGCTCCCCTCGGCTTCGGCGTAGTGGAAAGGGCACTGTTGAGGACATCCGGACCCCGGTCCCTGCCACGGCTCCATCCGCACTCCCTTGCAGTTGGGCCAGGCCCCACCAGCCGGTCCCAGGGACAGCCCGCCTCGATGTCCCAAGTGGTTCCCTTGGAACATCCTACTGCTGAAGAGTACTCCTCGGACAGCCCCGATGAAGTACCTCGAAGCGTAAGTGCAAGAGGAGGCACATGGACTCCCGAGTCCGTCACTGAAGACACAGACTTGGATGAAGGGAAGGCTCCCTAGGTCACCCCTGAGGACGTCTCATTTGGAGACATCATGGAGATGTTAAGGATCAGGGGGTGGTCTGCCCCAAGGCTTCTTCGGACGAGTCTGTGTTCTTGGAGGCATTCGAGGGCCCTTCTACCTCTTGGGTGTCCCCTCCTGCTGACCCCTGGTGGATCTTATTTCCATCAGGGCGTGGAAGGATCCGGACACCATTGAGCCTATCCTAAGCGCCGGACCGCATTCTTTCCCTCCGTCGGATCGCACCCACTGGAGTAAGGGCCCCCCAGTAGATGCCATGATGATGGCTGCAGCCACGAAGAGGGAATTGGCCCAGGAGAGTCCCTCTATGCATCCTCCGGGCAAGGAGTCCCTTCGATGGATCGCATTGGGAAGCGAGTTTTTAGTTCAGCAACCTTCTCCTTGAGGGCGCTGAACTACATGGCACATGTCATTAGGATGCAGCGGGATCTGATTAAAGAATACGCTGCATCTCCCCCGGAGTCCATGTCGAGTGAGGATAAACAGGTATACTCCACCCGAATGGCCACTCTCAGATCGGTTTCCAATACATCTATGCGGCTGCTTTCTCATGCTACTGAGGGAGCCGCTAGAGCCATCGGAGCAGGCCTAGTCATGAGGCGACAGGCCTGGCTCCGCCATTGTGATTTTGCAGAGCCCTTCAAGGCGACCTTCGCGAATGCCCCTTTCGATGGTTCTGCCTTGTTTGGCAAGACTGTTCGCGAGACTTTAGTCCAGAGCGAAAAGGACGGGAAGACGCTGTCTGCCATCGGAGTCCGCTTCTCAGCTCCCCAGAGGTCCTTCTCTAAGAACCAAAAGGGACAGAAGAAGATGTGGTTCCGGAAGTCGCAGCAGTCCCAACCTGCTCCGGATAACCAGTCCTTCCGTGGCAGAGGAGGACGGGGAGGTCGTCGTGCTAGAGGCAGGGGGGCTCCTGGGAACTTTGGGTCCAGAGAACCTTTCTCTGATAGACCCACGCAGCAGCCCTGAAGGGTTGCCCGGCTGTCCGTCTCTGGAGGCAGTCGGGGGGCGTTTTTCGAGGCACCTGACTTCTTGGGAGTCCATAACAGCAGACAGTTGGGTGCTTCGTGTCATATCCAGAGGATATTCAATTCCCCTATTCAAGGTTCCCAAATCTCTCAGCCTCCCAGATGTTCCACCCGACCAAAGGGAGGCGGCAGCTGTCGAAATCGAACAGCTGCTAGAAAAAAGAGCTATCCAGCGCGTCCCCCGAGATCAAACCGGATTAGGGTTTTACTCCAGGTTCTTTTTGGTGCCAAAGAAGACGGGGGACTTAAGACCAATCTTAGATCTTTCCCAGCTGAACCTGTCAGTAACCAAGCAAAGTTCGGATGGTCACCCTGCAATCTATACTTCCCTCTTGAGGAGAACGACTGGATGTGCTCCATCGACCTCAAGGACGCGTACTACCACATTCAGATGGACAGACGATCCAGGAGGTTTCTTCGCTTCCGGCTGGGAGCCAGTCATTATCAGTTCAGGGTCCTCCCCTTTGGTCTCACCTCAGCCCCCAGGGTGTTTACCAAGGTGCTAGCGGTGGTAGCGGCCCACCTGAGGCTCCAGGGATTACAGGTCTTTCCGTACCTGGACGACTGGCTCCTGACAGCATCATCAAGGCATCTTCTGTGCTCAGCCAGGGATTACTTTCTTCAACTAGCACCAAGGCTGGGCATCACGATCAACTGGGAGAAATCTTTACTGAACCCCACACAAGTTATAGATTTCATAGGAGGAAGACTAAACACCAGATCTATGCGAGCCTTCCTCACCCCGGACCGTATTGCCAACCTGAAGTGTCATGTGACAGCGATCCTGCAACCATCTCCAACGGCAGCTTCGGTCCTGAGGGCCCTAGGTTCTATGGCGGCAGCTATTCTGCTTCTCATTCATGCTCGTTTACGCATGCGGGTTCTTCAATGGACCCTTCAAGTTCAGTGGTCCCCTCTTTGTTCCCCTCTAAACGCTCCGATTGCGGTCAGCAAGGCGTGCAGGGACTCCCTTCTTTGGTGGCTTCTTTCTCCGGAGCCCCTGGCAGGGAGACCTTTTTGCGCTGCATTTCCCCGAGCCACAGTGACCACGAACGCTTCTTGCCTCGGGTGGGGGGGGGCATTCTGCGGGAAAGATTGTCCAAGGCACGTGGAATCCCACAGAGACGTCATTGCATATAAATGTCCTGGAAATGAGGGCGGTGCTCCTAGCGTTGCAAGCACTTCACCACGTTCTTCCTTCAGGGACTATTGCGATACAGACAGACAATATGTCGGTGGTCTGGTATATCAACAGACAGGGAGGAACCAGGTCTTACCCCCTTTGTCGAGAGGCCATGAGAGTCTGGGAATGGGCAATTTCCACCAAACGCTTTCTGGTAGCAACGCACATTCCGGGAAAGTCCAACATCCTTGCGGACAAGCTCAGTCGCACCATCCTTTCTCCACACGAGTGGTCTCTCAATCCTCAGGTAGCGAAGAAGATTTTTGCCGTTTGGGGGCAACCCTGTTGCGATCTTTTTGCCTCTCCCTCAAACGCCAAATGCGACAATTTCTTCGCTCTGCTTCCCCCCACCAGGGGAGTTCCCGAGAGATGCTCTGGTGCATGCTTGGCCTCCCGGTCTCCTTTATGCCTACCCTCCACTTCCTCTGATGCAGAGGCTTCTACAGAAAGCCATCAGTTTGGGGAGCAGAATGATTCTCATTGCCCCGTTCTGGCCTCGGCAACCTTGGTTCCCCTTCGTATGGTCTCACAAAATCAATCCACCCTGGATTCTGGATCCAATTGGGATCTCATCTCCCACCCTCTGGGAATGTCAGTTCCCAATCTGCAGACCCTGAAGTTGACAGCTTGGCTGCTCCAGTTCCATCCTTAATTAGGACTCCCGGTATCTCATCACCGGTCAAGGCCATTTTAGTGGCAGCTCATAAACCTTCCACCAGGCAGGTTTATCGGAGTAAATGTAAGAGATTCTCTATATGGGCAGTTCAGAGAACTTTGGATCCCTTCTCGGCACCTATGTCAGTGGTGCTGGATTTTCTAACAGACCTCTTTCATCAAGGGGCTAGTTCTTCCACGATTAAGGTACAATTGGCAGCTATCTCGCATTATCACATTGGTCATGACACAGCTCCCCTTATGACGGCGAAATTATGCAAAACATTTCTCAAAGGAGTTTTTTTGTTGAGGCCTCCAGTCAAGGAGGTTGTACCACCTTGGGACTTGTCTTTAGTTCTGCAAGCCCTTACTGCTCCTCCCTTCGAGCCTGCAGCTTCTACTGATCTAAAGTACCTTTCCTGGAAGACTGCCTTCCTGGTAGCTATCACTTCAGCCAGAAGAGTCTCTGAACTTCAGGCTCTATGCGTCAAGCCGCCTTACCTTTCTTTCTTCCCTGATAGGGTGTGCCTCAGGACCAATCCTTCTTTTCTTCCGAAGGTCTCTTCGGAATCCAATATTAACCAGTCAGTCAATTTACCTGTGTTTTTTCCCAAGTACTCAAACAAAGGAGAATACAAATTGCATTCCTTGGATGTTCATAGACAATTACGTTTTTATATTAACGGAACAGCTGGTCACAGGAAATCAGATCAGCTGTTCATCTCCTTTGCTAAATTTGCTCTGGGTAAAGCAGTATCTAAAGTCACACTATCTAAGTGGATTGCTAATTGTATTCTGCAGGCATATGACACTTCAGGTAGACCTGCTCCTCAGAGGGTTACGGCTCATTCTACTAGGGCAGTTTCCACGTCAGCCGCTTTTAAGTCCCGTGTATCATTGGATGATATCTGCGCGGCAGCTACTTGGGCCTCGCCTCATACTTTTATTTTTCATTACAAGGTGGATGTTGTTTCTAGAGGAAGAGCATCCTTTGGCTCAGCGGTGCTCCGAAACATCCTTCCATGACGGCCGCCAAGATTCAGGTAGCTAGGGACTCTGTCCCACAGGTTGCAGACGAATGAAGTCTTCCTACTTCAGATTTAGAAGTTATGTACTCACCATAACGTTCCATCTGAGTAGGTGACTTCATTCGGATGCAACCATCCCCCCCTCCATCCCCCTGACCTTTCTAGAGCGAGTATTTATGCTGTTTTAGTGTACTGTTGTCAGTATTTTTGAGGCAAACTCAATCTGAGGTCAGTCAGGGCTTGGCAAGGGGTTATGGGTAAGAGGGAGGAGCTAGGAGCTCGGAGCCTAAAGCTTTTGAATTGCCGGCTCGGATCCGAGGTCGGATCCGATACCCACAGGTTGCATCCGAATGAAGTCACCTACTCAGATGGAACGTTATGGTGAGTACATAACTTCTAATTCTAGACATTGTTGATGATGTTTTCTTATTATCTAGTATGGCTCCTGATTCTCTGCCTCCGGCCCCTTGTAAGGCAGACAGATACTACAGGGTTCCTGACTCCCACAAATTCCTTTTCAAAAATCCTATTGCAGATCCTGAAACCATTTCTCAGGGTCTCAAGGGCATTAAGGCCTCTACTGCTAAAAATCCTACCCCTTCTGATAGAGATTCCAGTGCGCTGGATAGATGGGTAAAATGGTTTACACTAATGCAACCTTAGCAATCAGGGCTTTAAACTGTCAATTTTATATGCTTAAATATCAACAGCATATCATGGGACTGCTTAAACAGAAAATGTTAATTTCTGACTGTGTGGAAAATAAAGATTTACAGGATTTATTGCATTCAGCTGAACAAGTTGGAAAACATACTTTGCAATGTGGTTTTGATTCTTTGGAGGCCTCTTGCAGGGCTGCTGTAACTGGCTCTGTGCTAAAAAGGCATGCTTGGCTCAAAGAGCAAACTCTGCCTGATCATGTTAAAGCAAAATTGTTGGATGCTTCTTTACAACAGAACCGTCTCTTTGGTAATAAGGCTGAAGAAGTTTTAAAAAAGATGGAGGATAAAGCTAAATCTATGCAAACTGTGAAAGATTTCTTACAAGTGCAACCTCCAAGATTTAGTAGGCACCGGCCTACTAAGAACTGGTCCTTTCCAGTTCCTTCGAGAGCCACTCACGTCAAACCCAGACATTCCAAAGGCTCTAGGTTTCAGTCACAAGGGACTTTTAGAACAAAACAATGGGGTGCCGCCACTTCCCAATCTGGAAACAGCAAGGCACCTCCCTATGGTAAACAGTCTCAATGACTTCCCTCTACACTCCCCAAGCACTTACTTTTTAGCCGCCCCTTTGGGGGGGAAACTGGCACTTCATGCAAGAAACTGGCAACTTATAACCCAGGACAAATGAGTTTTAAATATAGTATCCTGGGGATACAGATTTAATTTCCACACGTTGCCAATCCCAAACAGATGGCCAGACCTGCTCCCTAATCAGTGGGCAGAGGCCCAGAAATAAGTACTGTCCCTCATGAACTTGGGGGGCTATTCAACCAGTACCAGAAGAGGAAAAGGGACAAGGTTTCTATTCGAGACTTTTCCTTGTACCCACAAAAGACAAATCATGGCGTCCAATTCTGGACTTATCTACTCTAAACACATTTCTGGACATTCCAGAATTCAAGATGCTGACTCTTCAACAGTTACTTCCTATGCTAGGCAAAGATGCCTGGTTGGTAACTCTAGACTTAAAAGAGGCTTACCTGCATATCCCAATCACGGAATCTTGCAGAAGATACCTCCACTTCAAAGCAGGCTACTTGCATTACCAGATGTTCTTTGTGTTTCACTGTTGCAGTCATTACATTTGGGTAATCTGCTGGCA
Organism: Protopterus annectens; assembly: GCF_019279795.1. Taxonomy (NCBI): domain Eukaryota; kingdom Metazoa; phylum Chordata; order Ceratodontiformes; family Protopteridae; genus Protopterus; species Protopterus annectens. Next base: position 34,882,858 of record NC_056729.1, read on the forward strand.
GGTTGCCCTCATTCAGCCTGAATTCCAAAGTCTTGGGTCCTGCGTCGGTTGCTGTCTCCTCTTCCATGACGTCAGGTCGTCAGGGGTATAAAACAAGCAGCCGACGCCATTTTCTTTAGTCTTTCTTGCCGCGCGGTGCCCGAAGCAAAAGCAGTTCGCAAGTACCGGTTGGCCGACTCCTGAAATTTTCAAGTTCGAGTTTCAGAACCAAAGTCTTCACTAAAGCTAAGTACCTCATTGGGGAAACTTTTTTTCTTGCTCCATACCGATGTCAGAAAAAGTTAATAATTGTATTACTTGTGGGAAGCAAATACCTCATAAGGATTTCCAATTATACGGTATTTCTTGCCTAGGCCCTGATCACAACGTGCCTGGCTGTCGGTTTTGTGCTAGATTTAACCAACGCACTATTAAGCGTCGGTATATTTTTGCCTCAGAATATTTTGGAAAAGGATTTAACTACCCTAAAATGTTGTCGGATAGCAATCCGACTACCGGAGTACACAAGAAACGCAAACAAAAGGACAGAGACAGACGGTCAAGGTCCAAAACCGATGACGAAGCTTCTCCTAAGCCAGTCGTCGGTTCGCCGGTACTCAGTGAGGTACTTTCGCGGCCCCTGATGCCCACTACTTTCGAGTTGCAGGACCCTACCAAGACCCATATGGAGTCCGGCACACCGCGAGGTACTGAAAGTATTGTACCCACGGATGTCTCTCCCTCGGATGGGTCCAGAGCCGCTGAGCAGGCACCGGCTTCTGAGGGTTTATTCAGGCCTCAACATTTTTATATAAAACCGACGATAGCTGCAAAACCAAAGACAAAAGCAACTTCTAAAGCTAAAAAAACGACGCATGAGCCACGTGCACAGGCCGCTATGCCTAAAAAACAAATTATCAAAATGGCTGAAGACCTAATTACCTTGATCAGGGACTCCCAACCCCCCTCCTGATAAGAGGCCTAGGCAAGACACTGATTATGAATCTTCAGATCAGGTTTCTATTTCTTCTGATTCCTCTTCTGATCAGGAGTTATCTATACCTCCCTATGAGGATTCTGATGCAGAGGAATCCATCCCATCTGCATCACCTCCTGAGGATTATTGCATACTTTGAGGAAGCATTTTCACTGGGAGAGTCAAGATTTCTCACAATCAAAAAAGAGGCTCAGGGATTTCCTTCTTCTCCCTCAGCACAGGCCTTTAGCCATACCCCCTGTTTTAGACATTGTGGATGATGTGTTTTCGGAGTCAAGCTTGACTCCTTACCTCCGGCTCCCAGCAAGCCTGACTGATATTACAGGGTCCCTGACTCACACAAATTTTTATTTAGAAATCCTGCTGCTGACCCTAAAACTATTTCACAGGGTCCAAAGGGAGTTAAGGCCTCAACAGCAAAAAATCCTACCCCCTCTGACAGAGATTCAAGGGCACTGGATAGATAGGGAAAGAAGGTTTATACATCTGCAACCTTGGCAATTAGGGCCTTAAACTGCCAGTTTCATATGCTCAAGTATCAACAACATGTTATGGGATTGCTGAAACAGAAAATGATGTTGATTTCTAAATGTGCAGAAAATAAAGAATTGCAGGAATTATTGCATGCAGCTGAACAAGTTGGAAAGCATACTTTGCAATGTGGTTTTGATTCCTTAGAGGCAGTTACTGGATCTGTGATTAGGAGGCATGCCTGGCTAAAAGAGCAAAATTTGCCTGATCATGTTAAAGCTAAATTACTGGATGCACCTTTACAGCATGATACTCTGTTTGGTATTAAGGCAGAAGAGGTTTTAAAGAAAATGGAAGACAAAGCTAAGTCTATGTAAACTGTAAAAGACTTCTTACAAGTGCAGCCACCAAGATTCAGTAGGCACTGGGCTACAAAAAATTGGTCCTTTCTGTGTCCGACAAAGCTCAAAGGGGCAAATCAAAATGCCCTAAAGGTTCTAGATACCAGGCGCAAGATTCTTACAGGTCAAAGCAATGGGGTGCTTCTACCTCCAAATCCGGAGGAGATAAAGCGCAACCCTACAGAAAACAGTCCCAATGACTTCCCTCTACCATCACCAAGCATTTACCTTTTGGCAGCACCCTTAGGGGGAAAATTAGCACTTTTTGCTCAAAATTGGCAGTTAATAACCCAGGACAAGTGGGTGCTAAACATAGTATCACAGGGATACAGATTCCATTTCCATACTCTGCCAAGGGCAAACGGTTGGCCGGATCTGCCAAAAAATCAATGGGCCGAGGCACAGAAACAGGTTACGTCCCTCATGGATATGGGGGCTATTCAGCCAGTACCAGAACAGGAAAAAGGACAAAGTTTTTACTCAAGACTGTTCTTGGTACCCAGAAAGGACAAGGCCTGGAGGCCAATACTGGATTTATCAATTTTGAACATATTCCTGGACATTCCAAAATTCAAAATGCTAACTTTGCAGCAGCTTCTGCCCATGCTGGCCAAGAATGCTTGGCTGGTGACATTAGACCTAAAAGAGGCATACCTGCATGTCCCAATAAGGGAATCTTGCAGAAGATACCTCCTTTTCAAGGCTGGCTTAATGCATTACCAATTCTCTGCACTGCCCTTTGGCTTATCTACTGCGCCCAGGGTCTTTATAAAGTGCCTGACACCAGTATTTGCTTTTTGCAGACAAAGAAGTATGCAAATATATCCTTACTTGGACGACTGTCTCATTCAAGCAGAGAACAGGGACATTCTTCTTCAGCACCTGGCGTTTGTGAAAAGGCTTCTAACATGCCTAGGGTACACAATAAACAAAAAGAAATCACAACTGGTACCCTCTCAAAAGATAACATTCCTGGGTGCAAGCTTGAATACAACTGCCCAGATGGCTTTCATCAAGCCAGACAAACAAAGGCAACTGACTACTTACTTCAAACTGGTGGCAACAAAAAACCCAGTTATCTGAAGACAAACTTTGCAGGCTTTGTGGTTCATGCCATCTTGCCTTCTACTGATTCCATATGCAAGACTGCATATGAGGAAACTTCAGTGGTACCTAAAAAGTTTATGGAGTCAACATTGTCACAGTCTGGAAACAATGATTCCTCTCATTCCCTGCCTACAATAGGAGTTTCTATGGTGGGCAAAGGCATGTCACCAAAACAAAGGGCGGCCCTTCACTCTAGCCCTGCCAGCCAAACTTTAACAACAGACGCATCAGATTATGCATGGGGGCCCACCTGGCGGGAAGATGCATTCAGGGCATATGGACCCCAAAACAAATGCATCTGCATATCAACCAAAAAGAGATGTTAGCTGTTCAAAATGCCCTGACAGCCTTCAAAGACTTACTTCATCCAGGACAACTACTGATAAAGATGGACAACACCACGGTTATGTGGTACATAAACAAGCAGGGGGGCAGGCATTCATACCCCCCTTTGCAGACTAGCCATGGCACTGTGGGACACAGCTTTGACTTACCAAATACATCTTCAAGCTTAATTCCTGCCAGGAAAACAAACTACTCTGGCAGGCGATTTAAGCAGAAACCTTATGGACCCTCACAAGCGGAAACTAGATCCACAAGTCTTCAGCATGATAACAAAGAAATGGGGGAGTCCGGACATAGATCTATTTACCTCACTTCAAAATTATCAGTTGAAAAGATTCTGCACAAGGACTTATCACAGACAAGCATGGAAAGTGGACGTCCTATCAGTTTATGCTTTTCCTCCTCTGCCTCGTCTTCCCAAGGTCCTACTAAAAAGAGAAGAGAAACCAAAGATGATACTAATTGCCCCGGACTGGCCACGCCAATACTGGTACCAAATCCTAAAGAACTTGTCTCAATACACACCTTCGACCTTACCTCAAAGACCTCAATTACTGTCCCAGCAAAACAGTTAGATCCTGCACAATCGGCTGCAAACACTAAACCTGGCAGCATGGCTGATCATGTAGTTAATGCAAACAACACCTCTCAGTAAAGCTGTGATGGATGTCATTTTGGCAGCCAGGAGGCATAGTACTATAAAATCTTATGCTGATAAATGGAAGAGATTCTGTGCTTGGAATCAAGCACAAGGAACTGATGCATCAGAACCAAATATTCCTCAGATATTACAGTAATTGACTGAGATGCTTGACAAAGGCCTATCTTTCTCATCGATAAAAATCCATGCCTCTGCCATTTCGGCTCATTACAATACAGAGCCACCAATCTTTTCTCATCCTTTACTAAAGCAGCATCTTAGAGGAGCCAAAAATGTAAGGCCTCCTAGAAGATCACCAATACCTGCATGGGACCTCAGTTATGTCTTGGAAATGCTCACACTGCCTCCATTTAAACCAGCTGCTACTGCAAATTTAAAGTTCTTATCATGGAAAACCGCTCTGCTCCTAGCAATTACTTCAGCAAGAAGAGTCTCAGAGCTACAGGCCCTCATGGCTGTGGAGTGTTTTATCATATTTTACCCAGACAGGGTGTCTCTGAGGACCAATCCTTCATTTATTCCTAAGGTGGTTTCCAGTGTGGCTCTTAACCAAACTATTCATCTGCCAACCTTTTATCCAAATCTGCAGAACAAAGGGGAGAGAATTCTGCATTCCTTGGACGTACACAGACAGCTAAGTTTCTACTTGAGCAGGACTAAAGCTCTAAGAAAAACTGAGCAATTACTAGTGACATATGGATCAGAAGGAAAGGCTATTTCAAAGCAGACTATTTCAAAGTAGATAAGCCACTGCATTCGTTTCTGCTACTTACACCATGGCAAACCTGTGCCCAAGGGCATTAGGTCTCATTCCACCAGAGCTGCATCTTCATCATCAGCCTTTCTCAGAGGAGCACCAACCAAAGACATTCTAGAAGCTGCTACTTGGAGCTCTGTTCACACCTTTACAAAGCATTATCATTTGCCTCTCTACTCTTAAGTCCAGGGCAGGCTTTGCCACTGCAGTTCTGCAGGGCCTTATAGCCACCCCTAATGCTGTTTAGCTCCAGCCTCCCATCCATAGCTTTGGAATTCTACCCAAATGTAATGACTGCAACAGTGAAACACGAAGAACATAGTACAGTTGTGTACACTTACCTTAAATGTAGATGTTCGAGTGTATTCACTGTTGCAGTCCAGGTTACCTGCCCGCCATCCTCCTTTCATTCTGGAGTTTATCTTTCCTTCAATATCTTCTACAACCTATGTGGTGTATTTGCTTGTAGATGAAGGTAAAGTTTGTATTGTTGCATGTATATATAGTTTATATAGTTTATATATATATATATATATATATATATATATATATATATTTTTTTTTTTTTTTTGCTACCTTTTGGGGGGCACCTGACATTGGGGGCAAGAAAAACTAAAGAAAATGGCGTCAGCTGCTTGTTTTATACCCCTGACAACCTGACATCATGTCAGAGGAGACAGCAACTGACGCAGGACCCAAGACTTTGGAATTCAGGCTGACTGAGGGCAACCTGCCAGCAGATTACCCAAATGTAATGACTGCAACAGTGAATACACTCGAACATCTACATTTATGGTAAGTGTACACAACTGTACTTTTTCTGCACTACCCTTTGGCTTATCTACTGCACCCAGGGTTTTCACAAAGTGCCTGGCTCCAGTAATTGCATTTGCAGGCAAAGAAATATTCAAATATATCCATACCTGGACGATTGTCTAATTCAGGCAGAAAACAAGGACATTCTTCTAAAGCATCTGGCATTTGTACAAAGGGTTCTAACTTGTCTAGGGTACACCATAAACGAAAAGAAATCACAACTGGTGCCCTCTTAATAAATTACATTCCTGGGTGCAGGCTTGAATACAACTGCCCCAGATGGCTTAAATTACGCCAGAAAAGCAAATTCATTTGGTAGCTTACTTCAAACAGGTGGACACAAAAACCCTGCTATCTGCAAGACAAATTATGCAAGCCTTGGGGTTCATGGCCTCCTGCATTCTTCTACTTCCTTATGCAAGACTGCATATGAGGAAACTTCAGTGGTACTTAAAAAGTTTATGGAGTCAGCATTGTCACAGCCTGGAAACAATGATTCCTATCATACCTTTCCTGCAACTAGAGTTCCTGTGGTGGGCAGAGGCCTGCCACCAGAACAAGGGACTGCCATTCACTCCACCCCCTGCCACCCAAACCTTAACTACAGACGCATCAGACTATGCTTGGGGGGCTCATCTGGCAGGGAAGTGCATTCAGGGCAAATGAAGCCCAAGTCAAATTCATATAAATCAGAAAAGAGATGCTAGCTGTACAGAATGCACTGACAGCCATCAAGGACTACCTTCATCCAGGACAATTAATGATAAAGACAAGACAACACCACAGTTATGTGGTACATAAACAAGCAGGGGGGTATACACTCCTACCCCGTTTGCAGACTAGCCATGGCATTGTGGAACATGGCCTTGACCTACCAAATACAACTACAAGCTCAGTTCCTGCCAGGAAAGCTGAATACTCTGGCAGACGAACTAAGCAGAAATCTCATGGACCCACACGAATGGAAACTGGAACCACAGATGTTCAACATGTTGACACGCAAATGGGGGAGTCCAGACATAGATCTTTTTGCCTCACCCCAGAACTATCAGCTAGACAAATTCTGCAGAAGAACTCATCACAAAAAAGCCTGGAAAGTGGATGCTCTATTATTCAGCTGGAAAAACCTATCAGTCTATGCTTTTCCCCCTCTGCCTCTGCTCTCCAAAGTTCTACTAAAAGTCAAACAGGACAAACCAAAAAAGATTCTGATTGCTCCAGACTGGCCTCACCAACACTAGTACCCACTCCTGCGCAATGTGTCACACCTTCCACTGTGGCACCTGCCTCAAACACCTTACTTACTGTCTCAGCAGAACAACCAAATTCTGCACACACAGCTCCAAACTTTGAATCTTGCAGTGTGGCTAATCATCTAAATTCACCCTTAGCATCCCTCAACAAACCTGTGATGGATGTCATTTTGGAGGCGAGAATGCCTAGTACTAGAAAATCTTATGCTGACAAATGGAAAAGATTCTGTGCCTGGAATCGATCACTAGGAATAAGCACAACAGTGCCTTTACAATACTTAACTGAGATGCTTCACAAGGGTCTGTCCTTTTCTTCCATAAAAATCCATGCCTTAGCCATTTCAGCTCATTACAACACAGAACCTCCCCTCTTCTCTCATCCTCTGCTAAAGCAGTGTATCAGAGGGGCCAAAAACTTAAGACCACCCAGGAGAGCTCCAACCCCTGCCTGGGACCTCAATTTTGTATTGGAAAAACTCACTCTCCCTCCTTTCGAGCCAGCTGCTACTGCAGTCTTAAAATTTCTCTCCTGGAAAACAGCTTTCCTTTTAGCAGTCACTTCAGCTAGAAGGATTTCTGAATTACAGGCTCTTATGGCAGTGGGGCCTTTAATTATTTTTCATGCTGACAGGGTGTCTCTCAGGACCAGTCCATCCTTCATGCCTAAGGTGGTGTCCAGTGTGGCTCTTAATCAGACCATTCATTTGCCAACTTTCTTTCCCTATCCACAGAACAAGGGGGAACGGATTCTGCATTCATTGGATGTACACAGACAACTTAGGTTTTGCTTAAACAGGGCAAAATCTCTAAGAAAATCTGACCAACTACTGGTAGCATTTGCTGCAGGGGCAGAGGGAAAGGTTATTTCAAAGCAGACTATTTCCAAATGGATAAGCCATTGTATTCGTTCCTGCTATATGCACCATGGTAAAACTATCCCCTAGGGGATCAGATCTCATTCCACCAGGGCTGCATCTACTTCTACAGCCTTTCTCAGAGGTGTTCTTACCAGAGACATTCTAGAAGCTGCTACCTGGAGCTCTGTTCATATGTTCACCAAACATTACTATTTACCTTTCTTCTCTAAATCCAGAGCTGGCTTTGCCACTGCTGTCCTGCAGGACCTTATAGCTGCTCCTAATGCTGTATAAATCCATCCTCCCAATCATAGTTTTGGGAATCAACCCAAATGTAATGACTGCAACAGTGAAACACGAAGAGCATAGTACAGTTGTGTACACTTACCATAAATGTAGATGTTCGAGTGTATTCACTGTTGCAGTCCTGGTTACCCTCCCTCCAGCTCCCTGTTTTTCTCTTATTGTACCTCTACTTTCTTTTACCATGCTTAAAAGCCTTTCTGGTGTATTTGCTTTTGTTTGGAGGTATATTTCTTGTGTTTTTAATTATATATATCTATATATATCTATATATATATATCTATATATATATATATATATATATATATATATATATATATATATATATATTTTTTTTTTTTTTCCTCCCCATTTGGAGGGCACCTTACATCTGGGGCAAGAAAAACTGATGTAATGGCGTCGGCTGCATGTTTTATACCCCTGATGTCATGAAAGAAGGGACAGCAACCGACGCAGGACCCAAGACTTTGTTAATCAGGCCGACTGAGGGTAACCTGCCAGCAGGTTACCTAAATGTAATGATTGCAACAGTAAATACACTCGAACATCTACATTTATGGTAAGTGTACACAACTGTACTTTATCCCACTCAACAAAGGGGGAGCCACCACTAATCCCAGGAACTATCGCCATATTAGCCTGACGAGCCTGGTCTGCAAGGCCATGCAACATATCATCATGGAATTCATAAACAAGACATCGGTGACCTCCAAACTCTGGACCCCACCCAGTTCGGGTTTGTGAATGGCAGATCATGCCTCCTGAACCTGGTCAACTTGCTTGAGGCAGTCACCAAAGCCGTAGACGAGGGTAAGGTGGTTCACACAGCCTATCTTCACCTCGCCAAGGCTTTCGACACCATCCCCCATTCTGGAATTATAGCTAAACTCACTAAACTAGGTATAAATCCCTATGTCATAAGATGGGTTGCCAACTGGCTCACTGACAGAACCCACACTGTAAAAGTTGCAGACTCCAAATCTGACTTCAAACCATTGACAAGATGAGTACCACACGGTTTAGTTCTGGGACCTCTCCTGCATGGTATCTACTTCTCTAAAGTACAGGCTATCACAGAAAGCCTCTGGCTAACGAAGTTCGTAGATGTCTGCAAACTAGGAGCTATAGTCAAGTCCCCAAATGATGTGGACATCCTACAGAAGGGCCTCACTTTGACAGATGCCTGGTGTCAGAGCCATGGCCTCAAGCTCAGTGCCAAAAAGTGCATTGTTATCCCCTTTGGTAAAAACTTTTTACCCATGAACTACCACATAGGTGGCAGTCTTCTTAACGCCAAATGTGTAATGAGACCTTAGGACCCAGGTGGACGGTAGTCTCTCCTTTGATAATCACATTGCCACAGTAGTCAGGAAGTCCTTCTGCATGGCACACCTCATCACAAAAGGGTTCTCATCGAGGACAAAAGAGGTCATTGTTCCCCCTCTACTCGACACTCATTAGACCCATTATAGAGTGCAACACCTTTTTTGGAATGTAACTCACAAGACATCTGCAGCAGCTGGAAAGGCCACAGAAGTACCTCACAAAGAGGATTACTGGCCTCAAACAGATGCCCTACACTGACCGTCTCAAAAAACTCCAGCTTTACTCTGTAGCATATCGCCTACTCCGTGGTGATCTCTGCCTAACATATAAAGCTATGTCAAACCCAGAGCTGTTGGACATGCTACACCTCAAAAAAATCCCAATCCCTCCGAGCTGCATGTTCTAGGGATCTAAACCTTGTTACCACAATAAACAGGACATGCTGGAGGGATAGTTTCCTGTCCCAGAGACTTCCCCATACTCTGGAACAAGCTACCCATCTGTGTCAGGCAAAGTTCCTCATTAACACGCTTCAAGAAAAATCCTGATGAGTGGATGGCAAATAGGAAATACACCCCGGAGATCACTTCTGTGGATCTGCTTGACAGGGGCACAGGAAATTAACTTTCTTGAATTGGCGTAAGCTAGTGAACTTTGTTGGTTGGGCTTACTTAGGCCCTTGAGCTGATAGCCTAGTACCTACCTATGAACCTATGTTGGATCCAAAGCCTTCTGGCTCAAAGACTTCGACAGGATCCCCTAAAATGTCCTCAGATCCAAGTATGTTGGATCCTAAGTCACTTCCTTTGACCCGATACTCACCCTCTGTAGAGCCAGTGCCATCTGGGGTCCCTTCTCCCTTCTTAGAAAGACAACATTCGAAATTGGCATCAATTGCTTCATCTCATTCTTCCAGGAGTCTCACCAAAACCGACATGGGTAGAAAGATGAGCAAATTTCTTTTGGTGCAGATACAGATCCTGCCCTCCTGTTCCTTCAGGTTAGGAAGTCTTGGCCAGCTCTTACCCTCCAGTATCAACTCCTTCGCCAGTTTCACTCTTCGTTTGAGTGTTTGTGTCCGAGTTTGCCGAGACTGGATCGGATCCGAGGATATTTGTGTCCTTTGATCCAATGGTTTCTCTTTTTCCGCCCCTACACAGTGTCGTAGAGTTTTTTTTTTTGGCAGAAATTTTCAATGAAGGAGCTAGCTCCTCTACCATTAAAGTTCAGTTAGCAGCAGTCTCTAACTTTCATATTGGAGTTGTCAATTCTTCTCTAGTCTCTACTAAGGTATGCAAGGCCTTCATAAGAGGTGCTGTTTTACTTAGACCACCTTATGAAGATCCTACTCGTCCATAGGATTTGAATCTTCTCCTGTAGGCCTTAATCCATTCCCTGTTTGAACCAGCAGGAAAATGTGATCTTAAGCTTCTGACCTGAAAAATGATATTTCTAGTGCCTCTTACCTCTGCCAGAAGAATTTCAGAACTTCAAGCGTTATCCTGTAAACCTCCTTACTTGATTTTCCATAAGGATAGGGTGACATTAAGAACCAACCTTTCCTTCCTTCCTAAGGTGGTATCAGAATTCAATATCAATGAGTCTGTTAACTTGCCTGTTTGCTTTCCAAAATTTGAAAACAAAGGTGAATATATGTTACACTTGCTGGAGGGTCGTAGCCAGTTGCATTTCTACTTACACAGAACTAAAGGTATAAGAAAGTCTGATCAGTTATTTATATCCTTTGCAGACAACAAGCTAGTCAAATCTGTTACAAAGGTAACATTGGCAAAATGGATTACTGACCGCAAATCCTTTGTCTATAATAAATTGGGAATTTCATTATCAAAACCTGTAAGAGCCCACTCTGCTAGCTTTATGGCCACCTTGTCAGTGTTTTTATCCAGCAGCTGCCACTTAGACTAATCCTCATACTTTTATTACTCATTATAAATTGGATCTGGTCTTGAGGGGAAGAGCAGCCTTTGGTTCAGCCATGCTCAGAAACATCCTTTCTTAGATCCCACCCAGGATTTCAAGTAGCTGGGGACTGTGTCCCAGTAGCTGAGGAATGAATGAAAATTGACAACATCCGATAAAGAAGTTATGTACTTACCATAATGTTCCATCGGTGTTGCCCATTTTCATTCTTCCTTAACTCTCTGCCCACCAACCCCCAACCTTTGCATCATGAACGTCTGGAAGAATAAGATGTTACGAAGACACCACAGTGTTTTGTATGGAGCTCCAGATATTGGTTTCCTTTGTCAGGAACATTATTCGACTATTTCTTACTTGTGTCATCTAGCAGAGAAGATCTGAGGTATGTAAGGGTTGGTGCGTTATGGGTAGGGAGGAGCTCGAGAGTTTCAGTTGGCCATGTGCTGTAGTCACGGCTGGGTTGGATCCAAGGTTCAAATCCAAACCCAGTAGTTCAGGAAGAATGAAAATGGACAATACAGATGGGACATTATGGTAAGTACATAACTTTGTTTTTGCTACTGCCATCCTGCAAAACTACCCGCCGGTTAGCTTTGGGAGTCCTCACTGCAATTTTGATTAAGAAAGACATATTACATTTGGTTGCCACATAACATAATTGTCAGTGTTTGAGTAGATCAGTGTCACAGTACATATTCGCTGACTCCAACCCCTGTATCTGCTGACCTCTTGTCTCCCTGTTGCTGAGCACAAGGGGTAGAGCAGTTCTCTGCAAATAGTCCTCATATCTTCATCATCTCCTTTTTGCCGCGTATAATTTTCCTTTTTTTCACTCAAATCCAGACAGCTGAGAAGGTCATGCTGTCCTCAGGCATCAGATTGCTTGTTCACTGCTTAGAATGAGCTAAAGATATTGCCAACAGACTCCCTTTTTGTATCCTGACATCCAGGTGGCTGTCCATTGGCTAGGGTTGATGCAAAGTCTTTGGAAATTGGGCCAGTTTCAAGCTACTGTGTGGCTGGAAGACCCAGGAATCAATACTACAATGTTGATCTACTCGAAAATCTACAATTATGGTAAGTGGGGCATAATTTTACTTTCCTCATTGTACCCCTAACCTTGAATGAGATGTGCCTAGTGGGTAATCCCTTGTATATTACTGTTTGCATATTTTTCTTGCGCTTGTTTTTTGTTTTGTTTTATTTTGCTTTTTGTTTTGTTTTTTTTTGTTTTTTTTTTTTTACTTGTACACAGGTATCAGAATTTTATATATGCAAAAATCTGTAAATTACAGCAAATATATCAATATGACTACATTGACTAACCGTTGTAGTGACTTTTCCTTCTGTAAGCCAAAATGTACTTTCTTTTCAGTATACTCTCACTTTTCTGTTTTATTGCATTGCACATGCTCTGTCCTTGCGTAATCTGTTTAGATTGCAGTGTGCGTATCCAGGTGAGAGTACCTTTTTAGCCAGGTTTGCATTATTGAATATTACTGCCCTCTCGCAGCCATCACTTAAGTTACAAAATGTTTTACATGTAAGTAATTAATTGCAAAAGACCGTGGTTTAGTTGAATGTTAATTTGAAGCATATAGAAACTGCACTTAAGGGTTTATAATGCAAGTCTGTGTCAGTATTACAACAGCAGCTCCTTCGCTACATAACATAATACTTTCTCAGACATTTATTGACTAACCCTACCTACCTGGATTAGTCTTGGTAGAATTTATTTATTTATTTTTTTATACAGTGTGCAAGAGTTGTTTTTTTGACCAATGCATTAAGCTTTGATAATTGTTCTAAAAATTGGATGTCCTTCAAGGATGCATCTGCAGTCCTAACAAATGGGTTGTCCTGTCGTCAGGCAGCCCTTCGGTCGGCCGGATTCCAAAGTCTGGGTCTGGCTTCGGCTGGTGTCGCACTTCACCCGACGTCGTAGCTGCAGATATTCGGGTATAAAGGCATCAGCAGACGCCATTTTCCTCAGTCTTTCTTGCCGCGTGGCGCCCGAAGCAGAAGCTGTTCGCAAGTGCTGGTCGGTCAGAACCAGAGATTACTACTACCGAATACTACTCCGAAGACTACTAAAAAGCTGAGTACCCCGTTGGGGACTCTTTCTTGCCTCAGCCGATGTCAGAAAAAGTGAATAACTGTTTAACTTGTGGGAAACAAATACCTCATAAAGATTTCCACTCTTACTGCTTACCTTGCTTAGGCCCAGACCACGACGTAGCAGCTTGTCTAGCCTGTGCTTCTTTTAACCGACGGACGCTTAGACGTCGGTCGGAATTTGCTGAGCAGTTTTTCGGCTCTGATTTCGCTTATATTATGCCGTCGGATCCTCCGACTTCGCAAATCTCCAAAAAACGCAAAGAAAAGGACCGACACTCGCGGTCCGCGGTTTCGGCCGAAACCACGGTTAAGCCAACCGCGAGTGTCTCGGTTTCGGCTGAAACCGAGCAAGCGGTTCTTCCTGCAGCCGAAAACAGACCTTCTACCGAGGTTTCTTCTAACCTCGTGGAGTCGGTTTCTGAAATCCAACCTGCTGTTGTGATTTCTCAGGATTTATCTGACACTATTCCCCTGGATACTTCAACTCCCGCACGTGGAGCTGCTAGGCCTCCCGCAGCCATGTCCATTAAGGCCTTTGCTAGGGCTAAAGCAGCTAAAGCTACAAAGACTGTGCCTGTTAAGACCCCCTCTCACAGGCCCACTTCCAGCTCTCAAATGCTTTCTTTGGCAGAGGATCTTATTTCTTTAATCCGGGGATCCCAACCTCATCCAGACAGGGCCTCTCATCCACCTCCAGAGAAGAGGCCTAGAGCAGAGCCCCCCGAGCCAGTGTCCACAGACGATTCTTCTGATGATCCAGAAAATACAGACCCTCCAGAAACTCCTTATTCCCCTTACGAAGACTCTGATGCTGAAGAGTCCATTCCTTCGGCCTCTCCACCTGAGGAATTTTCCTTTGGGGAAACCTTGCATGCCATGAGGGAACAATTTCAGTGGCAGGGCCAAGATTTTTCAGACTCCAGGAAAAGGCTTAGAACCTTTTTGCATTTACCTCAACATAGGCCTTTAGCTATACCTCCAGTTCTCTCTGTTGTAGATGATGCATTTAATGATGCTTGCACTGCTCCTGATTCTTTACCTCCGGCCCCTGTTAAGCCCGATAGGTTCTACAGGGTCCCGGACACACATCACCATTTATACAAGGCTCCTTTAGCAGATCCCGAGACTATCTCCCAGGGTCCTAAGGCTGTAGCATCTACCTCTGCAAAAAAAACCCTCCCCTCTGTAAGGGAATCCAGGTCCTTAGAGAGATGGGGTAAAAAAGTTTACACTTCTGCTACTCTGTCAGCTAGAGCCTTGAACTGTCAATTTCATATGATACAATATCAAGAATTTATGCTAGACCAGTTAACTAAAAAAACTGTCCTCTGATGAACCTTTTGATAAGAAGTATGTTCAGGAAATGGTACATAACATGCAGCAAGTTAGTAACCATTCTTTAAAATGTGGCTATGATGCACTGGAGGCTTCTTTTAGATCAGCCATGACTGGCACAGTTATCAGAAGGCATGCATGGTTGAAAGAGCAGACCTTACCGGACCATGTCAAAGCAAAGCTATTAGATGCTCCTATGGACAAGGCTAATTTATTTGGACCACCTGCACAACAGGTACTGAAGAAGATGGAGGAGAAAGCAAAATCTGTACAGTGAAAGATTTCTTACAGGTCCAACCTCCAAGGTTTAGCAGGAACTGGCCCTCCAAAAACTGGTCCTTTCCAGACTCCTCTAAAGCCCAGAGAGGCAGAGATAGACGACCAAGAGGCAGAAACCAATCCAGAGGTGCCTACAGGGGACGCCAGTGGCAGGGTAACAACCAACGAGGCACAGGCGCAGCCACCACCACTGCATCAGGACAATCACAGTGACTTGACTCTGGCACCACCTACCAGGGAACAAATAGAAGCACCCTTAGGCGGAAAGCTAGCTTTATTTTCAAAAAACTGGCATTACATCACAAGGGACAAGTGGATCTTGCAAACTATAAACCAAGGTTACAGGTTTCATTTCCATACTCTACCAGGAAAGAGAGGAATGCCAAACCTACCACCAAATCAAAAGGTAGAAGCTCTAAAACAAATATCTCAATTGTTAAGGATGAGAGCTGTGGAAAAGGTACCATCTATGGAACAAGGAAAGGGATTTTACTCCAGACTTTTCCTGGTACCAAGAAAAGAGAACAACTGGAGGCCTATTCTCGACCTGTCCACTTTAAACTCATTCTCATTGTTCCAAAATTCAAAATGCTGACTCTACAGCAGCTTCTTCCCATGCTGGGCAAGGAGTCTTGGCTGGTAACTCTAGATCTCAAGGAGGCATACCTGCACGTTCCCATATGACAAAATTGCAGAAGATACCTCAGATTTCTTGCAGGATCAGAGCATTATCAATTCTCAGCATTGCCCTTTGGCTTATCTACTGCGCCCAGAGTGTTCACGAAATGCCTGGCATCAGTAATTGCTCATTGCAGGCTTCAGGGAATTCAAATTTACCCCTACCTGGACGACTGCCTGATACAAGCGGACAACATGAACAAACTAACAGCAGACTTACAAAGAGTCATTTACCTGCTACAAGCCCTGGGATATACAGTCAATATAAAAAAGTCAATGCTGATACCATCCCAAAGAATAACCTTTTTGGGTGCAGAGCTGGACACATCAAAACAAATGGCATTTCTAACTGTAGAAAAACAAAAACAATTACCTCTCTACTTCTTGGCATTAACAAAGCAGAACCATCTGACAGCAAGAAAAGTACTACAAGCCCTGGGCTTCATGGCATCCTGCATAATACTGGTTCCTCATGCCAGACTGCATATGAGAAAGCTACAGTGGTACCTAAAAAATGTATGGTCTCAACACAAACACAGCCTAGAAACCAAAATTCCTATAATCCCCTGCCTGAAGCAAGAGTTCCTATGGTGGGCTCAGGCCTGCCAATCAAACACAGGATTGCCCTTCTACAGCATTCAACCAAGTCAAACCATCACGACGGACGCCTCAGACCTCGGTTGGGGGGCCCACATGGACAAGTGCATACAAGGCTTATGGACACAAGACCAGCTGCACCTGCACATAAATCTAAAGGAAATGCTGGCAGTAAAATTGGCAATCCAGTCATTCAGACCATTTCTCCTAGAAGGTCATCTGATGATAAGGACAGACAACACCACAGTGATGTGGTACATCAACAAACAGGGAGGCACACACTCATACCCTCTATGCCGGATGGCACTGGACCTATGGAATGTGGCTCTGAGCTACAACATTCACTTACGAGCAATTTTCGTACCAGGAAAAGAAAACATTCTAGCAGATATATTAAGCAGAACTACCACGGATGCCCACGAATGGATGCTGCATCCGGACATCTTCAAGGCCATCACAAGGAGATGGGGGCTCCCAGAAATAGACTTATTTGCATCTCCACACAATCACCAGCTAAAGAAATTCTGCACGAGGATGTACCACCCACTTGCATGGAAGGTGGACTCCCTATCTTTCAGTTGGGAAAACCTGTCAGCATATGCATTCCCACCACTTCCTTTGATGCACAAGGTGCTATTGAAGATCAAAGAGGACCGGCCAAGGATCATTCTGATAGCTCCAGACTGGCCAAGGCAACATTGGTACCCATTACTAAGGAGCCTATCTCAGGAACTAATATGGACACTACCCCTGGTTCCATTACTGTTAACACAGAACAACTACAACATCCTGCATCCAAACCTGAAAACTTTGCAGCTGACTGCCTGGAACATCACATAAGATCAATTAACCCAAATTTATCCCAAAGGGTAAAAGACATCATGCTTGAGGCTCGCAGACCCTCAACAAGAAAAAATTATGCAGCAAAATGGAAAAGATTTCTCATTTGGAGTACTGCAAGGGGAGAAGATGTGTCACTGATAAACATAGCCAGCATCTTGGAATACTTGGCAGAGCTCTTCCACACAGGCCTCTCCTATTCTTCCATCAAGATACATGCATCAGCTATCTCAGCAGAATACACCTTGGATCCTCCAGTATTCTCACACCCTCTGCTAAGGCAGTTTCTAAGAGGAATTAAAAATGTAAAACCTCCAAGGAAACCGCCATTGCCAACATGGGACTTGAACTTTGTGCTAGAGAAATTGACACTTCCCCCTTTCGAACCAGCAGCAACAGCAGAATTACAATTCTTATCATGGAAGACTGCTTTCCTGCTGGCAATCACTTCAGCAAGAAGGGTATCTGAACTACAGGCATTAATGGCAGTACAACCCTTCCTGATCTTCCATCAAGATAGAGTGTCCATGAGAACTAATCCTACATTCATGCCTAAGGTGGTATCCAGAGTATCTTTAAATCAGGCTATCCACCTACCTACCTTCTTCCCAAACCCACAGAACAGGGGAGAAAGACTGCTACATGCCTTGGATGTGCATAGACAGTTACGCTACTACCTGGACAGAACCAAGAGCAATAGGAAAACTGACCAGCTTCTGGTAGCATATGCTACAGGAAAGGAAGGAAAAGCAATTTCAAAACAAACAATCTCCAAGTGGATAGGAAATTGCATTAGATTTTGTTACTCCTACCATGGAAAGAAAACTCCAGATAACATCAGGCCTCACTCTACAAGGGCTACAGCCACTACCACAGCTTTCTTACGAGGAGTGGCCACCAAGGACATTATAGAGGCTGCTACTTGGACCTCCGTGCATACATTTGCCAAGCATTATAATTTACCTTTATACTCCAGATCCCGAGCAGGTTTTGCCACTGCTGTGTTGCAAGGGATCCTAACTACACCATAATCTCTTTTTTCCTCCTCCCCTAGTTTAGCTATGGTATTCTACCCATTTGTAAGGACTGCAGATGCATCCTTGAAGGACATAGTACAGTTTTGTACCTACCATAAATGTAGATGTCCGATAGGAATGCATCTGCAGTCAGGATTACCCACCCACCTTCCCCACTGTGGTACTCCTAGGGTATTTGGCCATCTTGTAGCTAGCTGGGGGGGGGGGATCTATTATGGTGTATTAGTTTGTATATATGTACATACATGCTTATTTTTTGTGGTTGCTCTCTACTATTTGGAATCATTGGCATTTATCCAAATTTAGCCTTCCTAGAGGGCACCTGGCATCTGGGGCAAGAAACACTGAGGAAAATGGCGTCTGCTGATGCCTTTATACCCAAATATCTGCAGCTATGACGTCGGGTGAAGTGCGACACCAGCCGAAGCCAGACCCAGACTTTGGAATCCGGCCGACCGAAGGGCTGCCTGACGACAGGACAACCCATTTGTTAGGAATGCAGATGCATTCCTATCGGACATCTACATTTATGGTAGGTACAAAACTGTACTTTTTCTTTATTGTGACTTGTGATGCTGTGCTGTGGATGCATCTAAATGTGAGCCATTTTCTTTGTTGCATAAAATTGCAGTTTTGTAGTTGTCTATGTAGCAGTACATGCTGTCAAGTTTTAATGAAGTTTCACTGTTTTTGCCTGTAGTCTTGGAGGTGGGACATTCCTTGGCCTTTGCTGTTTGCTCACAGGCTGCTCTACATTTGAAGAAGCTTTGGAAATGGCATCACATGGCGACAGCACCAAAGTAGATAAGTTAGTAAAGGATATCTATGGAGGAGATTATGAGAGGTTCGGACTACCTGGCTGGGCTGTGGCATCTAGGTAATGTCAGCTGTTTGTGTGATTGTCATTTCAACTTAACACTTACTATCTCTTGGAAGATGAATAGCCTTGGCACTGTTAGTAAAACGGAACCTGGTTGTAAAGTAGGTATTTATTTGGCTACTGCGGTTGATTGTTGGATAATGTCACACCCACTTCTATTTATAAAGCATAAGTGTCTTTAACATGTTTCATGATAAATAAAATGTTAATCCTGACAGAGTAAATGTTTTAAATTGGCATATTCGTGAGTTGTAGACGGATCTATCACAGACAGGGTCATTATATGTGGCAAAAATGCCTTTTAATCTGACCCTAAAAGTAAATTTACTTACCATGACAAGAAAATGGAATTGATTAGTTAGTATAATTTTACTGTTAGAACCCAGTAGGAGGTGGTTTTGTTGTGCACCAGTAACAGTATCCTTATTTGTAGTACATAGGCCGTATATCTGGATTACAATTCAAAATCAGTGACTTTGAGGAGACAACTGGGAGAGGTGGATGAGTGATAAAGCTACTGCCTGCTTACCTCTTTGAGTGGGCGTTTTGAGCAGGGGGGCATATGTCTAGGGTGTACGCCCTGCTCCCCAGCAGTGATGGAGACCATAAAGTTGCTTCAAGTATTGAGGCAGGTGATAATTTCCACAAAGGTCCATTGCACAGTTATCTCTTGAGTGATTGCACGAAAGTGCAGGAGATGGTAATGGCTAAAATAAAAAAATCCTTTGATGGCTGCTTGAATAATGCCCTCCATGTGGCTGCATTCTTGCCAGGTTACAGGGAAATGGATGAAACGTAGTGAGGAAATGTTATGATGGCCAGCAGGTGCAGAGGGACAAAAGTGTGCAGGGTACATTGTGCGTATGCATTACATGTGTGTGTGTGTGTGTGTGTGTGTGTGTGTGTGTGTGTGTGTGTGTGTGTGTGTGTGTGTGTGTGTGTGTATTTATATGTATAAATTATGACTAAATAAAAAAAAAAATTAAAATTTGAAAAAAAATTACAACAATGCATTGCACATGCTATCAGGCGTAACTTCGGAGTATGCAAGTACAAAACCATGTTTTTTTTAAGGGCGGGGCAACCCCACCTGCGCCCCCACAACCATTACGTATTATAGTTTCTTAATCACAGATCTCACTGTACCTGGTAAATGGGATATACCTCAACCCCATTAAGGTATCAGGCTCACACACCTGTCGTTCAAAGTGTCAGCTAAATAGATATCGACTTTAACAATGGTTAACTTAATTACTGTATTACATATACATGTAGCTGTATGAGTTTATGTCAAACGTTTGGATTGTAAAGAGTTTGAACAATTAGATATTGTTTGAATGAGAAAGATTTAAAAAAAATGAACCAAGCAAAAAGATTTTTTTTTTCAGTGGGGCAACTCCCCTGCACCCCTCCACACCCACTGCTGTGTTTATTGTGTTTATATGTGTGTATATATATATAAATATATATATATATATATATATATATATATATATATATATATAAATATATTTATAGATATATATATAAATATATATATAGATATATATAGGTGTATAAATATATATATAGATATATATAGGTATATATATATATATATATATATATATATATATATATATATATATATATATATATATGTATGTATATATATATATACCCACACATACATATACACATACATACACTAATACTGAGATTGCATTACAGAGGGAAAGAGCAGATTTCCAGTCCCCACTGTCCCACAATCTCGCACATCCAAATATTGGCAACATCCTCATAAGTAGGCTAATTTACAAACTTTTAACAGGTATTTTAAGTGTTCCAACTTTGTAATATATGATCCCATACATATTCTTCAGCCTTCAGAAATAAATGCCACAGGCAGTAAACATCTTAACAGAAAAAACTTTAGCAGAGACTTTCTTTTTACATATAGGCTTAACACAGCTGGTTGCTAGATGAACCTACATTCATATCAGGGAAACAACCAAAGTCTGTTTCCATGTGTTCTTTCACTGTATTTTGCCTTTTTGGCATCCATGTACTGAATTGTGGATTTTTCATTTATCATTGCAGTGGCTTTCAGGTTAAATCCAACTATTTTTATACTTTTTTTTCTTTCTCGGTGAAAGTTGAACTTTGCCTCCCCTTTAGGCCACAACTTTGTCATTGTGACATCTTTTTTATGGCTCCATTTAACACATTTGTGTGTGTTCTTGATTCTTTGTGTGTCTTCATCACAGTTTTATTGGAGTTTGTATTTTGCAGATGTTTGTTGTGTTTCACTGTTGCAGTCATTATATTTGGGTTATCTGCTTGCAGTAGCCCTCAGTCGGCCTGATTAACAAAGTCTTGGGTCCTGCGTCGGTTGCTGTCCCTTCTTCCATGACGTCAGGGGTATAAAACATGCACCCGACGCCATTACATCAGTCTTTCTTGCTGTGCGGTGCCTGAAGCAGAAGCAGTTCACAAGTGCCAGTCAGCCGGCTCCTGAAATTTTTGTTTTCGGGTTTCAGAACCAAAGTCTTCAACTAAAGCTAAGTACCCCGTTGGGGAAACCTTTTCTTGCTCCTTACCCCAATGTCAGTAAAAGTTAATAATTGCATTACTTGTGGAAAGCAAATACCTCACAAAGATTTTCATTTGTACTGTATTCCTTGCCTAGGCCGTGACCACGACGTACCTTGCTGTCGGTTTTGTGCTTTATTTAATCAGCGCACTATCCATTGTCGGTATATTTTTGCTTCTAAATATTTCGGTTCTCGGTTTAATTATCCTAAGCCAGTCGCCAGTTCGCCGGTACTCAGGCACTTTCACAGCCCGATACCCGCTACTTCTGACTTGCAGGCCTCTACTGAGACCCATTCGGAGTCCAGAATGCCGTGAGATACTTCAGCTGTGTAACCTGCGGATGTCACTGCCTTGGATGGGTCCTGAGCCACTGTGCAGGCACCGGCTCCTGAGGGTGTATTCAGGCCTACAGACTTGCATATTAAACAGATGCCTCCTTCCTCATTTAGGCCAAAATCTCGAACCATGCCTAAAAAACCGACACCCAGGCCGCATGCCCAGGCTTCTATGCCTAAAAAACAAATGATAAAAATGGCTGAAGATCTTATAATCTAATCAGGGGAAGCTATCCTACCCCTTCTAAGAGACCTAGGACTGAAGTTGTTTATGAATCTTCTGACCAGGATTCTGATTTTTCTGATTCTTCTGATGATCTGGATTTGCCCTTATCTACTTATGAGGATTCTGATGCAGAGGACTCTATTCCCTCTGCTTCTCCTCCAGAGGATTTTTCTTTTGGTGAGACCTTACATACTCTAAGGGAACATTTCCACTGGGAAAGCCAGGATTTTTCTGATTCAAAAAAGAGGCTTAGGGATTTCTTACTCCTGCCTTGGCATAGGTCTTTAGCTATACCTCCTGTACTAGACATTGTTGATGATGCCTTTTCAGAATCTAGTTTGGCCCCTGATTCTTTGCCTCCTGCTCCCAGAAAATCTGACAGATATTACAGGGTTCCTGATTCTCACAAGTTCCTTTTTAAAAATCCTATGGCGGATCCAGAGACTATTTCACAGGGACCCAAGGGCATTAAGGCTTTTACTGCTAAAAATCCTACCCCCTCTGATAGAGACTCCAGGGCACTGGATAGATGGAATAAGAAAGTTTACACTTCTGCAACCTTGGCCATTAGGGCTTTAAATTGCCAGTTTCATATGTTAAAAGTATCAACAGCATGTTATTGGATTGCTTAAACAGAAAATGATGTTAATTCCTGACTGAATTACAGGATTTAATGCATTCTGCTGAACACTTTGGAAAACATACTTTGCAATGTGGATTTGATTTGTTACTGGGTCTGTGCTCAGAAGTCATGCTTGGCTTAAGGAGCAATCTTTGCCTGATCATGTTAAAGCTAAATTGTTGGATGCTCCCTTAAATCAGGACCGCCTGTTTGGCAACAAGGCTGAGGAAGTTCTTAAAAAAATGGAAGATAAAGCTAAATCTATGCAAAGTGTTAAAGATTTCTTACAAGTTCAGCCTGCTAGATTTAGTAGGCACTGGCCCTCTAAAAATTGGTCCTTTCCAGCCCCTTCCAGATCTTCTCAAGCCAAATCCAGACACAGCAGAAACCCCAGGTTACAGTCCCAAGGGACACACAAGACTAGGCAGTGGGGGGTTTCCGCACCCAAACCTGGGAGTAGTAAGACTCCCCCTATGGAAAACTGTCTCAATGACTTGCTTTTAAAACTTCCAAGCACTTCCCTTCTGAATGCTCCTTTAGGCGGAAAGATTGGCCTGCAGGCCAAAAACTGGGAACTTATTACCCAGGACAAATGGGTTTTAAATATAGTGTCCCAAGGATACAGATTTCATTTCCACACGTTATCAACATCAAGCGGGTGGCCAGATTTACCCCCAAATCAGTGGGCAGAGGCCCAAAATCAAGTACTCTCTCTCTTAAACATGGGGGCTATTCAGTTAGTACCAGAAGAGGAAAAGGGACAAGGTTTCTATTAGCGACTTCCTGGTACCCAGAAAAGTCAATACATGGCATCCTATCCTGGACATTTGTATTCTAAACACCTTTCTGGTGATTCCAAAATTCAAAATGCTGACTCTTCATCAGCTGCTTCCTATACTAGGCAAGGATGCATGGTTGGCAACACTAGACTTAAAAGAAGCATACTTGCACATCCCTATCAGGGAGTCTTGCAGAAGATACCTACGCTTCAAAGCAGACTACATGCACTATCAGATGTTCATCGTGTTTCACTGTTGCAGTCATTACACTTGGGTTATCCTGCTGGCAGGCTACCCGAAGTTGGCCAGAATTCCAAAGTCTAGGTCCAGCGTCGGTTGCTGTCGCCTCTTCCCTGACGTCAGTGCACTAGGGGTATAAAAGATGCAACCGACACCAGTTTCTTGCCGCGCGGTGCCCGAAGCAAAAGCAGTTCGCAAGTGCCGGTCGGCCGACTCCTGAGATTTTCGAAATCGAATTTCAGAACCAAAGTCTTCAATAAAGCTAAGTACCCCGTTGGGGAAACTTTTTCTTGCTCCAGACCGATGTCAGTAAAAGTTAACAATTGTATTTCTCGTGGGAAGCAAATACCTCATAAGGGCTTTCATTCTTGCTGCATTCCTTGCCTAGGCCCTGACCACGATGTTACTGGTTGTCGGTTTTGTGCTAGATTCAACAAACGCACTATTAAGCGTCAGTTTGATTTTGCTTTACATTACTTTGGCCGAAGGTTTAACTACATAATGCTGTCGGAACAACCGACGACCGGAATTCATAAAAAACGCAAAGGCAAGGAAAAGGACAGGCATCCAAGGTCCAAAACCAATGACGAAGCCTCTTCTAGGCCAGTCGCCGGTTCTCAGTGAGGTGCTTTCGCAGCCCCTGACACCCGCTACCTCAAAGCCACAGACCGTACCAGACTCCCACGTGGAGACACCTAGGCCTCTGGAAACTCAAGGTATTGGGCCTGCGGAAACTATCCCCTCAGATGGGTCCGGAGCCGCTGAGCAGGCATCGGCCTCTGAGGGTGTTTTCAGACCTTCACAACTTACTATTAAGTCCACTACAGCAGCCAAGGCAAAGTCAAAAACACCATTAAAGACAAGGAAACAAGTACAGCATTCTCCTGGACAATCATCCATGCCAAAGAAACAGATGCTTAAAATGGCCGAGGACCTAATTACTTTGATCAGGGGCTCCCATCCCCCTCCTGATAATAGGCCTAGGCAAGACACTGACACCAGGTTTCTATTTCCTCTGATTCCTCTTCAGATCAGGGATATTCTCTCCCTCCCTATGAGGACTCTGATGCAGAAGAATCTGTACCTTCAGCCTTTCCGCCTGAGGATTATTCTTTTGGGGAAACCTTGCACACCATGAGGGAGCATTTCCATTGGGAGAGCCAGGATTATTCAGAATCCAAGAAAAGGCTCAGGGACTTTCTTTTATTGCCTCAGCACAGCCCCCTGGCTATCCCCCATGCGCTTGATATTGTTTTTTCTGAATCCAGTCTGTCTCCTGATTCTTTACCCCCTGCTCCAGTCAAGCCAGATAGGTACTGCAGGGTCCCTGACTCTCATAAATTTCTTTATAAAAACCCTGCTGCTGACCCAGAAACAATTTCTCAGTGTGCCAAAGGGGTTTAGGCTTCCACTGCAAAAAATCCTGTCCCCTCTGATAGGGATTCTAGAGCTCTGGATAGATGGGGGAAAAAGTTTATACTTCTGCTACTTTAGCTGTAAGGGCTTTAAACTGCCAGTTTCACATGCTTAAATATCAACAGTACCTCATGTCTTTGTTAAAACAGAAAATGGTTACAAACTCAGAATGTCCTGACAATAAGGAAATGCAGGATTTATTGCATGCAGCTGAACAAGTGGGAAGGCATACTCTGCAATGTGGTTTTGATTCATTAGAGGCTTCTTGTAGAGCCGCAGTTACAGGCTCTGTCATTCGAAGGCATGCTTGGTTGAAAGAACAAAGTTTACTTGAACATGTTAAAGTAAAATTATTGGATGCTCCACTACAGCACGATACTTTGGTGTTAAAGAAAATGGAGGATAAAGCAAAATCAATGCAGACAGTAAAGGATTTCTTACAGGTACAACCACCTAGGTTTAGCAGAAACTGGCCTTCAAAAAATTGGTCCTTTCCGGTGTCAGACAGGCCATAAAGAGGCAGATACAGACGCCCAAGAGGCAGATCTCAGCCCCAAGGCTCATACAGACCTAAACAATGGGGTGCTTCAGCCCCCAAAGGAGGAGAAGACAAATCACAACCTTATAGGAAACAGTCCCAGTGACTTCCCCCTACAAATGCCAAGCTCTTACTTTGGTAGCAGCCTTAGGGGAAAGCTAGCACTTTTCTCACAAAATTGGCACATGATCACCCAGGACAAATGGGTACTAAATATTGTTTCTCAGGGTTACAGGTTCCACTTTCACACCCTTCCAAAATCAAAAGGTATGCCGGACCTGCCACAAAATCAATGGGCAGAGGCACAAAAACAAATTTCTGCTCTCATGAACATGAGAGCTATTCGAAGAGTACCACAACAAGAACAGGGACAAGGATTTTACTCAAGACTTTTCCTGGCAACCAGAAAGGACAAAGCCTTGACCTGTCAATCCTAAATACTTTCCTGGATGTTCCAAAATTCAAAATGTTAACACTGCAGCAAATTCTACCCATGTTGGGCAAGAAGGCTTGACTAGTTACTTTGGACTTCAAGGAGGCATACCTGCATGTCCCAATCAGACAATCTTGCAGAAGATACCTCAGATTCATAGCTGGCTCAATTCATTACCAATTCTCTGCACTGCCCTTTGGCTTATCTACTGCGCCCAGGGTCTTCACAAAATGCCTGGCACCAGTAATTGCATTTTGCAGACAAAAAGGAATTCAAATATATCCCTACTTGGACAACTCCCTTATTCAAGCAAACAGCAAGGACATTCTACTAAAGCATCTGGCGTTTGTAAACAGATTACTAGTTTGCCTAGGGTACACAGTAAACGAAAATAAATCAAAACTAGTGCCCTCTCGAGAGATAATATTCCTGGGTGCAAGCTTAAATACAACTTCCCAGATGGCTTGTCTCAAGCCAGACAAGCAAAGGCAACTGACTCATTACTTTCAAATGATGGCAACAAAGACCCAGCTCCCTGCAAGAAAAATTTTGCAGGCCCTGGGCTTCATGGCATCCTGCATTCTACTAATACCATATGCAAGACTGCATATGAGGAAATTACAATGGTATCTAAAAAGTGTTTGGACTCAACATTGCCACAGCCTGGAAACAATAATAACTCTAATTCCCTGCCTGCAACAGGAGTTTTGATGGTGGGCATGGGCCTGTCACCACAACAAGGGACAGCCTTTTACCTTACCCACAGCCAGGCAGACAATAACAACAGATGCATCAGATTATGCCTGGGGGGCACACATGGCAGGAAAATGTATTCAGGGCACGTGGTGCAAGGAACAAATGCTTCTTCACATCAATCAAAAAGAGATGCTAGCTGTACAGAATGCCCTGACAGCCTTCAAGGATCTACTACATCCAGGACAACTATTACTAAAGATGGACAACACCACAGTAATGTGGTACATAAACAAGCAAGGGGGCACACATTCCTACCCCCTCCGCAGGCAAGCCATGACTTTGTGGAACACAGCACTGACCTGTCAAGTATATCTGCAGGCACAATTCCTGCCAGGAATGAAAAATACACTGGCAGACGAACTAAGCAGAAATCTCATGGATTCTCACGAATGGAAACTAAATCCACAGGTCTTCAGCCTGATAAAAAGGAAATGGGGACGCCCAGACATAGATCTTTTTGCCTACCTGCACAACTGCCAACTACAGAGATTCTGTACAAGAACTTATCACTCACAAGCATAGAAGGTGGATGCTCTATCATTCAGCTGGAAAACCCTGACAGTTTATGCCTTTCCTCCACTGCCTCTTCTTCCCAAGGTACTCCTAAAAGTCAGACAAGAGAAGCCAAAAATGGTCCTGATTGCCCCAGACTGGCCACGCCAGCACTGGTACCCAATCCTAAAGAGCTTGTCTCAAGGCCCAGCCTGGCCTTTACCTCAAATTCCTCATCTTCTGACCAATAAAACAATCAGATTCTGCACAGTCATCTCAGAACCTTAAATCTGGCAGCATGGCAGATAATATAGCCACTCAGACCACACCTCTCTCTAAAGCTGGTATGGATGTCATTTTAGAAGCCAGGAGGCCCAGCACTAGGAAATCTTATGCAGAAAAATGGAAGAGATTCTGTGCTTGGAACCAGGCACAAGGACTCGAGCCACTTGTTCCAAATATACTTCAGATTTTACAATACCTAACTGAGATGCTGGACAAAGGCCTATCCTTCTCATCAATTAAGATCCATGCCTCTGCTATTTCAGCTCATTACAATACGGAACCTCGCTCATCCACTACTAAGACAGTTTCACAGAGGGGCAGAAAACATAAGACCCCCAAGGAGAGCGCCAACACCTACTTGGGACCTCAACTTTGTTTTAGAAAAACTCGCACTGCCTCCTTTTGAGCCAGCCAATACAGCTGATATAAAATTCTTATCATGGAAGACTGCTCTGCTCCTAGCAATAACCTCAGCAAGAAGAGTCTCAGAGTTACAGGCATTAATGGCAGTAGAACCTTTCATCATTTTTCATCAGGACAGGGTCTCTCTAAGGACAAACCCAACATTTATGCCAAAGGTAGTGTCCAGTGTGGCTCTCAACCAAACCATTCATTTGCCAGCATTCTATTCAAATCCCCAGAATAAAGCGGAGAGGCTTCTGCACGCTTTGGACATACACAGACAGCTACGATTCTACTTGGACAAAACAAAAGCTTTCAGAAAAACTGAGCAACTGTTTGTAGCTTATGCTGCAGGATCACAAAGAAAACCTATCTCGAAACAGACTATTTCAAAATGGATAAGACTCTGCATTCGCTTCTGCTATTCACAACATGGCAAGTAAGTGCCTAAGGGCATTAGGCCACATTCTACCAGAGCAGCAGCCACTTTAGCAGCCTTCCTTAGAGGAGTACCAACCAAAGACATTTTAGAGGCTGCAACCTGGAGTTCAGTGCACACTTTCACCAAGCACTACCACTTACCTCTCTACTCTAAATCCAGAGCAGGCTTTGCCACTGCAGTTCTGCAGGGCCTGGTAGCCTCTCTTAATCCTATTTAGGCCCAGCCACCCAACCTCAGCTTTGGGATTCAACCCAAGTGTAATGACTGCAACAGTGAAACACGATGAACATAGTATAGTTGTGTACCTACCATAAATGTAGATGTTAGAGTGTATTCACTGTTGCAGTCCAGGTTACCCTCCCACCATCCCCCTTTTTTCTTTGCTGGGACTTTTCTGTACTTCTCACTTCTATACGACCTATATGGTGTATTTGCTTGTAGATGAAGGAAATGTTTATTTTAGTACATGCTTGGTTTTTGGCATAATTTCTTCAGCCTACCTATTTGGGGGCACCTGACATTTGGGGCAAGAAAAACTGAAGAAAATGGCGTCGGTTGCATCTTTTATACCCCTGGCGGACTGATGTCAGGAAAGAGGCGACAGCAACCGACGCCGGACCTAGACTTTGGAATTCAGGCCGACTGCGGGTGGCCTGCCAGCAGGATAACCCAAGTGTAATGACTGCAACAGTGAATACACTCGAACATCTACATTTATGGTAGGTACACAACTGTACTTTCTCTGCACTGCCCTTTGGCTTATCTACTGCGCCCAGGGTATTCACAAAGTGCCTAGATCCAGTCATTACATTTTGCAGGCCAAGAAATATTCAAATATACCCATACCTGGACGATTGTCTAATTCAGGCAGAAAGCAAGGACATTCTTTTGAATCATCTGGCCTTTGTTCAAAGGGTACTGGCTTGTCTGGGGTTCACCATAAATGAAAAGAAATCACACCTGGTACCCTGTCAACAAGTTATATTCCTGGGAGCAAGCTTGAATACAACTTCCCAGATGGCATTCCTCACGCCAGAGAAACGGATTCATTTGACAACTTACTTCAAACAAGTGGCCACAAAAACCCAGCTGTCTGCAAGGCAAATACTGCAAGCCTTGAGGTTCATGGCCTCCTGCATTCTTCTAATTCCGTATGCAAGGCTGCATATGAAGAAACTACAATGGTATCTCAAACGCCTATGGTGTAAACATTCACAGGATTTTAGAAGCAATGATTCTATCATACCTTGCCTACGCCTGGAGTTCCTTTGGTGGGCAGAGGCCTGCCACCAAAACAGGTGTCTACCATTCACATTACCCCCTGCCGCCCAAATATTAACAACAGACACATCAGACTATGCATAGGGGGGCTCACCTGGCAGGGAAGTGCATTTAGGGCAAGTGGAACCCAAGTCAAATGCACCTACACATAAATCAAAAGGAAATGTTAGCTGTACAGAATGCTCTGACAGCCTTCAAGGACCACATTCTTCCAGGACAACTAATAGTAAAGATGGACAACACCACTGTCATGTGGTACATAAACAAGCAGGGGGGTACACATTCTTACCCCCCCTGCAGACTAGCCATGGCATTGTGGAACACAGCCTTGAGCTACCAAGTGAATCTACAAGGTCAGTTCCTGCCAGGAAAACTAAATACACTGGCAGACGGACTAAGCAGAAACCTCATGGACCCACACGAGTAGACACTGAAACCAAGGATTTTCAACATGTTGACAAGCAAGTGGGGGAGCCCAGATATAGATGTGTATGCCTCCCCCCAGAACTATCAACTGGACAAATTTTGCACAAGGATTCCCCACAAGCTAACTTGGTAAGTGGATGCTCCATCTTTCAGCTGGAAAAATCTATCAGTTTATGCCTTTTCTCCACTGCATCTGCTCTCCAAGGTACTACTAAAGGTCAAACAGGACAAGCCAAGGACGATTTTAATTGCACCAGACTGGCCTCGCCAACACTGGTACCCACTCTTGCGCAGTGTGTCATGCTTGGCTCCATGACACCTGCCTCGGACTTCTTCCCTGTTGTCTCAGCAGGAGAACCAGATTCTGCACCCTCACCTGCAAACCCTGAACCTAGCAGCCTGGCTAATTACCTAATCTCTCCTTTACCATCCCTCAGTAAATCAGTAATGGATATCATTTTAGAAACAAGGAGGCCTAGTACTAGAAAATATTATACTGTTACCAAAGGAGTACCGATTGATGCTATGGTGGTGGCGGCAGCCACCAAGAAGGAATTATTAGAGACTTCATCTGTTCATCCTCCTTATAGGGAATCTGGATTATGGACAGATACAGGAAGCGTATGTTCAGTTCAGCGGCTTTCATTCTTCGATCGTTGAACTACCTCACACATTTTACCAGGTTACAAAGGGAGCTCCTGAATGAGCTAGGAGATACCCTACAGGGTTCAGTAGCTGCGGGAGTTTCGTACAAGGTAACTTCCCAGCTCTCCACTTTTAATTCGATGGTGAACTCTTCCCTGTGTATGTTGTCTTATGTAGCTGATGGTACGAGCAGGGCAGTGGGTACAGGAATCGTTCTCAGGAGACATTCCTGGATGCACTTATGTTCCTTTGCGGAACCCTTTAAGTCTTCCTTCATTAATACCCCCTTTGATGGTTCACCCCTTTTTGGGTTAAGGAAACTCTTACCAGGAGTGCTAAAGATGGAAAGACCTTGTCTGCCATCGGTGTACGTTTTTCTACCCCAAACAGACCCTACCCCAGAGGGAGCAGAGGTGGAAAGATATGGTTCCGTAAATCTCAAGGATCTTTTCAAAACACTCGTGGTGACACCCCCTCTAGAGGCAGAGGAGGGGTAATAATGGAAGACGCCATCCACACGGCAGGGGAGGGTCCGCAGAATCAGAGCGACAGAGAGCAGTTCTTTGGCAAGCCCTATCAGCACTCCGGAGAGGAGGCATGACTGTCCATCTCTGGAGGCAGTCGGGGGTCGCTTATCTTTGTACCTAGACGCCTAGCTAAAAATAAAAGACAGCTGGGTACAAAGCATAATATCCAGAGGATACTCTATTCCCTTTCCCTGTCCACCCCCTCTAGTAAAGAAAATCCCAGATGTTCCACCCAGTCACGGGGACCTGGCAGCCTTAGAGGTCCAAAGGTTGCTGGACAAAAGAGTCATCCAGCCAATCCCAGCAGACCAAAGAGGATCCAGAACTTACTCAAGGTTCTTTTTAGTTCCAAAGAAAATGGGGGACTGGAGACCTATTCTGGGCCTAAGCAGACTAAACAAGTCAGTGAAAAAGACGAAGTTCTGGATGGTCACACTTCAGTCAATACTTCCCTTTCTGGGAAAAGACAATTGGATGTGCTCTATAGATCTTCAGGATGTGTACTACCACATAATAATGGACAGAACATCCAGGGATCATCTATGCTTCCGGCTGGGAGCCAGCCATTATCAATTTCGCACTCTGGCCTTTGGTCTCACTACAGCCCCCTAGAGTTTTCACCAAATGTATGTCAGTAGTCACCACTCACCTGTGACGGTTGGGATTCCAGGTATTTTCTTATCTAGACGACTGACTCCTCAATGCCACCACCAGGCATCAGCTAATTCAAGCGAGGAACACAACCTTACACCTATGCAATCAATTGGGGATTACCATCAACTCAGAAAAATCTGCCTTATCGGAAAAATCTGCCTTATCGCCATCACAACAGACCGTCTTCATAGGAGCAAAACTAAACACAGTTTCTATGACATTGTCTACCTCCAGAAAGAATTTCTGTCCTACAAGAACAAGTATTAGAAATGCTTCCAAGAAAAAAAGCCCCAGTCTCAATGGTACTAAAATTGCTAGGATCGATGGCAGCAGCAGTCATTGCCATTACCCTTGCACGAATGCACATGCGAATTCTACAGTGGCTCCTATTCTCTCTGTGGCCCTTTCAGGAACTTCCAATGTCACATCAAATTGTCAGAATGAATGCGTGCAAGAAGAACTTTCAGTGGTGGCTGACGTCTCCGCATGTATCTCAGGGATGTCCATTTGTTCTCCGTAATCCCATAGCCACAGTGACCACAGATGCTTCCTTGATTGGGTAAGGGGGAGGGCATTTTCAGGGAAGAACAACCCAAGGCACGTGGAAGAAACACAAGACTCATCTGCATATAAATGTTCTGGAGATGAGAGCGGTACTTCTAGCATTGCAGTCCTCTGGGAACAATTGCTATTCAGACGGACAGCATGTCAGTAGTCTGCTACATCAGTAAACAAGAAGGAACTAAGTCTTGCCCCCTGTGTCGAGAGGCCATGAGAGTATGGCAGTGGGCAGTCTCCTGCCAACGCTTTGTTAGGAATGCACATCCCGGGGAAATCCAGTGTGATAGCAGACAAAGCTGAGCAGGGCAATCTTACTGCCTCACGAGTGGTCCCTGAAGTAACAAGTAGCGGAAAGGATTTTCCGTAGGTGGGGGGTCAGCCTTGCTGCGATCTCTTTGCCACCCCAACAAACACGAAATGCAGCAGCTACTTTGCCCTAATCCCCCAACCAGGGGAAGCCCCAGGGGATGCACTGGTGCACAATTGGCCCCTGGGTCTCCTTTATGCATTCCCACCCTTCCCTCTGATTCCCAAGGTATTATAGAAAGCAAAATGTCTGGGAAGAACCATGATATTAATAGCCCCTTACTGGCCTCGGCAAATTTGTTTTCCCTTCCCTGGATCCTGGACCCAGTTCCGGATCTGTTGACCCATTCGTCGGGGGCTCTTCACCCTTCCCTTCATTCCCTAAAGCTGACAGCTTGGCTGCTCCAATTCCCACAATAGCCAGGATTTACAACCTCTCAACTGAGGCCCAACATATTATAACATCCACTAATAAATCATTTACCAGAAAGTTATATCTTAGCAAATTGAAGATATTTTCTTTATGGGCTTCTCAGAATGATGTTGATCCTTATTTAACTCAGATCCCATCTATATTGGAATTCCTAACTAAACTTTTCGACGAAGGAGCGGCTGCAGCAATATCAAACTTTAATTTTGGTTTCCAAGGCTCTAATGTCATGTCGCATCAACTTGCTAAAGCCTTTCTTAAAGGTGCAATTCATTTGCGGCCTCCATTCAGAGCGCCAGTCATGCCATAATCTAAATTTTGTTCTATCCAGAATTATACTACCTCCATTTGAACCAGCCTCATCCTATTCTTTGAAATGCCTTTCACGGAAGACTATTTTTCTGATAGCCATTACTTCTGCTAGACGGATTTCTGAGCTGCAAGCCTTAACCATCAAACCTCCGTATCTGATTTTCCATAATGACATATTTTCGCTGAGAACTAGTCCATCCTTTTTACCAAAAGTTTGTTCAGGGGCAAATCTTAACCAGTCTATTAAGTTGCCAGTTTTCTTTCCCCAATACACAAATAGGATGGAGCACATGCTGCACAAACTATGTTCCTAGACAACTACAATTTTACCTAGACAGAACGAAACAATTCAGGTCAACGGATCAACTTTTTGTTTCCTTTTCAGAGCCAAAGAAGGGTGCCTCAGTGACAAAAGTAACCTTGTCAAGATGGCTATCAGATTGCATTTCCTTCATTTGTAATTCGCAAAATGCCCCCTTGCAACAAAAATTAAGGCCCACTCTACTAGAGCCGTTTCAATCGTAGTTTTTTTCAGCGAGGTTACCATCAGACTCTATTTGTGCAGCAGCTACCTGGTCAACACCTCATACCTTTATCACTCATTGCAAAGTAGACAAGGCCTCCATGGACAGGACCTCTTTGGTTCCACAGTTCTGAGGAATATACTCCCGTGAGCCACCTGAGAAGATGTGCTTGGGATGCTACTATTCAGTAAAGAATGAACGTCGAGATAGAACAACTTCACATAAAGAAGTTATGTACTCACCATAACGTTCCATGTAAGTTGTTCATCTCCCCTTCATTCTTACGTCCTACCCTCCAACCCCCATCCAGTCTACTTGAGGTCCATATAGAGTGCTTTGTCTTTTATCCAACTCTGAGTGGCATAGTTATACTACTAAGTAGTCACGCAGCAAACAAGATCTGAGGGAAGATCAGGATGCATCATGGGATAGGGAGTTAGCCTCAAGCTGGTTGAAGACCTTGAGCTTTTGCAGTTGGCCGAGTCAGAGCTGAGGATTGACTCCGAACCCATCAGTAAAGAATGAAGGCGAGATGAACAACTCACATGGAACGTTATGGTGAGTACATAACGTCTTTATTTCGACTCCCACCACGGACTCCATTGTACTGGTTGCAGCATTGAAGAAGGCTCCTGTGCCTCAGATCCCTGTGGCCCACTCTCCTATCCCCCCAGACAGGGAGTTCTGGGCCAAGGATCAGTTTGAAAAGTTAGTGTATGCATCCACAATGTTTTCGCTTTGGACACTTGATTGTCTTTCAGACTCACTTATTTTTCATCAAGAGTTTGTGGATGAGTTGATCACATCACTGAGCTAGTTTCTGAATTCAGAGATGGCAACTTTGTCTTTGGTTTTCAGTCTTGTACATCTAGCTCATAACTCTGAGAGTAGTGTAGTGATGGTGGCAGTCACTGGCATAGTTATTCAACTCATGTCTCTCTCTTATTTAAGCACTTTGCTAAGCAAAGAGGTCTTGAAGCTGTCAGCACCCTATTTGATAGTTGCATTTTATGAGCGAATGTCAAGGAAAGGCTGGAAGAATGAGAAAGAGAGCAAGACCCTGACAACTGTTGGCATCAAGTTTGACTCCCCTTTGCCCCTTTTTCTAGGTTATAGTCCTCATTTTTGGAACCACCATGACTGGAAGTCTACTGGAAACCATTGCTATGAAATGAACCAGTGTGACTGTAGGAACTTTCATAATCAGTGCAACCAGCGGGACAGATGTGGCAAAATCCGGAATTATACAGTTCTCCTGCCTGGGAGGAAAGCAGCAATAGTAGAATCCAAAGGGCTTGCTTGACTGTTCCTGTTCAGGAGGCAGTGAAAGATCACTTGTCCCTCCACTTCTCTGCATGAATGGCTTTCACATAGGGCAGGTAGCTAGGACCATTATTTTCAGAGGCTGCGCCCTTTCTTTTTACATCCCAGCCATACACACTCCTGATGTTCATCGTGCATACAGCTGCAGTAATCACATATGGGTTCTCTGCCATCAGGCGGTCCCTCGGTCGGCCGAATTCCAAAGTCTAGGTCCGGCGTCGGTTGTTGTCGCTTTCTTTCCTGACGTCAGTGAGGCAGGGGTATATAAGACACAGCCGATGCCATTTTCCCCAGTCTTTTTTGCCGCGCGGTGCCCGAAGCAGAAGCAGTTCGCAAGTGCCGGTCGGCCAGCTCCTGAATTTACGAAAAATTGGAAACCGAAGTCTTCATTAAAGCTAAGTACCCCGTTGGGGAAACTTTTCTTGCCTCAGACCGATGTCAGAAAAAGTTAACAATTGTATTTCTTGTGGGAAGCAAATACCGCATAAGGATTTCCATTCCCTTTGCATACCTTGTTTAGGCCCAGACCACGACGTCTCGGGCTGTCGCTTTTGCGTGACTTTCAATAAACGCACTATTAAGCGTCGGGCGGAGTTCGCCCAACACTTTTTTGGTACAGCCTTTGATTATAAAATGTCGTCGGGGACTCCGACTACCGTTTTGACCAAAAAACGCAAGGACAAGGACCGACACGCGAGGTCCGCGGTCCCCACCAACACCACGCCTAAACCGGCTACACGTGGTCCGGTTCTCAGCGAGACGCCTATGCAGTCCCTGACTACCGACGTCACTTCTTTGGCGGTGTCTTCTGTAACCGAGACCGCAGGTTCCTCGGCCCAGACCCAGACTACAACCACTGAAGCCACTGTGAGCGTTGAGCCTCCTAATGTGGACAGGTCCACTTCCACCCATGGTGTCTTTAGACCTTCATCTTCCTTTTCCATTAAGGCCTTTACTAAGTCCAAATCAGCCAGGCATCCCAAGAGGCCTGTTGCACAGGGCCCATCCCCAGGCCCCATGCCTAAAAAGCAGATGCTTAAAATGGCTGAAGATTTAATTACTCTTATCAAGGGTTCCCAACCCCCTCCAGACAAGAGACCCAGAGTGGAGGAAGATTCTCCCTCTTCTGATCAGGGCTCCATTTTTTCAGAACATTCTGATGTAGAGGAACACTCTTACTCCCCATTTGAAGACTCGGACGCAGAGCAGTCCATTCCTTCAGTATCTCCTCCTGAGGATTTTTCTTTTGGGGAAACCTTGCACACCTTGAGGGAACACTTCCATTGGGAAGGCCAAGACTTTTCTGATTCCAAGAAAAGACTTAGGGAATTTCTTTTGTTACCTCAACACAGACCTCTGGTGATACCTCCTGTCTTGGACGTACTTGATGATGTTTATTCGGAGGCTTGCCTTAATCTGGATTCACTGCCTCCTACCCCAGTCAAGCCTGATAGGTACTACAGAGTTCCTAACACTCACCAATTTCTTTACAAAACCCATAATGCTGACCCTGAAACCATTTCTCAAGGCCCCAAGGGAATGAAGGCCTCTACTGCTAAGAATCCACTACCTTCAGAAAGAGAGTCAAGATCCTTAGAAAGGTGGGGAAAAAAGGTATATACCTCGGCCACCCTAGCTATGAGGGCCTTAAATTGTCAGTTTCATATGCTTAAATATCAGCAGTTTCTTTTATCACAATTAAGAAATAAAATGTCTCAACCTGAACAACCAGATTTGAAGGAGTTGCAGGATATGATGCATAGTGCAGAGCAAGTGGGTAAACACACTTTACAATGTGGCTATGATGCCCTAGAGGCCTCAAGTAGAGCTGCTGTTACAGGATCAGTCATTCGTAGACATGCATGGCTTAGGGAACAAATCTTGCCTGATCATGTGAAAGCTAAACTACTAGATGCTCCTTTACAAAAGGATGTGCTATTTGGTACTAATGCTGAGGAGATACTATGGAAAATGGAAGAAAAAGCCAAATCTATGCAAACAGTCAAAGCTTTTCTACAGGTTCAACCACCACGTTTTAGCAGAAATTGGCCTTCTAAAAACTGGTCCTTTCCAGCCACGGACAAGCCCCAAAGAGGTAGATACAGAGGCACAAGGGGCAGAGGGCAATCACAAGGATCATATAGAGGCAGGCAATGGCAAACTCCAGCACCAAGAGGTGGCGAGGACAGTGCACAACAATACAGGAAACAAACCCAATGACTTCCTCCTTTCCATGCCAAGCAAGTATCAGCTGGCAGCACCCTTGGGAGGAAAGCTGGCATTATTTACAAGAAATTGGCATATTGTCACAACAGACAAATGGATCCTGGACGTTATAAACAGAGGCTACAGATTTCATTTTCACACTCTCCCAAAGATGAGAGGCATGCCAAACCTGCCACACAATCAAAGGGCAGAGGCACAGCTACAGATTTCAAAGCTCATAGACATGAAAGCTATTCAAGAGGTACCTACTCACGAACAAGGTCAAGGTTTTTATTCCAGGCTATTTCTGGTACCAAGGAAAGGAACCGACTGGAGACCCATTTTGGACTTATCCGTCCTAAACACATTCTTACTCGTACCAAAATTCAAGATGCTCACATACAGCAGCTTCTTCCCATGCTGGGCAAGGAGTTTTGGCTGGTAACATTGGACCTCAAGGAGGCATACCTGCATGTCCCAATCAGACAAAGCTGCAGAAGATACCTCAGATTTCTTGCAGGTTCAATACACTATCAATTCTCTGCATTGCCCTTTGGCTTATCTACTGCGCCTAGAGTATTCATGAAATGACTGGCATCAGTAATTGCCTACTGCAGACTTCAAGGGATACAAATTTACCCTTATTTGGATGACTGCCTGATCCAAGCGGACAGCAAGCACATACTTCTGGAACATCTGGCTTATGCAACACGGTTACTGAATTCTCTGGGATACACAATCAACAAAGAGAAATCCAGGCTAACACCATCTCAGAAAATAACTTTCCTGGGTGCCAACTTGGACACAAACACCCAGATGGCCTGTCTTACGTCAGAAAAACAGGGGCAACTAACTCAGTACTTCAAAACACTAGCAAATTGTACCAGGCTTACTGCAAGGAAAATCCTGCAGGCTCTGGGCTTCATGGCATCTTGCATTCTTTTAATCCCATGTGCAAAGTTGCATATGAGGAAACTTCAATGGTACCTAAAAACCTATGGTCTCAACACAGCCACAGTTTGGAAACAATAATACCAATAATTCCATGTTTGCAAAAGGAATTTCTATGGTGGGCCCAAGCATGTCAAACAAACACAGGTCTTCCATTCTGCAAGCCTCAAGAAAATCAAGTCATCACAACAGACGCCTCAGACTATGCCTGGGGGGCGCACATGACAGATAGGTGCATTCAGGGCAAATGGTCCCAAAAGGAAAAGCACCTTCACATCAATCAAAAAGAAATGCTAGCAGTGATAAATGCAATTACAGCTTTCAAGGACCTCCTGCATCCAGGACAATTATTGATAAGAACAGACAACACCACAGTAATGTGGTACATAAACAAACAAGGAGGAACACATTCATACCCCCTGTGCAGAATAGCCATGACACTTTGGAACTTGGCTCTGGAATGGCAAATCGAACTTCAAGCACAGTACTTGCCAGGCTTGGAAAACACGCTGGCAGACAATCTAAGCAGAAATATGACAGATCCACACGAATGGAAGTTGCATCCTCAAGTGTTTACAAAGATAATCCAAGCGTGGGGGAGGCCAGACATAGATCTCTTCGCCTCCCACAGGAATCATCAATTGGAAAAGTTTTGTTCAAGGACCTTTCATCCAAAGGCCTGGAGAGTGGACGCCCTTTCATTCAGTTGGACAGCATGGACAGTTTACGCTTTCCCACCTCTGCCTGTTCTGCCCAAGGTGCTCTTGAAAGCAAGAGCAGACAGACCGAAGATGATACTAATTGCTCCAGATTGGCCAAGACAACACTCGTACCCACTACTGAGGAGCCTAACACATACACCTCCCTGGCCCCTACCTCTAATGCCTCTTCTGCTGACTCAGCACAGCTACAAAACTCTGCACAGTCAGCTGAAAACACTCAATCTCGCTGCATGGAAAATTCCTTAACACCACAACAGACTCTACTCCCCAAAGAGGTGCAGGATGTCATTTTGGAGGCCAGAAGGCCATCTACTAGAAAGGCTTACTCCGCAAAATGGAAACGGTTTTGCTCTTGGAATGAGAAAAAAGGCCAGGACCCTAAAAAACTGAATTTGCCTCAGATATTACAGTATCTAGCTGAGCTGCTGAACAGTGGTCTTTCATTTTCCCCCATAAAAATCCATGCCTCAGCCATTTCTGCAGAATTCAACACGGATCCACCCTTATTCTCTCACCCACTCTTAAGACAGTTCCTCAGAGGGGCTAAGAATATAAGACCACCAAGGAAGCAACCAATACCAGCCTGGGATCTTAATTACATTCTAGAAAAATTAACATTGCCTCCCTTTGAGCCAGCTGCCTCAACAGATTTGCAATACTTGTCCTGGAAAACAGCTTTCCTTCTGGCCATTACCTCAGCTCGTAGAGTATCGGAACTACAAGCCCTCATGGCTGTGCAGCCCTTTCTCATCTTCCATCTGGATAGGGTTTCCCTTCGAACCAACCCGTCATTTATGCCTAAAGTGGTATCCAGGGTAGCTTTAAATCGAGCCATACACTTACCTACCTTTTACCCCAATCCTCAAAACAAAGGGGAAAGGCTCCTACACTCCTTAGACATCCATAGACAGCTACGTTATTATTTGGACAGAACAAAGCCTTTCAGGAAATCAGAGCAACTCTTTGTGTCCTATGCTGTAGGAGCTCAAGGGAAGCCAGTTACCAAACAGACAATTTCAAAATGGATAGGCCGGGGAGACAAAGATGGCCGCCTTTCTGTAGACACTGTACATCTACAGCTCTCCAGTTACTTGCAAGAATAAGTAACCCTGAGGATATACTACAAGTCTTTTTGCATTAATTACCGGATATAACTATTCTACTACAACCAAACTACGACTGAGAATCAAAAGAACGAAGGAAAAACTAATTAATTTCACAGGATTAAAGCTGATTGTCTGCCTGACTCTGAATAGAGCTATAAACAAAGGATCTATCTGATTTCTGTTTCAGGATGTCAAAACTGGACAAAAATATGGACACAACAACAACTAAAACTAAATTATCAATGCTGATGTCACCAGAGAAAGACTCTACATTTAAAAGACAGAAAACTGTAAAACCACAAGATCTTTTAAAAACAGGAGGAACAAACCAACCGGATCAGCTAGCTAACATGGAGGACATTAAAACAGCACTGTTACCCATACAAGAATCTTTAAATGCACTTTCAAACCAGATACTTGCTTTTAATGCCACATGCAGTCAAATTCTCGACAGAATAGATAAATCTGAGGCTAGAATATCTGATAATGAGGACAGAATAACATTTCTTACAAAAAAACAGATATTCATGACCTGGACATTCAAACTATGCAGACCAAGATCCTGGATTTAGAGGCAAGATCCAGAAGAAACAACATAATTATTAGAGGAATCCCGGAAAATATTCAATATAATGATCTAATGCCTACCATTACACAGATACTGGAAATATTGTTCGAGGACTCGGGTATGGCTAAGCAAATAATCATAGAAAGAGCACACAGAGCTCTCAGGGAATCACAAGCATCAAATATTCCTAGACCGGTTTATGTCAAAATTCTGAATTACCAGGATGTAAATAAAATAATTCTAACTATGAAAAAGAAAGGAGGTTTTGTAATGTGGCAAAATAACAGAGTTTCTATGGGTCAAGATCTACCACTGCAAATCAGACAAGCCAGACAAGCATTAGCCCCTTACTGCAAATTTCTTATTGATAAAAATATAAAATTCAGATGAAGTATCCAAGTACATTAATCTTTACATTTGATGGAGCCAAATATTCTGTTTCTACAAAAAGGAAGCAAAACTCACCTTTTGAAGACTTTTAAATCCCTTCCAACTTCAGAAGCTTAACTGGAACATTTAGTCTGTGTACAGCAATACAGATTCTGGGATTCCATGTCTACTATACCTCAAGGCTTCAAAATCCTTTGTTTGCTTCTTTTTTCTCACCAGGCCCCCTGTTTAATCATTAACCAGTATTTTCTTACAGGTCCAGCTTAAATCCAAAGATTTCACGAACTCCTGCAGCCTTGATGAACTGTGTGTGTCTGTGAGTCAACAGGAAGTCCTAGAAATGCTCCAGAGGGTCAGCTTTTGTGGTGGCACTCTGTCCACATAATGGGTCCCCCTTCGAGAACTCAAAATCAAGATTTTTATACCAGGAAGTAGCCAGAGCTCTGTGGAGCCAGGGGAAGCTTTTAGAATGGCAAAACGAGGCTCCTGGACTATTTTAGAGAGGTTTGACTTTTATTTTGTATAAAGAAATGTCAG
The DNA here is from genome assembly GCF_019279795.1 of Protopterus annectens. Taxonomy (NCBI): domain Eukaryota; kingdom Metazoa; phylum Chordata; order Ceratodontiformes; family Protopteridae; genus Protopterus; species Protopterus annectens. The sequence continues at coordinate 34,924,844 of NC_056729.1, forward strand.
CTTATTCAGGTAAGGATTTAAACTGGGCTGTAACATATGGTTAAATAGAGTAATTTAACTACAATGTTAGAAACAATATAAAGTTACTACAGTTATTCTATTTTGGATCTAGATAGTGTGCCTGAAGATAGAAATGCAGTTATAATTATATACTATTGATATTTTTGCTTTTCTGCCTTTGAAATGACTGTTATATTGTTTATGTTACTACAAAAAAAAAAAAAAACTTTCTCCTTATTAATGCTATGATAATCTATATGTGTTAACATGTATAATTCACTCTCCTATTCCTAAGGGAATGGAAGGATATATATTTTATGTACAGATTCTGTGCATTATGTTAGCTATATATTTCTTACAGTATTAATACATTAATGGTGAAAAAAAAAATGTTACTGATTTTGTTTTTATCAATGCTGCTGTTAACATGTTATACTTACCTAGGCAAAGTTAGATAAGACAGTTAGTTATTTTAGGATAATATAACCAATTATTTAATTAATAATGTATGTAAATCATTACAGGGTAGAATAAGAAATTGGTATGTAAGACATAACAGTGTGTTAACTAACTAATATGTTCAAGAGCTGTAGATAGGTACTAGTGTTTAATGGGGAATGTGCAGGTTAGTTTTTGTAGGGTTAGTTGTAGTTATCATAGGTTTTGTATATCTTGTTAGGGTGTCATTATATAATAGTCATTTAGGATTGATGTATACCAATAGAAGTCTAAACCGTGTTAAAAACCTATGTTTGTCCTGGTCCAGGAGAATAGTGGATAGGCACTGGTTAGGGATGGGGCATTTAGTTTGCTTCCAGATATTTCAAAATCTGATATTATACCGGAATCTAGTATCGTTTTTCAAATTCAACATATACACTAACATTTTAAAAGTATTTTTATGTGGATAATAGACTCATGGAATGTTAAAGGTTTCCAGAATCTGAAAAAAAGGAAACTATTTTTTCATTTACTTCTTCAGTCAAAAGCACCATTTATTTTGTTACAAGAAACCCACTTGGCTAATGATCAATGGACTGCCATTAAAAATAAAAAATGGATCAGGGAGGTAATAGCTCGAAGGGATAACTAATAGTGCAGGTGTAGCAATAATCATCAAAACTCAGTTCCAAGAGAGAATTTTAGATTTTAAAATGGATAAAGAAGGAAGATGGTGCTATGTAATTTTTATAACAAAATCTTACGATAAACCGGTGATTCTTCTTAATATATATGCCCCATGTACTAATCAGCAAACCTTCATAGCATCACTTTACTTTATTTTAAACCAATATAACAATTATTATATAATAATAGGAGGTGACTGGAATACATACCAAGACCCTAAACTAGATAAAACAAGTCCCCATAGATCTTATAATAATCAGGCAGTGATAGCACTGCAGGAACTTAAAGCAGATTTTAAACTTTATGATCCATTTAAATATAATAAGGACCAAATGAATCCAAATAACTTCACATTTTATTCGAGCTGTCATAAAATGTGGTCCAGGATCGATTTCTTTTTAATATCAGATACACTAATGTGTTTTGATCCCTATATATACATACAAGCTCGTTATTTGTCGGATCACTCCAGGATCACATTAACCTTTAAGAAAGATACTTGTCATAAATTGCATGCTAGGGGTTATAATTGGACATTAAATCCATATCTATTGCATAAAGAGGATGTATTAAAAGAAGCTCAGGAGTTTTTTAATCAATTATTAAATAATCTTTTAGAAAACCGACATCCATCAGACATAGAATGGGCAACTATCAAAGCGCAAATTAGAGGAATGTTTATCCAAAAAGCTACTTTCTACAAGAAATTACAAGTGAAAGATATGCATGACTTGGAATCAAAAATTGAATTATTAGATCAGGAATTAATTAGAAATTATAGTAAACAAACCGAAACGGAATTATTAAATTGTCAGAAGAAACTTTTTTTATTACAAAACAGTAAATTATCATTCCATGAACAGAAAATGCTGGTAAAATCGCTAATCACATACAGACCCGTCAAAAGCACTAGCACGTATTATTAATCAGTCAAGGCACCTTCCCAAATCCCTGAAATATACTTCAACAATAAAACATACACCAATACGGAAGATATCATAAAGGTTTTTGAAGTAATATTTTCAGAACTATATGGTGAACAACAGGATGTAAATCCAAATAAGAATAATAATGATTTTCTTCAGAAAATTATATTTCCAAAGATTAATGATGAGCTTCATATGAACCTGATTAAACCTATTTCTCCAGAGGAAATAACTGATGTTATCAAGAAATTGAAGCCATACAAAGCTCCGGGACGGATGGTTTGACTACAGAATTTTATAAAACTTTTAGTGATATTCTGGGGAAAATACTGTCAGTGGTCTTTAACTATATTATTAACAATAAAATTACTGACCCACACTTTAATGCATCGAAAACTATTCTCATACCAAAAGAAAATACTGATCGACAAAACCGGATAATTATAGACCCATCTCACTTTTAAACATAGATATGAAAATTATGACATCGATTTTGGCTAACAGGTTGAAAATGGTAATTAACCCTATAATATCTGATGAACAAGCCGGTTTTATAAATAGCAGACAAACTATAGATAATACATTAACACTGCATACAATGATTTCTCATGCCACCCATAAAAACCATAATCTTTATGCACTTATAATTGATGCACAAAAAGCATTTGACAGAGTGAACTTAGAATATTTATTTGGCATTTTAACATGTTTTAACATACCGCAAGAATTCACTTCAACTTTAAAAAAATTATATACCAATCCTTATACAAATCTAGTCATTAACAGGAATCTTTCAAATAGAATTCAAATTAAAAATGGTACACGTCAAGGCTGTCCTTTATCTCCCTTGTTATTCAATTTGTATTTGGAACCTCTATTTTTGCACATTAAACAAAATATCTATCATAATGCTCCAAGGATCTATGGTACGAAGATCACAATGGCTGCTTTTGCAGATGATTTGAGTATTTATTGCACAACACCTGTTTCGGATACTAATAAAATATTAAAGGCAGTAGAAGAATTTGCGAAAATTTCCAATTATAAATTAAATTTAAAAAAACTAAGATATTCCCATTAAAGACACCTACACCTTTTTCACTATTACCATTAGTAGGGCAGGTAAAATCAGAAGAAAAAATAAAATACTTAGGAGTGGTTTTCTCAACAGACAACAGAGATTTTTATCTCAATAATGTTAAGGTTATTTGGGAGCAGATAGTATCTGACTTGAAAAGATGGGATAATCTGAAATTACCAATAATGGCGAAGACTTCAATTATTAAAATGAATATACTTCCTAGATTACTATATATTTTTAGAGCGTCACAAGTTCAAATATCCAAAAAATTCTTCAAACAGCTTCATACAGAACTAGCTAGATTTCTATGGGAACCTAGAAAAGTTAGGATATCGTATGATAAATTGATGGCTCCAAAAATAGGGAGGGTTGGATCTACCTAATTCGAAACATATTATTTAATAATAAACACCACTAGACTTTTAAGAATAATTAACTTTGATGGGTGTAACTCGAAATGGGTTCCCAAATGGCTGGTTCTTAATCATAAACATGTCAAGGAATTGGATATTAACTGCAAGGCATTACCTTTTTAAACAAAAATACTCTTAAAGTGTACTGTGTTGGAACATATCAAAACATATATAGTTTCAGTACAAAATCTTTTTAACTCATTAAATCTTTTGCAAAGTATGATAATTCTTCAACCATTTCACAAAAATCCAAATCTGAAAATTGGTAACCAGCTGATAGACCTTAAGAAATTCCCACTTATAATTAATTTAACCCTACTTGATTTATATCCTTTTTTAGGTATCCCGATTCACAATATTTTAGAAGAGTTGAATCTCCCCAAATCGTATCTAATTATAATAAGACAATTAAAAGACCTATCAATAAGTTACCTTAGTAAAGGGAATGACATAATTAAAGAAGAAGATTTAAACATGTGTCTGAACTTATGGCAAACCCTTACACAGGAATGTAAATATATAACTGCAGCATATGGTTTGATTAAAGAAATAAAATATAATAATCAAATATTAATTTCCAAATACTGGAGAGAGAAATTGTTGATAATTGAAGAAAGTAAAATACTAAAAGCAATTCACTTAACCATAAAATCTGTGTCCCTTCAGAAGCTATTATTTACCCAATTGATGATATTTAATAACGCGTATTACACGCGTCTCACTCTACACAAATTTAACTCAAAGAACTCACCAAAATGCCCATATTGTATAGATCAAACAGCCGACCTCCTACATATGTTTTGGAGTTGTAAATGTATTTTCAAACTCTGGAATTCCTTGAAACTTCAACTACAAAAAATGGGATATCAACATTCCACACTCTCCTGGGAATTTACGATTTTACATATTCCACCACCCAACTTGGAAAGAACCCAAAGAATTATACTAGTCAATATTTTTTTGTTGATGAAGTTATATATAGCTTCCAATTGGTTGAACCCTTTACAGACATCATGGCAAAATTTCAAGATAGTAGCCACCAAACATATTCTAGCACATAAATTTCTAATTAGTGATCATAAGAAAAATGTAAACAATACAAAAATATGGGAACAAATCTTTAACATTGTATTAGCTTAAAGTTCCATTCCACTATTCTCTGGGAAAAACTGAATAACTGTTGAATTTTATTGAGATAAGTCTTATATAGTTACTAGTTCTTTTTTCTTCATTATTTTTTTTTTTAGAAGTGTATAGGTATGTATAATGATTCTATGTAACTGTTGGAAGCATTCATGTACATATTGTAAGTAGTTGGTAGTATTGTATTAGTTGTTTGGAAAAAATAAAATAAAGAATTATTATTGAAAAAAAAAAAAAAAAAAAAAAATGGATAGGCCACTGCATACGGTTTTGTTACTCCTATCATGGAAAATCTGTCCCTACAGGCATCAGATCCCACTCCACCAGGGCCACAGCTACCTCTACACCTTCCTCAGAGGAGTTCCTACCAAAGATATTTTGGAGGCAGCCACTTGGAGTTCTGTGCATACCTTCACAAAACACTACCACCTGCCTTTGTATTCCAAAACTAGAGCAGGCTTTGCCACTGCTGTGTTGCAGGGCATTCTAGCTCATCCCAGTTCCATCTAGTGCCTACCACCCTGTGCGTAGCTTTGGGATTCTACCCATATGTGATTACTGCAGCTGTATGCACGATGAACATAGTACAGTTTTGTACCTACCATAAATGTAGATGTTCGAGTGCTAATACAGCTGCAGTACAGTTTTCCCTCCCTCCTTACCCTCTTGGTAAAGGCCTAGGGCCTAACCCCTCTTCATACAACCTGATGGGGTTATCCTTCTATGGTATATTTGCTTGCAACTACTGATTTTTGATTATATTGCATTTCATGTATATGAATATAATTTATGTATTGCCTTCCTTCTGGGGGCACCTGACATCTGGGGCAAGAAAGACTGAAGAAAATGGCGTCGGCTGTGTCTTGTATACCCCTGCCTCACTGACGTCAGGAAAGAAAGCGACAACAACCGACGCCGGACCTAGACTTTGGAATTCGGCCGACCGAGGGACCACCTGACGGCAGAGAACCCATATGTGATTACTGCAGCTGTATTAGCACTCGAACATCTACATTTATGGTAGGTACAAAACTGTACTTTACACATCATCTAACCCAGGCAGAAGAGTGCAGCATATGTAGATTTAAATCTGTTATGAAAAAGAGGCATCCAAGATGTGCCACCAGTCTCAAAAAAAAGGACCTCAAGCCATTCTTTGATCCCAAGAGATCACAGACGGTTTGTACCAAAAGAAAAATTCCAGATGGTCTGTCAGTACAGTCCATTAGTCCATCCTTTTTTTATCAAAAGGTGACTAACTATGCTCTTTGGACTGTTAAGATGCCTGTGTCATCGTATAAAGATTGCAGAGGTTTTCAGGAGGTTTCTTTGTTCCTGGTAGTGGCTAGCCAGTTTCATTTTTGTGCACTTCTGTTTGGCCTCATCCTTAGCCCCAGGGTGTTCAACAAATGCATGTCTGTCATTGTAGTAAACCAGAAGCTACAATGTGCATATTTTTTCCTTTTGTAGGCAACTGGCTCTTAGCTGCCCCAACCCTGGAGACATTGATCTAGACACAGTAGCAGTAGTTTTTTTTTACTGTTTCTTCTGTTCCCTGAGAATTACAGTGAGCACTGTAAAGGCCCAGATGGAGCTGTCGCAGAGTGTAATGTTTATCAAATGACAGCTTGACAAACTATCTTGCTAGGCCAGTCTACTGTTAGAAAGGGAATCCCTCTTATTTGTAGAGTAATCCACAAGCTTTTTTTAATCCAGGAAGTTTTGGCAGCTTTATGCTGCAAAACCTTAGAATTAATGGCAGCATGTATATAACTAGTAACTCATGCTAGAATCTCTGTGCTTGTGCAAGTACAAACACACACACACCTGCCCATGTGCACTTGAGCGCGCGCGCACGTATACATACATATATAGTTGTATAACTAAGCAGGTAAACAGTATTCAGTTAATGTAGTCATCTTAGATATACAGATTGCAGAAGATTCAGGATGGCCTCCTGTTGAAATTCCAAAGTCAAGAATAGTGATACTTTGAGTAGCAAAACTGTAGGACCAGATGTGGAGGGACATATGCCAAGGTTGTGGTACCATAGTTTATATCCCCTACTTTGAGCTTCAGAAATGTTGAAGTTAATATATTTAAGTAACAGGGGAGTGGGGGGCATTTCTCCATGTCATGGATACAGGAAACAAAGGCTCCCACACCCCATGGAATTGCTTTAATTGTTTTACACGAGTTATAAATTTTGCTTTATTTCAGTTACAGAACAGTTTTTTTGGAAACCTTGCATTTCAAACAAGAAGCATTTCAGTTTTGCTTGGAGATTAATTGAAACTGTTTCTTGACTTATTTGGACAATCCTCCAGATCACATTCATAGTCACTTGACAAACCAACTGATGTTCTCCCATTTCACTGTTGCAATATTCATTACATTAGGGATACCTGCCAAGGGCGGCCTGATGTATGGCCAGTATACCAAAGCCCTTAGGTTGCTTTAAGGTATACCGTATGTCACACGTATGCTCCTTGTGTAGCATAGAGCATAAAGGTGATATCAGGACGTGCCATCCTCAGAAATTCTTTGCTGCCTGTTGAAACAGTGATGTTTGATTGCTGGTCTGAACACCCATTCCATTGCTGGTTCACCTAGCCATTGCAGATAAGTGCCCCATTGGGGTTCTTTTTTACTTATCTTTTTTTATTGTTGCTTGTGGAGGTTCATGTCATCCAAGAAGGGTAAATGCCAGTGTGGGGGACAGATTCCCCATAAAGACTGCCACAACCATTATCTGTTTTGCTTAGGTGCCTCTCAGCACCATATGTCCTGTTCCATTTGTCAGGCTTTTGTACCAAAACCCCTTCATAGCAGACTGTCTGCTTTGGCACTCTATCTTGAAAGTCAGCTTCTTGTGAAAGACAGGATGGAGGGTACTTCCAGCTCCTAGGGACAGCTGTCAATGAATGCAGCGGCTAAGAAGCCTAGGCTGGAATCTTCTGCTGTTCAGCCTGTGCGGGATTTCTCTTCCAAGGTGAGTGATTGCCCAAAGGTTCACCCGGCTTTGTTGTTAGATTCCTCTACCAGGTTGGAGGCCGTCGGGGATCTGACTTTAAGCATGTCCAAGGAGATTTTGAAGATGCCCGCTTTGAGCGTTCAGGGGGAACCACGGCTGATTATCTCTGAGTGACCTAGGGGTGTTCCTCAAATTTTAGTCAGAGAAGTCATCCATACTTCCATCATTGAACGCTGTTCTGGGTCAGAGCCTTCCAATTTTTATAAGGTGGACATCTCACTGAAGAAAAAACAAAAGATTAAACATATCTCTCCTGCTCCTTAGGATCCACAGAGTGAATGGTAGGCCTTCACTCAGAGTTTGTTTAGTGCTTTGGCATTGAAACCTTCTCAGGGAGTTTTTGTTCCAGCCCCCCACCACCACCACCACTCCAGAATGTCCCTAAAAAGACCTAGGGAACAGAATTCTTCTGAGGAAGAGCTGGATTCAGTTGAGAAATCCCTTGCTTACTCTTCTCAGATTCCCTCTCCTTTGGACTGTGGATCAGAGGAAGATGAATCTACCAGTCCTGATACTCCCTTTTAAGAGATTTCTTTTGGGGACACAATCTCCAGGATGATGGAGTTCTTTAAATGGGATTGTGCTAAGGTTTCTGAGGTGCATAAAAGATACTATGAGTTGCTGCATATGGAATCTCCTAAACATTTTGCTGTTCCTCCTGTTTTGGCTGTCTTGTTGGATGCATTTTCTATTGCTTCTAAGGCTCCAGACTCCCAGCCCCCTTCCCCCAAGAAACCTGATAGATTCTGTAAGGTGCCTGAGGATTGTAAATTTTTGACAAGTTTCTACTGACCCCTCAGTGGTGTCTGTAGCTTCTGACAAGCCCTCTCAATTGCTTCCTTCTCCCAAGTTACTGCCCTCGGATAAAGATGGCAGGACCATGGAAAGTCTACGCAAGAAGGTTTACACTTCTGCTACTTTGGCTTTTAGGGTTGTTAATTATCAGACCCATATGTCTAGATATTTGTTGGCTCTCCTATCCCAGACTTGTTGGGTTATTTCTGATCTCCCAAACTCTAAAGGTAAAAACTTCTGCTATTTCCCTGTTAAATTCCTCCCAGGTGGCTTGTCATCCAGTCAAATGTAGTTATGTAGCGGATGCTTCCTCTAGGGCTTCTGCTTTTCGGTGAGTGATGAGGAAGTATTCTTGGCTTCGGCTTCAACCATTGCCTGATGATATTAAGGCTAAGTTGATGGATGACTCTCTTGATAATAAACACTTATTTGGAGAAGCTGCTGCTATGTTTAAGTCCATACAGGATAAGGGTAAGGTTTTACAGGAACTTAAACATGTGTTTGTTTCTCCTGTGCGTAAATTTTAGAGGAACTACCCCAATAAGCCAGCCTTTGTTCACAGGCTATCTTGCCCTTCTAAGTGCAAAAAGTGTGGCAAGTGGGCTACTTCTGCTAAGGTTACTCAGACTTTTGTGCCTCAGATGTCTCCTTTTCCAGGTAAATCAGGGGCGGGCTGACTATCTTATTCTTCCCAGCCACTTTCCTCTTTCTCTCCACCTTTTTCTCTCTTTTTGTTTGGCTACAGATTACTCAGGATTCCTGGGTCCTGTTCATTATTCGCCAGGGGTGTTCCATGGTTTGAAAATCCCTTCCCCCTTTTGTGGGTATTCCTCAGCCCCCCCCCCCCCTTAACAACTCTCCTCCTTTCCAGAGGTGCTTCAGGACCTTTTGACTCAGGGGTACTATTCAGGAGGTACCAGTGTCCCAAAGGGGAAGGAGGTTTTACTCCAGGATGTTTCTAGTACCCAGAAAAGAGGGTACTTGGAGATCAATTTTAGAACTCTTTTATCTAAACACTTTTCTGAAGATGTTCTCCTTTTGAATGTTGTCCCTTTATACTTTGTTCACTGTTTTGCGTCCTCAGGCTTGTATAGCTTTTCTGAATCTCAAGGATGGTTATCTCCATATCCCAGTCCATCCCCTTTTCAGGAAGTTTTTACATTTCTGTGTTGCTTTCTGGCATTTTCAGTTGACTGCTTTGCCCATTGGCCTTTCTACTGCCCCAAGGGTTTTCACCAAATGTTTCGCTCCTGTAATTGCTTTTTGCAGGATTCAGGGGATCCAAGTAATGTTCTTCTTGTTTCACTGTTGCAGTCATTACATTTGGGTTATCTGCTTGCAGGTAGCCCTCGGTCGACCTGTTTAACAAAGTCTTGGGTCCTGCATCGGTTGCTGTCCCTTCTTCCATGATGTCAGGTCATCAGGGGGATAAAACATGCAGCCGATGCCATTACATCAGTCTTTCTTGCCATGCGGTGCCCGAAGGAAAAGCAGTTTGCAAGTGCTGGTTGGCCGACTTCTGAAATTTTCATTTTCAAGGTTCAGAACCGAAGTCTTCAACTAAAGCTAAGTACCCCATTGGGGAAACTTTTTCTTGCACCTTACCGATGTCAGTAAAAGTTAATAATTGCATTACTTGTGGAAAGCAAATACCTCATAAAGATTTTCATTCGTACTGTATTCCTTGCCTAGGCCCTGACCACGACGTACCTTGCTGTTGGTTTTGTGCTTTATTTAATCAGCACACTATCCGTCGTCGGTATATTTTCGCCTCTTGGTTCTTGGTTTAATTATCCAGAAATGTCATCGGTTAACCATCCGACTACCAGGATTCCGAAAAAACGCAAAGATAAAAACAGAGACAGGCCACAGAGGTCCAAAACTGCTGACAACACATCTCCTAAGCCAGTCGCCAGTACTCAGTGAGGCGCTTTTGCACCCCCTGATACCCGCTACTTCTGATTCGCAGGCCTCTATTGAGACCCATTCAGAGTCCGGTATGCCGCGAGATGCTTCAATTATGGAACCCGCAGATGTCTCTACATTGGATGGATCTGGAGCTGGTGTGCAGGCACCGACGTCTGAGGGTGTATTCAGGCCTATGGACTTGCATATTAAACCAACACCTCCTTCTTTACTTAGGCCTAAATCTCGATCCATGTCTAAAAAACCGACGCCCAGTCCACATGCTCAGGCCTCTATGCCTAAAAAACAAATGATAAGAATGGCTGAAGATTTAATAACTCTAATAAGGGATAGCCAACCCCCCCCCCTTCTAAGAGGCCTAGGACTGAAATTGGTTATGAATCTTCTGATCAGGATTCTGTTTTTTCTGATGCTTCTGATGATCTGGATTTGCTCTTATCTATTTATGAAGATTCTGATGCAGAGAACTCTATGCCTAAAAAACAAATGATAAGAATGGCTGAAGATCTAATAACTCTACTAAGGGGTAGCCAACCTCCACCCCCCCCATTCTAAGAGGCCTAGGACTGAAGTTGATTATGAATCTTCTGATCAGGATTCTGTTTTTTTCTGATTCTTCTGATGATCTGGATTTGCTCTTATCTACTTATGAAGATTCTGATGCAGGGGACTCTATTCCCTCTGCTTTCCCTCTTGAGGATTTTTCTTTTGGGGAAACCTTACATACTGTAAGGGAGCATTTCCACTCGGAAATCCAGGATTTTTCTGTTTCAAAAAAGAGGCTTAGGGATTTCCTTCTCCTACCACAGCATAGGCCTTTAGCTATTCCTCCTGTACTAGACATTGTTGATGATGCTTTTTCAGAATCTAGTTTGGCCCCTGATTCCCTGCCTCCTGCTCCCAGAAAACCTGACAGATACTACAGGGTCCCCGAGTCCCACAAGTTCTTTTTTAAAAATTCTATTGCAGATCCAGAGACTATTTCACAGGGGCCCAAATTCCACCCCTTCTGATAGAGACTCCAGGGCGCTGGATAGATGGGGTAAGAAGGTTTACACTTCTGCAACCTTGGCCATTAGGGCTTTAAACTGCCAGTTTCATATGTTAAAGTATCAGTAACACATTGTTGGACTGCTTAAACAGAAAATGATGTTGATTCCTGATTGTGTAGAAAATAAAGAATTGCAGGATTTAATGCATTCTGCTGAACAATTTGGAAAACATACTTTGCAGTGTGGTTTTGATTCATTAGAGGCCTCTTGCAGGGCTGCTGTTACTGGGTCTGTGCTCAGAAGGCATGCACGGCTTAAGGAGCAGTCTTTGCCTGATCATGTTAAAGCTAAATTTTTGTATGTTCCTTTAAATCAGGACCGCCTGTTTGGCAACAAGGCTGAGGAAGTTCTTAAAAAGATGGTAGATAAAGCTAAATCTATGCAAACTGTTAAAAGATTTTTTACAAGTTCAGCCTCCTAGATTTAGTAGGCACTGGCCCTCTAAGAATTGGTCCTTTCCAGCCTGTTCCAGGTCTTCTCAAGCCAAACCCAGACAAAGCAAAAACCCCAGGTTTCAGTCCCAAGGGACACACAGAGCTAAGCAGTGGGGGCCCCCCCCACTTCCAAATCTGGGAATAATACGACTCCCCCCTATGGTAAACTGTCTCAATGACTTCCTTTTAAATTTTCCAAGCACTTATCAACTGACTGCCCCTTTGGGGGGAAAAATTGCTGTTCATACAAAGAATTGGGAACTCATTACCCAGGACAAATGAGTTTTAAATATAGTGTCCCAGGGATACATATTTCACTTCCACACATTGCCAACACCAAACGGGTGTCCGGACCTACCCCCAAATCAGTGGGCAGAGGCCCAGAAACAAGTACTTTCTCTCTTAAGCATGGGGGCTATTCATCTGGTACCAGAAGAGGAAAAGGGACAAGGTATCTACTGGAGACTTTTTTCCTGGCACCCAGAAAAGACAATTCATGACGTCCTATCCTGGATCTGGACCTGTCTACTCTAAACACCTTTTTGGAGATTCCAAAATTCAAGATGCTGACTCTTCATCAATTACTTCCTATGCTAGGCAAAGATGCCTGGGTGGCAACACTAGATTTAAAAGAAGCATACCAGCACATCCCAATCAGGGAATCCCTCAGAAGATACCTACGCTTCAAAGCAGGCTACACGCACTATCAGTTCTCTGCACTGCCCTTTGGCTTATCTACTGCACCCATGGTATTCACAAAGTGCCTAGCTCCAGTTACTGCATTTTGCAGGCAAATAAATATTCAAATATACCCATACCTGGACGATTGTCTAATTCAGGCAGAAAGCCAGGACATACTTTTGAATCTTCTGGCCTTTGTACAAAGGGTTCTAGCTTGTCTGGGGTACACCATAAACAAAAAGAAATCACACTTGGTACCCTGTAAACAAATTATATTGCTGGGAGCAAGCTTGAATACAACTTCCCAGATGGCTTACCTCACACCAGAGAAACAAATTCACTTGACAACCTACTTCAAACAAGTGGCCACAAAAACCCTGCTATCTGCAAGAAAAATACTGCAAGCCTTGGGGTTCATGGTCTCCTGCATTCTTCTAATTCCATATGCAAGACTGCATATGAGGAAACTGCAGTGGTATGTAAAAAGCCTATGGTGTCAACATTCTCAAGACCTAGAAACAATGATTCCTATCATACCTTGCCTATGCCTAGAGTTCCTTTGGTGGGCAGAGGCCTGCCACCAAAACAAGGGACTACCTTTCACACCACCCCCTGCCACCCTAACAACAGAAGCACAGACTATGCATGGGAGGCTCACCTGGCAAGGAAGTGCTTTCAGGGCAAATGGAACCCAAGTCAAATGCACCTGCATATCAGTCAAAAAGAAATGTTAGCTGTACAGAATGCTCTGACAGCCTTCAAGGACCACATTCTTCCAGTACAACTAATGGTAAACAAGCAGGGGGGTACACATTCTTACCCCCTCTGCAGACTAGCCATGGCATTGTGGAACACAGCCTTGAGCTACCAAATGCACCTGCAAGCTCAATTCCTGCCAAGATAATTAAATACACTGGCGGACGGGCTAAGCAGAAACCTCATGGACCCACACGAGTGGAAACTGGAATCAAGGATTTTCAATGTGTTGACAAGCAAATGGAGGAGCCCAGATATAGAACTGTTTGCCTCTCTCCAGAACTAGCAATTGGACAAATTTTGCACAAGGACTCCCCACAAACAAGCCTGGAAAGTGGATGCTCTGTCCTTCAGCTGGAAAAGCCTATCAGTCTATGCCTTCCCCCCTCTGCCTCTTCTCTCCAAAGTACTACTAAAAATCAAACAGGACAAACCAAGGATGATTTTGATTGCTCCAGACTGACCGCGCCAACACTGGTACCCCCTCCTGCGCAGTGTGTCACGGTTATCTCCATGGCACCTGCCTCAGACTCCTTCCCTGCTGTCTCAGCAGGCGAACCAGATTCTGCACCCACAGCTTCTAACACTGAACCTTGCAGCCTGGATAATTACTTAATCTCTCCTTTACCATCCCTCAGCAAACCTGTGATGGATATCATTTTAGAGGCAAGGAAGCCTAGTACTAAAACATCTTATGCTGAAAGATTCTGTGCATCGTACCATTCTTAAGGGATGAGCACAGTAGTACCCAATTTTCCTCTGATTTTACAATACTTAACTGAGATGCTTCACAAGGGCCTGTCTTTTTCCTCCATTAAAATCCACACAGCTATTTCAGCTCATTATAACACAGAACCTCCCCTCTTCTCTCATCCACTGCTCAAGCACTTCCTCAAAGGGGCCAAAAATTTTAGACCACCCAGGAGAGCTCCAACCCCAGCCTGGGACCTTAACCTTGTCCTGGAGAAACTCACTCTACCTCCTTTCGAGCCAGCTGCTACTGCAGACTTAAAATTTCTTTCTTGGAAAACAGCTTTCCTTTTAGCAATCACTTTAGCTAGAAGGGTATCTGAATTACAGGCCCTTATGGCAGTGGAGCCTTTCATCATCTTTCATGTGGACAGGGTGTCCCTCAGAATCAATCCATCCTTCATGCCCAAGGTGGTATCCAGTGTGGCTCTTAATCAGTCCATTCATTTGCCAACCTTCTTTCCCAATCCTCAGAATAAAGTTGAATGGATACTGCATTCCTTAGATGTGCACAGACAACTTAGATTCTACTTGGACAGGACTAAACCTCAAAAGAAATCTCAACAACTGCTGGTGGCATTTGCTGCAGGGGCAGAGGGAAGGCTATTTCAAAGCAAACCATTTCTAAATGGATAAGCCATTGCATTCATTTCTGCTATAAGCACCATGGAAAACCTATCCTCCAGGGGATCCGGCCTCACTCCACCAGGACTGCATCTACCTGTACAGCCTTTCTCAGAGGCATCCCTACCAGGGACATCTTAGAAGCTGCAGCCTGGAGTTCTGTACATATTTTCACCAAGCATTATCATTTGCCAATTTTCTCTAAATCCAGAGCTGGCTTTGCCACTGCAGTCTTGCAGGGCATTATAGCTGCACTGAAGAAGGCTTCGTAATTTTCACAGCCGAAACCAGTGTGTTTTTGTCTCTCTTTTTATTTTTAAACTATGCTTTTGAGCTAGTTTTTCCAATAAATTTCTTGTGCTACAGTCTGCTGGCTCTCTGTTTTGTACTGCTACAAGGTCTTTTTGGAGCCGTGCAGTTGCCATACTTGCAGGGGCTGCTTTATCTATGGATCACTTGTAATGATGCAATCTGTCACTAATGTCCTCATGAGGATACTGTCTAACGTGGTGAGGGGATGTCTTGCACAGCAGGCAATGGCAAGCCTAGATGAGTTTCTGCAATTTTGTGGACTGCTTTAAGGCATCTTTTGTCAGTGCTGTGTTCCATGATTCTTCCCTGTTTGGCCCAAAGTTCAAAGTGATGATAAACAGGAATGAGCAGGACTGAAAGACACTGTCTGCTGTAGCAGTGCACTTTCCCACCCTGCAGTAATCAGAAAAGGGGCAAGCAGCTCTTCTTCCATAAGTCGCAGCAGCCTTTCCAGGACACTCCTGAAGAAGGTTCCCCTCCCAGCAAGGAGATAACCATAACAGACACTGTCCACATGACAGAGGAGGTCTGCAGATACAAGACCTCCAAGGGGCTTTCTCCAAGAGATCTTTTCAGTGTACTTGAACAGTTGTCAGGCTGCTGCTCTCTGGAGGTGGTCTGGTCACTTAGCTCTCCATCTAAAAGTTTGGAAGGCCTTCACCTCAGATGTATGGGTGTTGAGAATCTTATCCAGAGATTATATGATTCCATTTTCATTTGCCCCTCTAGAATCTCAGAAATCCCTTCCAGGTGTACCATTCATTCAGGGAAGAGACACAACAGTGGAAATTCAAAAGCTGCTGGCCAGGTGAGTCTTTTAAGGGGTCCTGCCAGACCAGAGAGGATCCAGGGTCTATTCCAGATTCTTTTTGGTGCCAAAGAAGAGCAATGACCTCAGAACAGTTTTGGATCTCGGCAGGTAAACCAGTGTGTCAAACAAACCAAGTTCCAGATGGTCACAGTGCAGTCTATTCTACCTGTTTTGAGGAAGGACAACTGGATGTGCTCAGTAGATCTCAAGAATACCGAGGCAGTTTAGGAGATTTCTGTGCTTTTAGTTGGGCGCTACGCTAATCATTACCATTTCAGAGTTCCGTCATTTGATCTCACCACAGCTACCGTAGTGTTTGCCAAATTTATGGCGGCAGTAGCAGCCTTGCTTTAGGCTGCAAGATTTCCAGGTGTTTTACTACTTTGGCCAATTGTCTCCTCAGTCCTCCCACAGAAACATCTTTTATCAGGGCTTGAGACTCTTTACTCCAGCTGTGTCCTTAAGCATTACAGTGAGTTTGGAAACAGTGAGAGTGTTGTTTGAGTATGGTCTAACAATAGCCAAACGTCTGTTAACCAGGTTGACTTCTCTTTGCCTGGAGGCATCCTACTTGCTCCCTTCGCACAAACCTCTATCCTCCATGATTCTGTGACTCCTCAAGCCTATGGCAGCATCTGATGTTAAGTTGTCAATCTCGCCTTCATTCTTGCTTGATGGGTTCGGAGCCGATCCTTGGCTCCGACTCGGCACTTTGCTAAGCTCTAGAGTCACTTTTACCAGCTCGAGGCAGCCCCATATCCCATGATGCAAGGCGGTAAGTACCCAGATCTCGTTTGCCGCTTCGCTGATGAGGTCCTCCTTTTGCCAGCTCCTGGTAAGTGATTTAGATATTACTGTTTTAGCCCTCTTTTAAACTTAAAACTTAAAAACTTTAGTTTAACGTTTTTAGTTAATCCAAGTCCCTTTTTCTGAGTAGAAAATCCATCACTCCCTTATATTTTTAGTCAGGCCTTTTTCCCTCCCATCCCCCCCTTGTTAGGATGTGTGTGTGTGTGTATTAGAAGTCAGTTATCTGACTATTTTGGGATAACTATTTCTTGGGACTGTGTTGTGTGTGTGTGGTTACAACTATGTCCAAGGAAAGGGTCTCAGGCTTTAAGAAGTGTGACTCGTGCTGTCAGAAGATGTCTCTGACAGACGGTCACACTTCTTGCTTATACTGCCTGGGACCTCTCCGCCTGCAGGACTCCTGTGCAATATGTCATTCTTTTAGCCAGAGAGTCCTGCAGGAGAGGAGAAATAAATTGATTTTGAGGGGCCTTCTTAAGCCGGAGGGCTCTCCGGCTAAGTCGGCCCCGACTAAGACTTCCAAGTCTTCCAAGGCCCAGGCTTCTGTCTCTAAGCCTGCGGCCTCGGTTCTGACTCTTTCAGAGTCGAGATTGGCTCCGGCTGGAGCCGATTCTAGTTTGCACAAACCTTCGGCACCGATGGCTATCGGTGCCGATACTGGTTCGGTCACATCGGTGTCGGCTCCAACTGGCTCTGACCACCATGTGGCTCAGGCTTCGGTGTCGGCGCCGACCGGCTCCGACACCGTTACTTTTGTGTCTGTATCGGCTCCAGCCGGAGCCAATACATCGAGACTTTCTGTCGGTGCCGACAAGTTGTCGGCTCCGACAGCATCCATAGTTTCGTCGGCTCCGATGGTTCCTTCGAGGAAGAGGTCCAGGTCCCCTTCCTTGGAACCGATACTTTCGGCTCCGGCCTCTCCTCTCCTCTCAGAGCGGAGCCATCGGAGCCGATCATCCAGGTCATCCAGGCTTTCTGACCATGATTTAGAGAGGGTGGTCAGTAGATTATTAAAATCACAGGCACTGGCCCAGATGCTACATAGTCCGTCTCAACAGACGACTATTAGTCCACACCCCCTTGCAGTTCCTCCTTCGACTCTACCTCAGAGTTTGGAGCTGGAGTCTTCGGGAATGGTTTCTGCTATGGCTGACGGACAGATACCCCCCCCTTCTGCTCCCTCAGCCTCTACTCTTATCTCCTCTTCGAGACCTTCCTTAGAGGGATTCGGTGGTCGGGCTTCCCTGGTCTCCTCCGAGGGGGTGAGTGGCATCGGACCCTTGTCTGACCCCACTCTTCCCCTTGGAGCCTCGGCCTTGGTGAGCTCGGCTCCGACATCGGCCTCGGAGCCTTCCTTTTCGGTGGGCCCTGGAGTTCCTGGTTCTTCGGAACGGGTTCTCTCGGACCTCCCTGGGAGGGGAGCCTTCGAGGTGATGAAGAGTGTGCTAGCCACTGGACTCAGCCAGCAGTCTGTTCCCTTAGCTCCTCCCTCTACGGTGCCTGTCGATATCTCTGCCATCTCTCTTGCTCCCGGACCCAGAGATCCTCCGCCTCAGGTTTCCCCACTGATAAGAACCCCCTCTTCCGAGGACTCTCCTGATCAGTCAGGGGATCCTCCGCGCAAGAGGACCTGTAAGAGGAAACACGTAGACTCCCTCGAGTCTATCACTTCAGATACCGACTTAGATGAGTCGGAGGGATCCCCAAGATCCCCCTCTGAGGATGTCTCCTTTTCAGACATCCTAGAACTCCTTAAACAGAGGGGAAACTGGCCCTCCACTAATCCCTCTGAGGATGAGTCAGTATACCTGGAGGCGTTTGGATCTCAGCCCTCCACCTCCTGGGTGTCTCCGCCTTTCGACCCCCTTATGCAGGTTATTGCTCGAAAGGCGTGGGCTGCTCCTGACTCTGTAGAGCCAGTTCCAAGGAGGCCTTCTAAATTTATTACTGCCCCTGCGGACAAGCAATTCCTCACTAAAGGTGTCCCTGCTGATGCCATGGTGGTGGCAGCTGCCACTAAGAAGGAACTTGCAGATCCTTCCGTACCTGTCCATCCTCCTAATAAGGAATCTAGGACCATGGATAGGTATGGTAAGCGGATGTTTTCTTCAGCGACCTTTGCTATGCGCTCGCTGAACTACTTATGTCACTTCACCAGACTCCAAAGGGACATCCTTAAGGAGCTAGGTGATGTAGTACAGGATCCCACAGCTGTAGGAGCTCAAGAAAAAATTGCTTCCCAGCTAGGAACCCTTAATTCTATTGCTAACTCCTCCATGCGACTGATATCATCTGCAGCAGATGGAGCGAGTAGGGCCGCAGGCACAGGTGTGGCTCTTAGACGCCAAGCCTGGATGCGGCTCTGTAATTTTGCAGATCCCTTTAAGGCGTCCTTCACAAACTCTCCCTTTGATGGGTCAGCTTTGTTTGGCCCTCAAGTGAAGGAAACATTGACCAGGTGTGAGCAGGACGGCAAGACTCTTTCTGCCGTAGGGGTCCGTTTTTCCACCCCTTCTAGACCTTACCCGAAAGGACAGAAGGGTGGCAAAATGTGGTTCCAAAAATCCCAAGGAGTCACACAGGATACACGTGTTCAGTTTCCCCCTAGAGGCAGAGGGGTAACAATAACAGACGCCCTAGAGGCAGAGGGTCCACAAAACCAGGGAAGCAGAGAGCCTCTCTCTGACAAGCCCTTTCAGCATCCCTGAGATGTTGCCCGACTGTCCATCCTTGGAGGCAGTCGGGGGAAGACTATCGCTGTACCCAGAAGCCTGGCGTTCCCTCACTCAAGACAGATGGGTACAGTCGATCATATCCGAGGGTTACAAAATTCCTTTCGAGGGAAATCCCTTTTCTCTCTCATATTCCCTTCCAGATACACCACCCGGTCTAAGGGAAATTGCAGAGTTAGAAGTAGTCAAACTTCTACAAAAAAGAGCCATTCAGCCAGTCACAACAGACCATTCAGAACCCGGAATCTACTCAAGGTTCTTTTTGGTCCCCAAAAAGACGGGAGACTGGAGACCAATATTGGATCTCAGCAGACTCAACAAGTCTGTGAGAAAGACAAGATTCCGAATGGTCACACTTCAATCAATCCTGCCCTTCCTAGAGAAGGACAACTGGATGTGCTCAATAGATCTTCAGGATGCGTACTGTCACATAAAGATTCACAGGCGCTCCAGAAGGTTTCTCCATTTTCGGCTGGGGTCCAGTCACTTCCAATTCAGAGCCCTGCCCTTTGGTCTCACTACAGCCCCCAGAGTGTTCACCAAATGTATGGCAGTGGTCACAGCTCACCTGAGACGTCAAGGATTCCGGGTGTTTCCGTATCTAGACGACTGGCTCCTTTCAGCCACCACCAGGCATCAACTTCTTCAAGCCAGAGATTACACAATAAATCTGTGCACTCAGTTGGGAATTTCAATCAACTACGAAAAATCCTCCTTATTGCCCTGTCAGTCTATTACTTTCATAGGCGCAAACTTAAACACCGTTCGGATGTCAGCTACCCTCACAGAACAAAGAATTTCAGACATTTAAAGTCACGTGAGGATCATTCTAGCCAGCAAGAAAGTACAGGCCAGAATCATTCTAAAGGTGTTGGGCCTCATGGCTGCGGCCATTACCCTTCTTCCCTTGGCCCGCTTCTATATGCGCCTGCTTCAGTGGATGTTGTTCACTCAGTGGTCTTACCAACAACTTCCGATGCGTCACCAGATATTTGTGACTCAGATTTGCAAGAATCATCTTTCATGGTGGATTACTTCTCCTCAGATTCACCAAGGCAGACCCTTTGTACCCCCAGCCCCGGTAGCCACTGTCACTACGGACGCCTCCCTGATCGGGTGGGGGGGTCATTATCAGGGCAGGATGGTTCATGGGACGTGGCAACCGTTCGAATACCACCTGCACATAAATGTCCTAGAGATGAGAGCAGTGCTTTTAACGTTGCAAGCCCTCAACGACTTTCTTCCCTTGGGAACAATTGCAGTTCACACAGACAACATGTCTGTAGTATGGTATATCAACAAACAGGGCGGAACCAAATCCTACCCCTTGTGTCGAGAAGCTCTCAGACTTTGGCAATGGGCGATCTCCTCTCATCGGTTTCTGGTAGCAACGCATATCCCTGGGAAAACCAACATTTTAGCGGACAGATTGAGCAGAGCTATTCTCATGCCTCACGAGTGGTCTCTCAAACAATCTATAGTGGAAGAGATTTTTCTAGAATGGGGCCGCCCATGTTGCGATCTTTTTGCTACTCCCCAAAACAGCAAATGCCCAGACTTCTTTTCTCTCTTCCCACTGCCAGGTCATCCCCCCAGAGACGCTCTAACCCAGGATTGGCCCCAGGGACTTCTTTATGCTTTTCCTCCCTTTCCACTGATTCCACAACTACTCCAGAAAGCCACCGTTTTGAGAGCCAAAATGATTCTCATTGCTCCCTATTGGCCTCGACAAATCTGGTTCCCGTTCCTCCATCGTCACCTTTTGGTGCAGCCGTGGCATCTGGACCCAGTACCAGACCTTCTGATTCACCAATCGGGTCAGCTGCACCGGTCTATCCCTTCTCTCAACCTCACAGCATGGTTGCTCCACTTCCTTCCTTAGCCAGGCTTCCTATGATCTCTAATCCTGTTAGGGATATCTTAGTGGCTTCACTAAAATCCTCTACTAGAAGGATTTATACCAGCAAATGGAAACGTTTTTCTTATTGGGCAAAAGCTAAGAATATTGATCCTTTTACTGCTCCAGTTCAAGCAGTTTTGGATTTCTTAGCGGAAATATTTCACGCGGGCTCTTCTTCTTCCACTGTCAAAGTTCAGTTAGCTGCTATCTCGAACTTTCATGTCGGGTTCGCAGATCACAACGTCATGTCCCATAGGCTTTGTAGAGCCTTCTTAAAAGGAATCTTTCTCCTGAAACCCCCAGTCAGGAGTCCTCCTCCTCCTCAATGGGACCTAAATTTAGTGCTGACATCCTTGATTCTTCCTCCCTTCGAGCCAGCTGCTTCATGTTCCCTGAAATTTCTTTCATGGAAAACTTTGTTCCTGGTTGCTATCACATCGGCTAGAAGAGTGTCTGCTCTATCGGTTCGCCCCCCATATTTAGTCTTCCACAAAGATAGAGTATCATTGAGAACTAATCCGACCTTTTTGCCTAAGGTCGCCTCAAAGACTAATTTGAATCAGGCTATTGATCTCCCTGTATTTTTCCCAAACTACTCACAGATCGGAACAAAAATTACACTATCTTGATGTTCACAGCCAACTTAGATATTATTTGGACAGAACAAAACAATTCAGGAAATCCGATCAGCTCTTTGTTTCTTATGCTGATAACAAGAAAGGCCTTCCTGTCTCAAAAGTGACCTTATCTAGATGGCTTTCTTCTGTCATCTCTGAAATTTATCAGCTCAGGGGAAAACAGCTGTGCTCGAAACCTAAAGCACATTCAACCAGAAGCTTAGCCACTTCCATAGCTTTTCAAGCTAGACTTCCATTAGACACTATTTGTGCAGCAGCCACTTGGGCCACTCCTCATACTTTTGTTTCCCATTACAAATTGGATTTGGCCTCCAGGGACAGAGCCAGTTTTGGCTCTACAGTTCTCAAGAGTCTGTTCCATTGAGCCGCCCAGGAGGATATAGGTGCTAGGGACGTGGTCCCATCAAGCAAGAATGAAGGCGAGATTGACAACTTAACATTGAAAAGTTATGTACCTACCATAACGTTCCATGTTAGTTGTCTTCTCTTGCCTTCTTTCTTGCGACCCTCCCTCCTTCCCCCTGGCCTGGACAGACCTTTCTCTCTATATGAAAGCATGCTTCTGAAGACCATACTTTGCTGGTCCTCTTCCTTTTGGATGTTATTTATGCTAGGTGTTATTGCCTATAGACAACAAACGAGATCTGGGTACTTACCGCCTTGCATCATGGGATATGGGGCTGCCTCGAGCTGGTAAAAGTGACTCTAGAGCTTAGCAAAGTGCCGAGTCGGAGCCGAGGATCGGCTCCGAACCCATCAAGCAAGAAAGAAGGCGAGAGAAGACAACTAACATGGAACGTTATGGTAGGTACATAACTTCTCATTTGCCTACTTCCTCTCACACGATACTATGAGAGCCTTGCAATGGATGTTAGCAACCCAGTGGTCTTACCTGACTCACCCCATGGCTTTCACAGTCACTGTAGCGAGCATTTGTCGACATCACATTTACAGGTGGTTGGAGTTGCTTCTGGTCACATTGGGTTGACCATTTGTTCTCCTCCAGCCTCAGTCCACGGTAACTACAGATGCTTCCCTTATGGCATCAGTGGGTACATTTCGAAGGGAAGATGGTCCCAAGGGACTTGGTTGCCTTGAGAGGCAAGACGTAACATCAGTGTCTTAGAGATAAGAGCAGTCCTGCTAACATTGTAGGCATTTCAGGACCTTCTTTCCAAGGCTGTGATTGCTATTCAGACAGACATTATGTCCGTGGTGTGGAAGGGGGAATGCAGTCTTATCCAAAATGTTGAGAGACTGTATTGGTGTGGCAGTGGGTGATTGTCCTCTCACCAGTTTCTGATTGCAGCACACATCCTGGGGAAATCCAGCGTCTTGGTGGACAGATGAAGTGAGAACATTGTTCTTCCTTACAGTTGGTCCCTGACCTTCAACAGTTGGTAAGGCCACAGAAATACCTCACTAAGAGGATTACCGGCCTCAAACAGATGCCATACACAAACCGTCTCAAAAAACTGCAGCTCTACTCCATCGCATATCGCCTACTCAGAGGCGATCTCTGCCTAACATGCAAAGCTATGTCAAACCCAGGACTGTTGGACATGCTACACTTAAAGAAATTCCAATATGTCTGAACGACATGCTCCAGGGACCTAAACCTTGTCGCCACAATAAACAGAACATGCTGGAAGGATAGATTCCTGTCCCAGAGACTTCCCGTACTCTGGAACAAACTACCCATTCATGTCAAGCAAAGCTCCTCATTGGCCCTCTTTAAGAAAAACCTTGACGACTGGATGGGAAATAGAAAATTCACCCTAGGGATCACTTCTGCGGCACTGCTTGACAGGGGCACAGGAAGATCATTTTCTTTGGTGGCGAAAGCCAGAGAACCTTTTTGGTTAGGCTTATATAGGCTCCAGGGCCAATAGCTTTAGTACCTACTTATGAACCTAGAAGAAGTGGCTTGGATATTCCATCACTAGGACCACCCCACCCCCACCCCTGATGTAATCTGTTTGCCACCTGGTCCAACACAAAGTGCAGCAGATGTTCATCGTGTTACCCTGCTGCAGTCATCACACTTGGGTTATCCTGTCATCAGGCGGACCCGCAGTCGGCCGGAATTCCAAAGTCTTGGTCCATCCTCGGTTGCTGTCGCTTCTTCCCTGACGTCAGCACGCCAGGGGTTTATATAATGCATCCAACGCCATTTTCTTCAGTCTTTCTTGCCGCGCGGTGCCCGAAGCAGAAGCAGTTCGCAAGTGCCGGTCGGCCGACTCCTGAGATTTTTGAAGTCGAATTTCAGATCCGAAGTCTTCAATAAAGCTAAGTACCCCGTTGGGGAAACTTTTCTTGCCTCAGAACGATGTCAGAAAAAGATAACAATTGTATTTCTTGTGAGAAGCAAATACCTCATAAGGATTTTCATTCTTACAGCATACCTTGCCTAGGCCCAGCCCACGACGTCACTGGTTGTCGTTTTTGTGCTAGGTTTAATAAGCGTACTATAGAAAGATGCTTTGATTTCGCACGACATTACTTCGGTAGAAAATGTAACTACACTATGCCGTTGGAGCAACCGACTACCGGCGTGCACAAAAAACGCAAGGACAAGGACAGGCAGCCTAGACCCAAGCCAGACTCCAAGGCCTCGACTGGTCCGGTCTCCGGTTCACCGGTCTTCAGTGAGGCACTGACGCAGCCCCTGACTACCGCCGATCTGGAACCTGAGACTGCTTCGGAGCTTTTGGCGGAGAGTACTAGGCCGACACAGCCATTTTGTCTAGCCCCTACCAACGACACGGCTGAAAAAGATGTCGGTGCTACAGAAACACCTTCAGTTTTGAAGGCGTCTTCAGACCGACGATGCTCACCTTTAAAATGTTTCCTAAGACCAAGACTCCTATTAAACCTAAAAAGACTGCACTTCAGTCTCCAGTTCAAGGCCCCATGCCTAAGAAACAGATGCTCAAAATGGCTGAAGACTTGATCTCTTTAGTCAGGGGTTCCCAACCCCCACCCGACAAAAGGCGTAGACAAGAGGAAGATTATGCCTCCTCTGAACAAGTGTCTATTTCCTCAGGCTCCTTTGAGGACCAAGATTACTCCTTCTCTCCTTATGAAGATTCTGATGCTGAGGATTCTATTCCTTCAGCTTCTCCTCCTGAAAGACTACTCCTTTGGGGAAACTTTACACACTATGAGGGAACATTTTCACTGGGAAGGTCAGGACTACTCTGACTTAAAGAAAAGGCTCAGAGAGTTTCTTTTACGCCCCCAGCACAGACCTCTTGCCATCCCCCCCCCGTTTTAGACATTGTGGATGATGTTTACTTAGAATCCAGTTTGAACCCAGATTCTCTGCCTCCTGCTCCAGCCAAACCTGACAAATACTATAGAGTACCTGATTCCCACAAATTTCTTTATAAAAGCCCTGTTGCTGATCCAGAGACTATCTCCCAGGGTCCTAAAGGGGCTAAGGCTTCTACGGCAAAAAATCCTGTACCCTCTGAAAGGGACTCCAGAGCACTAGACAGGTGGGGGAAAAAGGTTTACACTTCAGCCACTCTAGCTATGAGGGCACTAAATTGCCAATTTCACATGCTAAAATATCAGCAATTTCCAATGTCTCAGTTAAGACAAAAAATGAGCACACTCCCTCAACAGTCTGAATTGAAAGAAATGCAGGATCTGTTGCATGCAACTGAACAGGTGGGCAAACATACTTTACAATGTGGGTTTGATTCTTTGGAGGCTTCCTGCAGAGCAGCTGTCACTGGGTCTGTTATACGTAGGCATGCTTGGTTAAAGGAACAAACTCTGCCTGATCATGTTAAAGCAAAGCTTCTAGATGCTCCCTTACAGCAGGATGTTCTTTTTGGAGTTAAAGCAGAAGACGTCTTAAAGAAAATGGAGGATAAGGCAAAATCTATGCAGACAGTCAGAGATTTCCTACAGGTACAGCCCCCTCGCTTCAGCAGAAATTGGCCAACAAAAAATTGGTCCTTTCCAGATACTGACAGACCACAGAGGAGTAAATACAGACGTCCAAGAGGCAGAGGACAACCACAAGCCCAGTACAAACCTCAACAATGGGGCACTGCAACACAGAAGGGAGGAAAAGACTGGTCCCAAACTACTAGAAGGCAAACTCAATGACTTGCACCTCATCTGGCCAACACTCTCTTGGCAGCCTCCTTGGGAGGAAAACTCACACTTTTTTCAGACAACTGGCACATTATCACAAAGGACAAATGGGTCCTAGACATAATTTCATGAGGTACAGATTCCATTTTCACACCTTGCCAATGAAAAGAGGAATGCCAAACCTGCCACAAAATCAATGGGCAGAGGCACAAAAACAAATTACAGCTCTCATGGACATGAGTCATTCAACTGGTACCTACTCGAGAGCAAGGCCAAGGATTTTACTGAAGACTCTTTCTAGTTCCCAGAAAGGACAATGCCTGGAGACCAATTCTGGACATTTCAATTCTAAACACCTTCTTACAAGTACCCAAATTCAAGATGCTAACACTACAGCAGCTTCTTCCCAGGTTGGGCAAGAAAGCATGGCTAGTAATGTTGGACCTCAAGGAGGCATACCTGCATGTCCCTATCAGCAAAGTTGCAGAAGATACCTCCGTTTCATTGCAGGTTCAACCCATTACCAATTCTCTGCACTGCCCTTTGGCTTATCTACTGCGCCCAGGGTCTTCACAAAATGCCTGGCACCAGTAATTGCATACTGCAAACAAAGAGGAATTCAAATATACCCATACCTGGACTGCCTCATCCAAGCAGAAAGCAAGGACATCCTCTTACAACATCTGGCTTTTGTAAAACATCTTCTAAGTTGCCTGGGGTACACAGTAAACGAAAAGAAATCAAAACTAGTACCCTCACAAAATATGACATTCCTGGGTGCCAGCTTGAATACAATGGCCCAGAAGGCTTATCTGATGCCAGACAAACAACTACAACTGACTCAATATTTCAAAACAATGGCAACAAAGACCCAACTACCTGCAAGAAAAATTCTGCAGGCCTTGGGCTTCATGGCATCCTGCATACTACTAATACCATTTGCAAAGCTGCATATGAGGAAATTACAGTGGTACCTAAAAAGCGTATGGTCTCAACACAGCCACAGCTTGGACACAATGATATCTCTCATTCCCTGCCTACAACAGGAGTTTCTATGGTGGTCACAGGCATGTCACCTCAACAAGGGTCAGCCTTTCACCTTGCCCCCAGCCAGGCAGACTATAACAACAGATGCATCGGACTACGCCTGGGGGGCACACATGGCAGGACAGTGCGTTCAAGGCGTATGGACTGCAGATCAAAGGAATCTGCACATCAATCAAAAAGAGATGCTAGCTGTACAGAATGCTCTGACAGCCTTCAAGAATCTATTACATCCAGGACATCTTACAATAAGGACGGACAACACCACAGTAATGTGGTACATAAACAAACAAGGGGGTACACACTCCTACCCTCTATGCAGGCAAGCAATGACCTTGTGGAACACAGCTCTGGCTTACCAAGTTCAGTTACAAGCTCAATTCCTGCCAGGAGAAAAGAACACATTGGCAGACGACCTCAGCAAGAAACATCATGGATCCCCACGAGTGGAAACTGGATCCACAAGTATTTGCAATGATAACTCAGAAATGGGACCTTCCAGACATATACCTATTTGCCAGTCCTCAAAACTATCAACTAACAAAATTTTGTACAAGGATACTGCACCATCAAGCTTGGAAAGTGGACGCACTCTCATTCAGTTGGAAAAACTTGGCAGTATATGCCTTCCCTCCATTGCCTCTCCTCACAAAGGTGCTTTTGAAAGTCAGAAAGGAGAGACCACGACTGATACTCATAGCCCCAGACTGGTCACGCCAGCACTGGTACCCACTATTGAGGAATATGGCCCAGGGCCCACCTTGGATTTTACCACAAATTGCCCATTTGCTCACACAGCAAAACAATCAGATTCTTCACAGCCAGCTCAAAACCTTAAATCTGGCTGCATGGCAAATCACCTAAGCATCCAGCCAGCTCCTCTTTCCCAAGCAGTTATGGATGTTATTCTGGAAGCTAGGAGGCCCAGCACCAGGAATGCCTATTCGGACAAATGGAAAAGGTTTTGTGCCTGGAACCAAGCTAAAAACCAAAACACACTTCGGCCTCACATGCCTCAGATTCTACAGTACTTAACTGAGATGTTGCACAAAGGGCTTTCTTTTTCTTCCATTAAAATCCATGCGTCAGCTATTTCAACCCACTACAACACGGATCCACCCTTATTTTCGCATCCACTTCTAAGACAGTTCCTCAGAGGGGCAAAAAACATTAGGCCCCCCAGGAGAGCACCTACACCAACATGGGACCTCAATTTTGTTGTGGAAAAACTTGCGCTACCTCCCTTTGAACCAGCTTTCTCTGCAGATCTACAGTTTCTATCATGGAAGACTGCCCTGCTGCTAGCAACAACTTCAGCTAGAAGAGTCTCAGAGCTGCAGGCACTAATGGCAGTGGAACCTTTCCTCATTTTCCATCAAGACAGAGTTTCTCTATGAACTAATCCTTCCTTCATGCCTAAGGTGGTTTCCAGTGTGGCTTTAAATCAAATCATCCACTTACCCACCTTCTTCCCAAATCCACAGAACAAAGGAGAAAGACTCCTGCATTCCTTGGACATTCACAGGCAACTTCGTTACTACTTGGATAAAACTAAGGTTTTCAGAAAATCTGACCAGCTCTTTCTATCCTATGCTATAGCTTCACAACGGAAGGCTATATCAAAACAAACCATTTCCAAATGGATAGGACATTGCATTTGTTTTTGCTATACCCATCATGGAAAACCAGTTCCTGCTACCATTAGGCCCCACTCTACCAGGGCAACAGCTACATCTACAGCCTTCCTCAGGGGGGTTCCAACCAAGGAGATTTTGGAAGCTGCAACTTGGAGTTCAGTACACACCTTTACCAAACACTATCACTTACCACTTTACTCTAAGACTAGAGCTGGCTTCGCCACTGCAGTTCTGCAGAGCCTTCTAGCCTCCTCTAACCCTATATAACTCCTCCACCCATCCTTAGCTTTGGGATTCTACCCAAGTGTGATGACTGCAGCAGGGTAACACGATGAACATAGTACAGTTTTGTACCTACCATAAATGTAAATGTTCGAGTGTACACCCTGCTGCAGTCCAGGTTACCCTCCCTCCATCCCCTCTGATCTAACTGACTAAATCTCTACAATACCTTCCTGATGTATTTGCTTATAGCTGGAGGGATTTTGTGTTTGTGCAAAAATTACTTAATTTGGTACTAATTACTGACCACCTTTTTGGGGGCACCTGACATCTGGGGCAAGAAAAAACTGAAGAAAATGGCATCAGATGCATTATATATACCCCTGGCGCACTGACGTCAGGGAAGAAGCGACAGCAACCGACGCTGGACCAAGACTTTGGAATTCCGGCCGACTGCGGGGACCGCCTGACGACAGGCTAACCCAAGTGTGATGACTGCAGCAGGGTGTACACTCGAACATCTACATTTATGGTAGGTACAAAACTGTACTTTTCTATGCCATGGTTCCTCACGAGAGACCGTCTCCCAGGGATGCTTTTCTATATTCTTGGCCCCCGGTACTTCTATACGCTTATCCTCCGACATGCTTGATAATCAAATTTCTTCAGAATGCAGCCGATTGCAAAGAACGGTGATTCTCATTGTTCTGTTTTGACCCCAACAAGTTGGGTTCCCTTTTCTCTAGCCTCTCCTATATAGCCCATCCTGGGTCTGGACCCATTCTACATCTGATCTGATCTTCTATCCTGTGGGAATACTT
This sequence comes from Protopterus annectens, assembly GCF_019279795.1. Lineage (NCBI taxonomy): Eukaryota > Metazoa > Chordata > Ceratodontiformes > Protopteridae > Protopterus > Protopterus annectens. Next base: position 34,954,624 of record NC_056729.1, read on the forward strand.
CTGCCAATCTCTGTACCCTCAGATTTGACTACATGGTTTCTCCAATTCTGATCACGGCCAGGAATCTTAAGCTGTCTGACAGAGTTATTCATATACTTTCATCATCCCAAAAGCTTCCAGCTTGGAAAGTTTAAGCCAGTAAGTGGAAACAGTTTGCCATTTGAGCTTCATTCAAAGGTTTGGACTCCTTTTTAGGCTTATTGGATGCTATTTTATATTTTCTGGCTGATCTTTTTCAGGCTGGGTTAAGTTATTCTACCATTGAGGTCCAGTTGGCTACCATTTCCAGTTTCTGTGTTGACGGGGATAATACCCTTGTAGTGGCTCATAAGATTTCCAAAGCCTTTTGAGGAGTACTTTTTGTTGTGTCCCCCAGTTGAAGATGCAGTACCACCCTGGGATCTGCCTGATGATGCTCCAAGTTCTTAGTACCCCTCCTTTTGAACTGTCGGCTACAGTACCCTTGAGGCTTTTGTCCTAGAAGACCATGATGTTCTTCATGTTTCACTGTTGCAGTCATTACATTTGGGTTATCTGCTTGCTGATAGCCCTCAGTCAGCCTGATTACAAAGTCTTGGATCCTGCATCGGTTGCTGTCTCATCTACTATGACATCAGGTAGTCAGGGGTATAAAGCACGCAGCTGACACCATTACATCAGTCTTTCTTGCCGTGCGGTGCCCGAAGCAGATGTTCATCGTGTTTCACTGTTGCAGTCATGACTGTAGGGTTCTCCCCTGCCGGCAGGCAGTCCTCGGTTGGCCAGAATCCCAAAGTCTCGGTCTGGCGTTGGCTGTTCAACCATGCTCCCTGACGTCAGAGCGCCAGGAGTACAAAGCTGACAGCCGACGCCATCTTCCCCAGTCTTTCTTGCCGTGCGGTGATAGCAGTTCGCAAGTGCCGGTCGGCTGACTCCTGACGATTTTTTCTGAAAATCTTCAGTCCGAAGACTTTCTTCTCCACTCAAAGCTAAGTACCCCATTGGGGAAACTTTTTCTTGCTCCAGTCCGATGTCAGAAAAAGTTAATAATTGTATTTCATGTGGGAAGCAAATACCTCATAAGGATTTTCATTCTTACTGTATTCCTTGCTTAGGCCCTGACCACGACGTAGCTAGTTGTCGGTTTTGTGCTAGATTCAATCAACGTACAATTAAACATAGGTACGATTTTGCTTTTCATTACTTCAGTAGACGTTTAACTACAAAATGTCATCGGATAAGGTTCCGCTACCGGAGTTCACAAAGCGTCGCAAGGATAAAGACAGGCCTCCGAGGTCCAAATCTGACGATATCGCATGCGGAGCCAGCTTCAGGTTTGGCCGTCGTCAGTGAGGCGCTTTTGCAGCCCCTGTCGTCGGCCATTTCAGAACCGATGGCCGAAACAGACTCTCACGAGGAGCCAACTAGGCCTTTGAATATTTCTATTGCAGGACCTTCGGACAATGCCCCTTCGGATGGGTCCGGAGCCGCTGTGCAGGTACCGGCTTCCGAAGAGGTTTTCAGGCCTACTCAGCTTCTAATAAAGGCAAAGCCAAAGACAAAGGCAAAGACTCCTTCTAAATCAAAGACTGCAACACAGGCCTCTTCTGAACCGGCTCCCAAGTCACAGAAACAGTTACTCAAGATGGTGGAGGATTTACTTACTATGATTAGGGGTTCACATCCCCCTCCAGATAAAAGGCCAAGGCAGGAAGTTTATTATGATTCCTCTGATCAGGCTTCTGTTTCTTCAGTTTCTTCTTCTGACCAGGAATATTCTTTCCCTCCTTATGAGGATTCTGATGCTGAGGAATCCATTCCTTCAGCTTCTCTCCCTGAGGATTTCTCTTTTGGGGAAACTTTGCATGAAATGAGGGAACATTTCCACTGGGAAGGACAGGAGTATTCGGAATCTAAGAAAAGACTAAGGGATTTTCTTCTTCTCCCCCAACATAGACCCCTGGCTATTCTTTTCGGAGGCTAACTTAACCCCTGACTCTTTTCCTCCTGCTCCTGTTAAGCCAGATAGATATTACAGGGTTCCTGATTCCCACCAGTTTTTATACGAGAACCCTACTGCTGACCCTGAAACCATTTCTCAGGGTCCTAAGGGAGTTAAGTCCGCTTCTGCCAAAAAACCCATTCCCACTGAAAAGGATTTTAGATCTTTAGAAAGATGGGGCAAAAAAGTGTACACTTCTGCTACTTTATCCATTAGGGCTTTAAACTGTCAGTTTCATATGCTGAAATACCAGCAATTTCTCTTGTCTTTTTTAAAACAAAAGCTTACTTCCATTTCTGCCTGTGCAGATGATAAGGAATTACATGACTTATTGCAAGCCACTGAACACGTTGGGAAGCATGGTTTACGCTGTGGATTTGATGCCTTGGAGGCTTCTTGTAGGGCTGCTGCCTCCGGCACAGTTATTAGAAGGCATGCATGGCTAAAGGAACAAAATTTGCCAGAACAAGTTAAAGCTAAATTATTGGATGCTCCTGTTCAGCATAATGTTTTGTTTGGATCAAAAGCTGAAGAGGTGATTAAAAAGATGGAGGACAAGGCAAAATCCATGCAAACAGTTAAAGATTTCTTACAAGTACAGCCACCCAGATTTAGCAGGAATTGGCCTTCTAAAAATTGGTCCTTTCCCAAGTCAGATAGGCCTCAGAGGGGTAGATATAGACGCTCCCGAGGAAGGCCTCAAACACAAGCTTCTTATAGACCAAGACAGTGGACTGCTTCCACCCCTAGGGGAGGAGAGGACAGGTCTCAAACTCATAGGAAACAGACTCAATGACTCCCTCTGTTGAGCTGCAGGAACTTCTTGCCTGGAAGCCCCTCTCGGAGGAAAACTCTCTCTTTTTTTATCAAAATTGGACTCATATAACCCAAGACAAGTGGGTTCTGGATGTGGTTTCAAGAGGTTACAAATTCCATTTTCATACCTTGCCAAGGCCAAACGGATGGCCAGACCTTCCAAAACATCAGTGGACAGAGGCCTTAAACCAGGTGGAAGCTCTTTTGGCTATGAAAGCCATAGAACTAGTTCCACTTTCAGAGATGGGACAAGGTTTTTACTCAAGGCTCTTTCTAGTCCCCAGGAAGCAAAACTCATGGAGACCCATTCTGGATCTGTCAGTCTTGAACACCTTTCTAGAGATTCCAAAATTCAAGATGCTTACTGTACAGCAGTTACTTTCAGTGCTGTCCAAAAATGCATGGATGGTAACCTTGGATTTAAAGGAGGCATATTTACACATTCCCATCAGGCAGGAACGCAGAAAATACCTCAGGTTCAAGGCCGGATCGAGGCACTTGCAATTCTCTGCGCTGCCCTTTGGATTGTCTATTGCGCCCAGGGCCTTCACCAAATGCCTGGCTCCAGTAGTAGCTTACTGCAGACTCAAGGGAATTCAAATTTACCCTTATCTGGACGATTGTCTAATTCAGGCAGACAGCAAGGATGTCTTACTCCAGCATCTAGAATTTGTACAGAACCTTCTCAAGTTCCTGGGATTCTCTGTAAACATAAAAAGTCAAATTTGACACCCTCACAACAGATAACTTTTCTGGGTGCTCTTCTAAACACCACAACCCAGATGGCATTTCTGACATCCGAAAAACAATTACAGCTGGCTTCAACTTTCAAAACCTTGGCAACTTTAACTCAGCTATCTGCAAGGAGATTCCTGCAGGCTTTGGGTTACATGGCCTCCTGCATCCTTCTCATACCATATGCAAGACTACACATGAGGAAAATACAGTGGTACCTAAAAGTGTATGGTCTCAGCATTGCCACAGTTTAGACATACTGATCTCCATCCTGCCTTGTCTTCAAAAGGAATTCCTTTGGTGGTCCAGGGCATGTACTCTAAACAAAGGGAAACCCTTCTGTCTGCCTCCTGCCACTCAGATTCTAACCACGGACGCCTCGGATTATGCTTGGGGAGCCCATTTTCAGGGCAACTGTCTGCAGGGCCTTTGGACAAAGGATCAGAAGCACCTGCATATCAATTTAAAGGAAATGTTAGCCGTTCAGAAAGCTCTAATGGCCTTCAGGAATCTTCTACAACCAGGACAACTACTGATACGGACAGACAACACCACAGTTATGTGGTACATAAACAAGCAAGGGGGATCTCATTCCTACCCCCTTTGTAGACTAGCTATGGATCTATGGAACACAGCTCTAGCTTGCAATCTGGACCTTCAAGCTCAGTTTCTGCCAGGGAAGCAAAACTTCCTGGCAGACAGTCTGAGCAGAAACCTTTCGGATCCACACGAATGGATGCTGGACACCGAAATATTCAGGATGATAACAGCAGTCTGGGGACGTCCTCACATAGACCTCTTTGCATCCCATCTCAGTCATCAACTATAGAATTTTTGCACCAGGACTTTCCACAAAGTAGCTTGGAAAGTGGATGCACCATCTTTCAGTTGGAGAAACCTTTCGGGATATGCCTTTCCGCCTCTTCCTCTTGTTCCACGGGTATTATTAAAGATCAAACAGGACAAGCCCAAGATGATAATCTTGTTGGCCCCAAATTGGCCTCGACAGTTTTGGTACCCCACTCTGAAAAACCTATGTCTAGAGCCCCGTTGGGTCTTACCACAAACTCCGAACCTTCTATCCCAACATCAGGGTCAAGTTCTACACTCCCATGTCAGCACTCTCAGCCTGGCGGCCTGGTTAATCCAGGGCCTTTGATTTCTTCTCTCCTACCCAAGCAGGTTATGGATGTCATTTTAGAAGCCAGCCATCCTAGCACTAGAAAATCTTATGCAGGAAAATGGAAAGGATTTTGTTCCTGGATGCAGGCTCAGGATTCTGATCCTCTTCTTCCGAACATTCCTTTAATTTTACTTTACTTGACAGATCTCTTACATAAGGGTCTCTCTTTCTCTTCCATTAAGATACATGCCTCTGCTATTTCCGCTCATTATAATACAGACCCTCCAATCTTTTCCCACCAGCTCATGAGACAGTTTCTCAGAGGAGCTAAGAACTTAAGACCTTCTAGATCTCCTCCCATTCCTGCTTGGGATCTCAACTATGTTTTGGAAAAGCTCACCTTGCCTCCTTTTGAGCCTGCTGCCTCTTCTGACATCAAGTTTTTATCTTGGAAAACAGCCATCCTGTTAGCCCTGACCTCTGCCAGGAGAGTTTGAGTTACAAGCTCTTATGGCTGTGGAACCTTATATTATTTTTCATCAAGACAGGGTATCTTTGAGGACTAACCCTACCTTCATGCCTAAGGTGGTATCCGAAGTGGCTTTAAATCAAACTATCCACTTGCCAACCTTTTTCCCCACTCCTCAAAATAAAGGGGAAAGGATCTTGCATTCCTTGGATATACACAGACAACTACTACCTGGACAGAACCAAGGACATCAGAAAATCAGAACAATTGTTTGTTTCTTATGCTTCAAGTTCCCAAGGTAAAGCCATTTCAAAACAGACCATTTCTAAATGGATTGCTCATGGAATCAGATTTTGTTATTCACACCATGGAAAGCAAATCCCAGGGAGTATACGGACTCATTCCACCAGAGCTGCTGCCACTTCTGCGGCCTTCCTCAGGGGAGTTCCTACCAAAGACATTTTGGAAGCTGCAACTTGGAGTTCAGTGCATACTTTTTCCAAGCACTACAATCTACCTCTCTACTCTAAGTCTAGGGCAGGCTTTGCCTCTGCAGTCTTGCAGGGCCTTTTAGCCGCCCCTTCTACTTTATGACCACCTCCCTTTCATTCTGCTTTGGGATTCTACCCTACAGTCATGACTGCAACAGTGAAACACGATGAACATAGTACAGTTGTGTACACCTACCATAAATGTAGATGTTCGAGTGTCTTCACTGTTGCAGTCTGGGTTTCCCTCCCTCCTGTCCCCTCTTATTTTTTACTTTGTGTGGTTCCTTTTTTCACCATTCTTCTGAGGTGTATTTGCAAAGGATATGGGACCTTTCTCATTTTGGGACTCCTGACATCTTGGGCAAGAAAAACTGGAGAAGATGGCGTCGGCTGTCAGCTTTGTACTCGTGGCACTCTGACGTCAGGGAGCATGGTTGAACAGCCGACGCCGGACCCAGACTTTGGGATTCTGGCCGACCGAGGACTGCCTGCCGGCAGGGGAGAACCCTACAGTCATGACTGCAACAGTGAAGACATTCGAACATCTACATTTATGGTAGGTGTACACAACTGTACTTTCGCAAGTGCCGGTCGGCCAACTCCTGAAATTTTCATTTTCGAGTTTCAGATCCAAAGTCTTCAACTAAGCTAAGTACCCCGTTGAGGAACCTTTTTCTTGCTCTAAACCGATGTCAGTAAAAGTTAACAATTGTATTTCTTGTGGAAAGCAAATACCTCATAAAGATTTTCATTCGTACTGCATTCCTTGCCTAGGCCCAGACCACGACGTACCTCACTGTTGGTTTTGTGCCTTATTCAAACCTCGTACTATTCATCTTCGGTTCATTTTCACATCAAAATATTTTGGTACTCTGTTCAATTATCCAGAAATGGCTTTGGTAAGCCACCTGACTACTGACATTCCGAAAAAATGCAAAGATAAAGACAGAGACAGACCGCATAGGTCCAAAGCTGCCGACGACGCTTCTAAGCTAGTCACCAGTTCGCTGGTACTCAGTGAGGTGCTTTCACAGCCCCTGATACATGCTACTTCAGATTCACAGGCCCTACTGAGACCCATTCGGAGTCTGGTATGCCGTGAGATGCTTGTCTGAATATGGAACCTGTGGATGTCTCTACCTTGGATGGGTCCAGAGCCGCTGTGCAGGCACTGGCTTCTGAGGGTGTATTCAGGCCTACTGTCTTGCATATTAACCCAACACCATCTTCTTCAAGGCCTAAAACTCGATCCATGCCCAGAAAACCGACACCCAGACCGCATGGTCGGGCCCCTATGCCTAAAAAACAAATAAGAATGCCTGAAGACCTTATTACTCTAATCAGGGGAAGCCACCCTTCTCCCTCTAAGAGACCTAGAACTGATTTTGCTTCTGATTCTTCTGATTAGGATTCTGAAATTTCTGTTTTTTCTGATGACCAGGATTTGCCCTTATCTATGTATGAGGATTCTGATGCAGAGGACTCCATTCTCTCTGCTTCCCTGACTCCAAAAAGAGGCTTAGGGAATTCTTACCCCTGCCTCAACACAGGCCTTTAGCCTATCCCTCCTCTACTGGACATTGTAGATGATCCCTTCTCGGAATCTAGCCTGGCCCCTGACACTTTACCTCCTGCTCCCAGAAAACCTGATAGGTATTACAAGGTACCTGACTCGCAAGTTCCTCTTTAAAAATCCTACTGCGGATCCTGAGACCATTTCACAGGGACCCAAGGGCATTAAGGCCATTACTGCCAAAAATCCTACCCCCTCTGATAGAGTTTCCCGGGTACTGGATAGAGAGGGTAAGAAGGTATACACTGCTGCGATGTTAGCCATTAGGGCCTTAAACTGCCAGTTTCAAGTATCAGCAGCATATTGTTGGATTGCTTAAACAGAAAATGATGTTGATTCCTGACTGTGCTGAAAATAAAGAATTACAGGATTTAATGCATTCTGCTGAACAAGTGGGAAAACATACTTTGCATTGTGGTTTTGATTCATTATAGGCATCTTGCCAGGGCTGCTGTCACTGGGTCTGTACTTAGAAGGCATGCTTGGCTTAAGGAGCAATTTTTGCCAGATCATGTTAAAGCTAAATTATTGGATGCTCCCTTAAACCAAGACTGCCTGTTTGGCAACAAATCAGAAGTAGTACTTAAAAAGATCGAGGAAAAAGCTAGATCTATGCAAACTGTTACAGATTTCCTGCAAGTACATCCCCCACCCCCAGATTTAGTAGGCATTGGCCGTCTAAGGATTGGTCCTTTCCTGCCCCTTCCAGGTCTTCTCAGTCCAAACCCATAACCAGCAGAACACCCAGGCCCAGGGTGCTCACAGGACCAAGCAGTGGGGGGCTCCCACTTCCAAAGCAGGGAGTAGTAAGACTTCCCCCTATGATAAACTGTCACAATGACTTAACTTTAAACCTTCCAAGCCCTGCTCAACTGACTGTTCCTTTAGGGGGAAAGATTGCCCTGCATGCAAAAAATTGGGAAGTCATTACCCAGGACAAATTGCATGTTCTTCGTGTTTCACTGTTGCAGTCATTACATTTGGGTTATCTGCTTGCAGTACCCCTCAGTTGGCCTGGTTAACAAAGTCTTGGGTCCTACGTCGTTTGCTGTCTCTTCTTCTGTGACGTCAGGTCGTCAGGGGTGTAAAACATGCAGCAGACGTCTTTACATCAGTCTTTCGTGCCGTGCGGTGCCCAAAGCAGAAGCATTTTGCAAGTGCCAGTCGGCCGACTCCCGAAATTTTCCTTTTCGAATTTCAGAACCGAAGTCTTCAACTAAAAGCTAAGTATCCCGCTGGGGAAACTTTTTTTTGCTCTAAACCGATGTCAGTAAAAGTAAATAATTGCATTTCTTTGGAAAGCAAATACCTCATAAAGATTTTCATTCGTACTGTATTCTTTGCCTAGGCCCTGACCACGACATACCTCGCCGTCATTTTTTTTGCCTTATTTAAGCCACAAACTATCCGTCGTCTGTTTATTTGCGCTTCTAAATTTTTTGGTGCCCGGTTCAATTATCGTGATACATCTCCAGTAAGCTATCCAACTACCGACATTCTGAAAAAATGCAAAGATAAAGACAGAGACAGGCCGCCCAGTTCGCCGGTACTCAGTGAGGCACTTTCGCAGCCCCTGATACTCACTACTTCAGATTTGCAGGCCTCTACTGAGACCCATTCGGAGTCCGGTATGCCGCGAGATGCTTCAACTGTGGAACCTGCTGATGTCTCTACCTTGGATGGGTCAGGAGCCGCTGTGCAGGCTCCGGCTTCTGAGGGTGTATTCAGGCCTACTGACTTGCATATTAAACCGACGCTATCATCTTCTTCAAGGCCTAAAACTCGAACCATGCTTAGAAAACTGATGTCCAGACCACATGGTCAGGCCTCTATGCCTAAAGAACAAATGATAAGAAGACCTTATTACTTTAATCAGGGGAAGCCAACCTCCCCCCTCTAAGAGACCTAGGACTGAATTTGCTTATGATACTTCTGACCAGGATTCTGAAATTTCTGTTTCCTCTGATGATCAGGATTTACCCTTATCTACCTGTGAGGATTCTGATGCTGAGGACTCTATTCCCTCTGCCCCCACCCCACCCCCAAGAGCTTTCTCTTTTGGTGAAACCTTGCATACTCTCAGGGAGCTTTTTCGCTGGGAAAGTCAGGATTTCTCTGATTCTAAAAAGAGGCTTAGGGATTTCTTACTCCTGCCCCAGCACAGGCCTTTAGCTATACCTCCTGTACTGGACATTGTTGATGATGCCTTTTCGGAATCTAGCTTTGCCCCTGACTCTTTACCTCCTGCTTCCAGAAAACCTGATAGATATTGCAGGGTTCCTGACTCTCACAAGTTCCTTTTCAAAAATCCTACTGCGGATCCTGAAACCATTTCGCAGGGACTCAAGGGCATTAAAGCTACTACTGCCAAAAATCCTAACCCCTCCGATAGACTCCAGGGCACTGGATAGATGGGGTAAGAAGGTATACACTTCTGCAGCTTTGGCCATTAGGGCCTTGAATTGCCAGTTTCATATGTTAAAGTATCAGCTGCGTATTATTGGGTTGCTTAAACAGAAAATGATGTTGATTCCTGATTGTGCTGAAAATAAGGATTTACAGGATTTAATGCATTCTGCTGAACAAGTTGGTAAACATACATTGCAATGTGGTTTTGATTCACTAGAGGCATCTTGCAGGGCTGCGGTGACTGGGTCTGTACTTAGAAGGCATGCTTGGCTTAAGGAGCAATCCTTGCCAGATGATGATAAAGTGAAATTACTGGATGCGCCCTTAAATCAGGGCCACCTGTTTGGCAACAACGCAGACGAAGTTCTTAAAAAGATGGAGGAAAAATCTAAATCTATACAAACTGTTACAGATTTCCTGCAAGTACAGCCCCCCCCAGATTTAGTAGGCATTGGCCCTCTAAGAATTGGTCCTTTCCTGCCTCTTCCAGACCTTCTCAGTCCAAACCCAGGTCCAGCAGAGCACCCAGGCTTCAGTCCCAGGGGACACACAGGACTAAGCAGTGGGGGGCCTCCATTACCAAATTTGGGAGTAATAAAACTCCACCCTATGGTAAACTGTCTCAATTACTTCTTTTTAAAACTTCTAAGCACTTCTCAACTGACTGCCCCTTTGGGGGGAAAGATTGCACTTCATGCAAAGAACTGGGGACTCATTACCCAGGACAAATGGGTTTTAAATACAGTTTGCCAAGGATACAGATTTCACTTCCACACGTCACCAACTCCAAGCGGTTGGCCGGATCTACCTCCAAAGCAGTGGGCAGAGGCCCAAAAGCAAATACACACTCTCTTAAGTATAGGGGCTATTCAGTTGGTACCAGAAGAGAAAAAGGGACAAGGTTTCTACTTGAGATTTTTCCTGGTACCCAGAAAAGACATTTCATGGCGTCCTATCCTCGACCTGCCTACTCTAAACACCTTTTTGGTGATTCCAAAATTCAAGATGCTGACTCTTCACTTGCAGAAGATTCCTACACTTCAAAGCAGGCTACACGCACTATCAGATGTTCATTGTGTTTCACTGTTGCAGTCATTACACTTGGGTTATCCTGCTGGAAGGCTACCCGCAGTCGGCATGAATTCCAAAGTCCTGGTCCGGCGTCGGTTGCTGTCGCCTCTTCCCTGATGTCAGTGCGCCAGGGGTATATAAGATGCAGCCTACGCCATTTTCCCCAGTCTTTCTTGCCGCGCGGTGCCTGAAGCAAAAGCAGTTAGCAAGCGCCAGTCAGCCGACTCCTGAGATTTTCGAAATTGAATTTCAGAACCGAAGTCTTCAATAAAGCTAAGTACAATGTTGGGGAAACTTTTTCTTCCTCCAGACCTATGTCAGTAAAAGTTAACAATTGTATTTCTTGTGGGAAGCAAATACCTCATAAGGATTTTCACTCTTACTGTATTCCTTGCCTAGGCCCGGACTATTAAGCGTCAGTTTGACTTTGCTTTACATTACTTTGGCCGAAGGTTTAACTACATAATGCCGTCGGAACAACCAACGACCGGAATTCATAAAAAACGCAAAGACAAAGAAAAGGACAGGCATCCGAGGTCCAAAACCGACGACGAAGCCTCTTCTAGGCCAGTCGCTGGTTCTCAGTGAGGAGCTTTCACAGCCACTGACACCCGCTACCTCAGAGCCACAGGCCGCTTCCAACTCCCACGTGAGACAACTAGGCCTCTGGAAACTCAAGGTATTGGGCCTAAGGAAACTATTCCCTCAGATGGGTCTGGAGCCGCTGAGCAGGCATCGGCTTCTGAGGGTGTCTTCAGACCTAAACAACTTACTATCAAGTCCACTTCAGCAGAAAAGGCAAAGTCTAAAACACCATTAAAAACAAAAACAAGTACAGCATTCTCCTGGACAGTCATCCATGCCAAAGAAACAGATGCTTAAAATGGCCGAGGACCTAATTACTTTGATCAGGGGTTCCCATCCCCCTCCTGATAAAAGGCCTAGGCAAGACACTGACTATGACTCCTGTTTCCTCTGATTCCTCTTCAGAGCAGGGATACTCTCTTCCTCCCCCCTATGAGGACTCTGATGCTGCAGAATCTATCCCTTCATCCTCTCCTCCTGAGGATTACTCTTTTGGGGAAACCTTGCACACCATGAGGGAACATTTCCATTGGGAGAGCCAGGATTATTCAGAATCCAAGAAAAGGCTCAGAGACTTTCTTTTACTGCCTCAGCACAGGCCCCTTGCTATCCCCCCTGTACTAGATATTGTTGATGATGTTGCTTTCTGAATCCAGTTTGTCTCCTGATTCTTTACCCCCTGCACCAGTCAAGCCAAATAGGTATTACAGGGTCCCAGACTCATAAATTTCTTTATAAAAACCCTGCTGCTGACCCAGAAACAATTTCAGGGTCCCAAAGGGGTTAAGGCTTCCACTGCAAAAAACCCTGATGTTATGTGATCCTATCTCGCCTACATTCTGAACAGATGGGTTCGGAGCCGATCCCTCTGCTCCGACTCGGCACGCTTATGCTATAGAGTGAGGCCTCTAATTGGCTGAGCTATCTTTATCCCAGGATGCACCACCACTAATCCCCCAGATCTCGTTTGCCGCTATCAAGCTTAGACGTGGTCTCAACATTGGCTGGGCTAAGTACTATTTATTAGGCTTTTTCCTGTCACAAATTTCCTCACTTTGAACCCAAAAGCTGTTTTAACAGCTATTGTTGTTATATTGGTGTGATTGGTGAATTTCTGTTGGTAAATTCATGATTTTTTCAGTCAGGGAAGGTTTCCCGTTTTAGTTAGAGGGGCCTTCCCCTGTTACTTTGCTGTTTGTGTATCTTCTTGGGTCAAGTACCCGTTTAAGTTAGAGGGTCTTGACTCTCTTTATCTCGTTTTTTGTCTACTAACTGTTTAGTTTAAAAAAATAAATAAATAAAAAATAAATAAATAAATATATATTGTTGTTATATTTGTTAAACTTTATCTGTTAAACTTGTGGTATTTAACTAAAGTTTAGTGTTTTTTCACTTAGATAGTTATGACTAAAGAACACAAACCCTCCGGGTTTAAGAAATGCACGAGGTGTGGTTTTAAAATGTCCATAACGGACGACCACGCCTCGTGCGTCTATTGCTTAGGTGCTAAGCATTTACAAGAGTCGTGTAGTGTGTGCCACGTGTTCTCTTCGAGAGTCCTCCAGGAGAGGAAAAACAAATTAATCCTCAAGGGATTAATCAAGCCTTCCTTCGAGGAGGCTTTATCTTCCTCTCCGTCTCCTTCTAAAAAGTGGAAAGCATCGGCTCCGACCAGTCAGTCAGAACCGACTGCTAAAAAATCCAAGCAGACTTCTCCATCGGCTCCACGGACTTCGGAGCCGAGGTCGGAACGGTCTGCCTCGATGCCTCCAGCCTCGACCCCTCTGGTTTCGAGGCCGAGGTCTGGGGCATCGAGAGGCGGGTCACCCTCATCGGCTCCACTGATATTGGAGCCGATCAGGGTTACCGGCTCAGACTCTTCCCCCTCGGGCGAAGTCCTTATCGGCACCGAGGGAAATTTCCTTGAAACCTTCCTCGGGCCGATAGTTGTTGAGTCCTTCGAGCGGTCCCGAGCCGCCGGGCCGATGGAGAAATCGGTTCGGGCCCGATCGGTATCCTCTAGGTCTTCCAAGATGTCTGATTCGGACATCAACAGGGTGCTCCTTCGACTCTTCCAGTCTCCGGTGTTCCAAAAGCTTGTTTCGGCTCCAGCCCATTTGGCTTCGGAGCCGATGGTCCACTCCCCTACTGTGGTTCCTCCTCCAACAGCTTCGGCACCGTTGGAGCCAGTGTTGGTGGAACCTGTGGAGGTGTTAGGGTCGGGCCCGACCCTTGCTCCAACTCCGGCTCTTGAGTCGGAGTTCAGTACACGGACTTCTTCCTTCGGCCCTGGGGGGGAGGCTTCGGGATTGATGCTCTTGGTCCCGAGTCTCCCTCTTGGTGCGTCGGCGGCGGGAGTACCGTCCACTGTCGTGGCCACAGAGGTGGGACCCTCCCAGGATTCTGGTGGTCCCGCCTTCAGGGCTATGAGGAGCGCTCTAGCCAAATCTTCCTTGGCTACCTCCACGGTTTCCCCAGCTGCCTCCCTGCATACGGAGACTGGGTCATTGGCAGTCCCCCTGTCTTTAGGCAGCGGAGCCCCCGGGCCTCAGGTTACCCCCGCTGGGGTTTCTCCCCCTCCTGGAGGTCCTTCTGAAGCCTCTTCGGAAGAACCCCCCAGGAAAAGGTCATGCAAGAGGAAGCACGTTGACTCCCCTGATGAGTCTTTGACATCCGACACCGATCTCGATGATGCAGAGGGGTCCCCTAAGTCGTCCTTGGATGATGTCTCCTTTGCAGACATCCTAGAAGCCCTAAAACAGCGAGGCGGCTGGCAGTCCAAACCTCCCTCTGCTGATGAGTCGGTGTTCCTGAAGGCCTTTGGGGCTCAGCCCTCCGCCTCCTGGGTGTCTCCGCCCTTCGACGAGCTCTTGGATTTGATCTGTCGAAGGGCTTGGGAACACCCAGACTCTGTGGAACCGGTGCCTGCTCGTCCGAACAAATTTCTCTCGGCGCCTCCTGATAGAGAGTTCCTTACTAAAGGTGTGGCTGTAGATGCTTTGGTGGTGGCATCTGCTACCCAGCAAGATGTAGCAGAGGCTTCTACGTCCGTCCATCCTCCTAATAGGGAGTCTAGGAGCATGGATCGATGCGGAAGCGCACCCTTAGTTCAGCGGCCTTTACACTGAGGTCCTTGAACTACCTGACGCACTTTACCAGATTTCAGAGGGATCTGATTAAGGAACTATCCGATACCCTCTTGGGTAAACCTGCCTGAGGAGCTGGCCCAGACGGTTGGCTCTCAGCTGGCTACAATGTCGTCCATTTCGAACTCGTCCATGAGGCTCATTTCGTATGCGGCCGAAGGGGCGAGTAGAGTGGCGGGTACAGGCATTGCTCTACGGAGACAAGCCTGGCTCCGCCTGTGTCATTTCGCAGAGGCCTTCAAGTCTTCATTTGCCGACGCCCCCTTTGATGGGTCCTCTCTGTTTGGACCCAAGGTAAAAGACACACTAACCCGCTGTGAACAGGAGGGTAAGACTCTGACTGCCGTGAGCACGATTTTCCACTCCCTTTCGGCCTTATCCCAAGGCTAAAGAGGAGGGAAAATGTGGTTCCGTGATCTCAGAAGCCTTACCCCTCTCAGCAGGAAGGTTCCCCTTCCAGAGGCAGAGGAGGGGAAATTCATCCGAGACGCCCGTCCCAGAGGCGGCAGAGGCCCTCGCAACACTGGAGACCCGAGTCCTTTCGTGGCTCTTCAGCCTTTCATAGTCCCTGAGGGATTGCCCGGCTGTGCTGCTCCGAGCCAGTCGGGGTCGTTTCTCGAAGCACCTGAAGGCCTGGGAAGGGATCACTCAGGACCGATGGGTGCTTCGGATTATCGCCAGAGGTTACTCCATCCCATTCTCTCACCCCATCCCTCAGTCCAAAAAAATCCCGGACCCGCCACCCAGTCAACGGGAGACCGCAGCCTCAGAAGTTTCAAAGCTGCTGCAAAAAGGAGTCATCCAACCGGTCCCCGTAGACCAGATCGGATTAGGGACTTACTCAAGATTCTTTTTGGTGCCAAAAAAGACAGGGGACTTGAGGCCCATTTTGGACCTAAGCATCCTAAACCGTTCAGTCAGAAAGTCCAAGTTCCGAATGGTCACTCTACAAACCATTCTCCCATTGCTGGAGAAGGGTGTTTGGATGTGCTCCATAGATCTCAAGGACGCTTATTATCATATCATGGTACATCAAGCATCCAGGAGACATCTGCGCTTCAGCCTAGGAGACAGTCATTTTCAGTTTCGTGCGCTGCCCTTTGGTCTCACCACAGCCCCCAGGGTGTTCACCAAGTGCTTGGCAGTAGTGACTGCTCACCTGAGAAGTCTAGGATTCCAGGTGTTTCCGTACCTAGACGACTGGCTCCTAACTGCCACCTCCAAGCATCTACTTCTGCGGAGCCTACAAGCCACTATCTTACTGGGCAATTCCCTTGGAATCACCTTCAATTGGCCAAAGTCTGTGTTGCGGCCATCTCAATGAATAAGATTCATAGGGGTAGAGATAGACTCAAACCAAATGCGAGTCTTTCTACCTTCGGACAGAATTCAAACCATACAAAATCAAGTTCGAGCCTTAATTCCCAGGTCCAAAGCCCCAGCCAGACTGGTCCTGCAGCTACTGGGATCTATGTCGGCCACGGTTCTTCTAGTTCCCTTGGCAAGGTTGCACATGAGAATCCTCCAGTGGCTTCTTTCAGCCCAGTGGTCCTTTCAGGAACTCCCTCTCAGTCACCTCATATGGATCACGGAATCTTGCAAACGGGACCTGCGCTGGTGGCTAGTGCCCTCCAATTTGGATCAGGGACGACCCTTTGTTCTTCCTCCGGCGGCCACTTTGACCACGGACGCCTCCCAGATGGGGGGGGGGGGCATTCCCTGGGCAGGTCAGTCCAAGGCAAATGGCACCCGAAAGAGACTCTTCTTCATATCAACATACTAGAAATGAGGGCAGTACTCCTGTCCCTTCAAGCCCTTCACGATTATTTCCCTCAGGGAGTAATCGCTGTTCACTCAGACAACATGTCAGTTGTCTGGTACCTGAACAAACAGGGAGGGACCAGATCCTATCCTCTTTGCAGAGAAGCCATGAGAGTTTGGGAATGGGCAGTCTCGACCAAACGCTTCCTAGTGGCTACTCACATACCGGGCAAGTCCAATGTCATAGCCGACAGATTGAGCAGAACCATCCTCTCTCCTGACGAATGGTCTCTGAATATGACAGTGGCAAGTCAGATTTTCAGCGAATGGGGAGTTCCGTGTTGCGACCTCTTCGCGACTCCTCTGAATGCGAAGTGCAAAGAATTCTTCTCCCTAATCCTGGCTCCAGGGAAGAGCCCCATGGACGCATTAGTCCATCCTTGGCCCACCGGCTTGCTTTATGCCTTCCCTCCAGTTCCTCTCCTCCCCAAGGTGATTCAAAAGGCATCTCTCTTGGGGAGCAAAATGATCTTGATTGCTCCTTACTGGCCTCGTCAAGTGTGGTTCCCCTATCTTCGGAAACATGCTCTGGAAGGTCCATGGTTCCTGAACCAGGTCCCAGACCTTCTGGTTCATCAGTCGGGACTATTCCACCAGTCCCTACACACCTTAAAATTGACGGCTTGGCTCCTCCTCTTCCGACGATAGTCAGGAGTCATGCATTGGATCCAGATGTTGTGCACATATTAGCTTCGGCCCATAAGTCTGCTACAAAGAAATTGTATTCTAGCAAATGGAAAAGGTTTGCTATTTGGGCTCAACTCCGGGGCCTGGACCCCATTTCTATTCCCGTGGCAGAAGTACTAAAATTTCTGACATCTCTTTTCAATCAAGGCTCTTCAGTTTCTACAATCAAAGTACAATTAGCAGCAATTTCTAACTTTCACGAATCCATAGACCCACCTTTAATGAGCAACAGATTGTGTAAGACCTTCTTGAAAGGTGCTGCTCTATTAAGACCTCCGATTTCTCATCCTGCACCTTCATGGGATCTCGATATAGTGTTACGCGCCTTGACTTCTTTTCCCTTTGAACCGGCAGCCACATGTGATCTAAAGTTTTTATCATGGAAGACAGCCTTTCTGGTGGCGATTACTTCTGCCAGAAGAGTTTCAGAGCTTCAAGCTTTGTCAGTGAAACCCCGTACTTGGTTTTCATAAAGACAGAGTATCTCTCAGACCAAATCCTTCCTTTGTTCCTAAAGTTTGTTCTACTTTCTGCTTGCAACAATCGTTAGAGCTTCCAGTTTTTTTCCCAAAATACTCCAACAAAGCGGAGTTCATATTCCACACACTAGATGTCCACAGACAGTTACGTTTTTATTTAGACAGGACCAAACAAACAAGGAAAACAGATCAGTTGTTTGTATCCTTTGCAGATAACAGATTGGGCAACGCTGTCACAAAGGTTACTATTGCCAAATGGATCAGGGACTGTATTACTCAAGCATATATTTATTCTAACAAAGAGCTTACCACCTCTGTCAAGGCTCATTCTACAACGGCTATGTCTACTTTGGTAGCATTTCATTCTAAGCTTGCTATTAGTGACATTTGTGCTGCGGCTACATGGTCTTCTCCGCACACCTTCATTTCCCACTACAAATTAGATGTGGCATCTAGAGGGAAGCTTCATTTGGTTCCACAGTGCTCAGGAGTGTTTTCCAATGAGCCACCCGGGATTTAGGTGCTAGGGACGCTGTCCCATCTGTTCAGAATGTAGGCGAGATAGGATCACATAACATCTTTTAGTTATGTACTCACCATAACTTCAGATGTTTGGGATCCATCTCGCCTACATTCCCATAACTCCACCCTCCTTCCCCCTTCCTTGGAGATCAGAGGATATCAGAAGGTCCGAATCCTGTTGTTTCATCTTGAAACATCTAACAATGTTATATAACCAAGTTGTGCATGTGTGCATGAATGCGGACAAACAAGATCTGGGGGATTAGTGGCGGTGCATCCTGGGATAAAGATAGCTCAGCCAATTAGAGGCCTCGCTCTATAGCATAAGCGTGCCGAGTCGGAGCCGAGGGATCGGCTCCGAACCCATCTGTTCAGAATGTAGGTGAGATGGATCCCAAACATCTGAAGTTATGGTGAGTACATAACTAAAAGTTCCCTCTGATAGGGATTCTAGAGCACTGGACAAATGGGGGAAAAACGTTTACACTTCTGCTATTTTAGCTGTAAGGACTTTAAACTGCCAGTTTCACATGCTTAAATATCAACAATACCTAATGTCTCTGCTAAAACAGAAAATGCTTACAAGCTCAGAATGTCCTGACAATAAGGAAATGTAGGATCTGTTGCATGCAGCTGAACAAGTGGGAAAGCATACTGTACAATGTGGTTTTGATTCATTAGAGGCTTCTTGCAGAGCCGCAGTTACAGGTTCTGTCATTCGAAGGCATGCTTGGTTAAAAGAACAAAGTTTACCTGATCATGTTAAAGCAAAATTATTGGATGCTCCATTACAGCATGATACATTGTTTGGTGTTAAGGCATAAGAGGTGTTAAAGAAAATGGAGGATAAAGCAAAATCAATGCAGACAGTAAAGGATTTCTTATAGGTTCAGCCACCAAGATTTTGCAGGAACTGGCCTTCAAAAAATTGGTCCTTTCCAGTATCAGACAGGCCACAGAGAGGCAGATACAGACGCCCAAGAGGCAGATCTCAACCCCAAGTCTCATATAGACCTAAACAATGGGGTGCTTCAGCCCCCAAAGGCGGAGAAGACAAATCACAACCTTATAGGAAACAGTCCCAATGACTTCCCTCTACAAATGCCAAGTACTTACCTTTTGGCAGCACCCTTAGGGGGAAAACTAGCACTTTTCTCACAAAATTGGCACATGATCACCCAGGAAAATGGGTACTGAATATTGTTTCTCAGGGTTACAGGTTCCACTTTCACACCCTACCAAGGTCAAAAGGTATGCCAGACCTGCCACAAAATCAATGGGCAGAGGCACAGAAACAAATTTCTGCTCTCATGGACATGAGAGCTATTCAAAAAGTACCACAGCAAGAACAGGGAAAAGGATTTTACTCAAGACATTTCTTGGTACCCAGAAAGGACAAAGCCTGGAGACAAATACTGGACCTCTCAATATTAAATACTTTTCTGGATGTTCCAAAATTCAAAATGTTGACACTACAGCAACTCCTACCCATGCTGGGCAAGAAGGCATGGCTAGTTACTTTGGGACATGCAGGTATGCCTCTTTTAGGTCCAATCAGACAATCTTGCAGAAGATACCTCAGATTCATAGCTGGCTCAATGCATTACCAATTCTCTGCACTGCCCTTTGGCTTACCTACTGCGGCCAGGGTCTTCACAAAATGCCTGGCACCAGTAATTGCATTTTGCAGGCAAAAAGGAATTCACTATATCCCTACTTGGACGACTGCCTTATTCAAGCAGAAAGCAAGGACATTCTACTAAAGCATCTGGCGTTTGTAAAAAGATTACTAATTTGCCTAGGGTACACAGTAAACGAAAATAAATCAAAACTAGTGTCCACTCAAGAGATAATATTCTTGGGTGCAAGCTTAAACACAACTGCCCAGATGACTTATCTCACGCCAGACAAGCAAAGGCAACTGACTCATTACTTTCAAATGATGGCAACAAAGACCAAGCTACCTGCAAGGAAAATCCTGTAGGCTTTGGGCTTCATGGCATCCTGCATCCTGCTAATTCCATATGCAAGAATGCATATGAGGAAGCTACAGTGGTATCTAAAAAGGGTTTGGACTCAACATTGCCACAGCCTGGAAACAGTAATAACTCTTATTCCCTGCCTGCAATAGGAGTTTCGATGGTGGGTACTGGCCTGTCACCACAACAAGGGACAGCCTTTCACTTTACCCACAGCCAGGCAGACATTAACAACAGATACATTGGATTATGCCTGTGGGGCACACATGGAAGGAAAATGTATTCAGGGCACGTGGCCAGTGGACCAAATGCATCTTCACATCAATCAAAAAGAGATGCTAGCTATACAGAATGCCCTGACAGCCTTCAAGGATCTGCTACATCCAGGAAAACTATTACTAAAGACAGACAATACTACAGTTATGTGGTACGTAAACAAGCAAGGGGGAACACATTCCTACCCCCTCTGCAGGCAAGCCATGACTTTGTGGAACACAGCACTGACCTATCAAGTACATTTGCAGGCACAATTTCTGCCAGGAAAGAAAAATACTCTGGCAGACGAACTAAGCAGAAACCTCATGGACCCTCACGAGTGGAAACTAAATCCACAGGTCTTCAGCATAACAGGGAAATGGGGATGCCCAGACATAGATCTTTTTGCCTCCCCTCAACTGCCAACTACAGAAATTCTGCACAAGGACTTATCACTCACAAGCATGGAAAGTGGATGCTTTATCATTCAGATGGGAAACCCTAACAGTTTATGCCTTTCCACCACTGCCTCTTCTTCCCAAGGTGCTCCTAAAAGTCAGACAAGAGAAACCAAATATGATTCTGATTGCCCCAGACTGGCCATGCCAGCACTGTTACCCACTCCTAAAGAGCTTGTCTCAAGGCCCAGCCTGGACTTTACCTCAAATTCCTCATCTTCTGACTCAACAAAACAAACAGATCCTGCACAGCCAACTCAGAACCTTAAATCTGACTGCATGGCAGATAATATAGCCATTCAGAACACACCTCTCTCTAAAGCTGTTATGGATGTCATTTTGGAAGCCAGGAGGCCCAGCACCAGGAAATCTTATGCAGAAAAATGGAAGAGATTATGTGCTTGGAACCAGGCACAAGGACATGAACCACTTGTTCCCAATATTCCTCAGATTTTACAATACCTAACTGAGATGCTGGACAAAGGCCTATCCTTCTCATCATGCCTCTGCCATTTCAGCTCATTACAACACGGAACCTCCTATTTTCTCTCATCCACTGCTAAGACAGTACCTCAGAGGGACAAAAAACATAAGACCTCCAAGGAGAGCACCGATACCTACATGGGACCTCAACTTTGTCTTAGAAAAGCTCACACTGCCTCCTTTTGAGCCAGCCAATACAGCTGATATAAAATTCTTATCATGGAAAACTGCTCTGCTCCTAGCAATAACTTCAGCAAGAAGAGTCTCAGAGTTACAGGCATTAATGGCAGTGGAACCTTTTATCATTTTTCATCCGTACAGGGTTTCTCTAAGGACAAACCCAACATTTATGCCAAAGGTGGAATCCAGTGTGGCTCTTAACCAAACTGTTCATTTGCCAACATTTTATCCCAATCCCCAGAATAAAGGGCAGAGACTTCTGCACTCTTTGGACATACACAGGCAGCTATGCTTCTGCTTGGACAAAACAAAAGTTTTCAGAAAATCTGAGCAACTGTTTGTAGCATATGCTGCAGGACCACAAGGAAAGGCTATCTAAAAGCAGACTATTTCAAAATGTAGAGGACAATGTATTTGTTTCTGCTATGCACAGCATGGCAAGTCAGTGCCTAAGAATATTAGGCCACATTCTACCAGGGCAGCAGCCACTTCAGCAGCCTTCCTCAGAGGAGTACCAACCAAGGAAATTTTGGAGGCTGCAACTTCAGTGCACACTTTTACCAAGCATTATCACTTGCCTCTTTACTCTAAATCCAGAGCAGGCTTTGCCACTGCAGTTCTGCAGGGCCTCATAGCCACTCCTAATCCTATTTAGACCCAGCCGCCCTACCTCAGCTTTGGGATTCAACCCAAGTGTAATGACTGCAACAGTGAAACTCGATGAACATAGTACAGTTGCGTACCTACCATAAATGTAGATGTTCGAGTGTATTCACTGTTGCAGTCCAGGTTACCCACCCTCCATCCCCCTTTCTTTGCTGGGACTTATTTATACTTCTCTATCCTATACAACCTATGTGGTGTATTTGCTTGTAGATGAAGATATTGTTTTTTATTTTACTGTATGTTTTTATTAGCAATATGTATTGTCTACCTTCTTGGGGGCACCTGACATCTGGGGCAAGAAAAACTGAAGAAAATGGCATCGGCTGCATCTTATATACCCCTGGCGCACTGATGTCAGGGAAGAGGCGACAGAAAATGACGCCGGACCAGGACTTTGGAATTCAGGCTGACTGCGGGTAGCCTGCCAGCAGGATAACCCAAGTGTAATGACTGCAACAGTGAATACACTCAAACATCTACATTTATGGTAGGTACACAGCTGTACTTTCTCTGCACTGCCCTTTGGCTTATCTACTGCGCCCAGGGTATTTACAAAGTGTCTAGCTCCAGTCGTTGCATTTTGCAGGCAAAGAAGTATTAAAATATACCAATACGTGGACGATTGCCTAATTTAGGCAGAAAACCAGAACATACTTTTGAATCATCTGGCTTTTGTACAGAGGGTGCTAACTTGTCTGGGGTACACCATAAACGAAAAGAAATCACACCTGGTACCCTGTCAACAAATTATATTCCTGGGAGGAAGCTTGAATACAACTTCTCAGATGGCTTTCTTCACGCCATAGAAACAAATTCACTTGACAACCTACTTCAAACAAGTAGTCACAAAAACCCTGCTGTGTGCAAGGCAAATACTACAAGCCTTGGGGTTCATGGCCTCCTGCATTCTTCTAATTCCATATGCAAGACTGCATGTGAGGAAACTACAATGGTGCCTATGGTGTCAACATTCTCAGGATCTAGAAGCAATGATTCCTATCATTCCTTGTCTACACCTAGAGTTCCTTTGGTGGGCAGAGGCCTGCCACCAAAACAAGGGACTACCTTTCACACTACCCCCTGCCGCCCAAACCCTAACAGACACATCAGACTATATGCATGAGGGGACGCACCTGGCAGGGAAGTGCATTCGGGGCAAATGGAACCCAATTCAAATGCACATTCACATCAGTCATAAAGAAATGTTAGCTGTACAGAATGCTCTGACAGCCTTCAAGGACCACATTCTTCCAGGACAATTAATGGAAAAGACGGACAACACCACTGTTATATGGTACATAAACAAGCAGGGAGGTACACATTCTTACCCCCCTCTGCAGAGTAGCCATGGCATTGTGGAACACTGCCTTGAGCTACCAAGTACATCTGCAAGCTCAATTCCTGCCAGGAAAACTAAATACACTGGCGGGTGGACTAAACAAAACCCTCATGGACCCACACGATTGGAAACTGGAACCAAGGATTTTCAACATGTTGACAAGCAAATGGGGGAGCCCAGATATAGACCTGTTTGCCTCCCCCCAGAACTATCATTTGGAAAAATTTTATGCAAGGACTCCCCACAGACAAGCTAGGAAAGTGGATGCTCTGTCCCTCAGCTGGAAAAAACTATCAGTTTATGCCTTTCCTCCTCTGACTCTGCTCTCCAAAGTACTACTAAAGATCAAACAAGACAAATCAAGTTTGACTTTGATTGCACCAGCCTGGCCACGCCAGCACTGTTGCCCCCTCCTGTGCAGTGTGTCACTGTTGGCCCCATGGCACCTCCCTCAGATTCCTACCCTGCTGTCTCAGCAGGAGAACCAGATTCTGCACCCTCAGCTTCAAACACTGAACCTAGCAGCCTGGCTAATTACCTAAGCTCTTTTTTACCATCCCTCAGTAAACCAGTGATGGATGTCATTTTAGAGGCAAGGAGGCCTAGTACTAGAAAATCTTATGCTGAAAAATAGAAAAGATTCTGTGCCTGGAACCATTCTCAAGGGATGAGAACAGCAGTGCCCAATTTACCTCAAATTTTACAATACTTAACTGAGATGCTTCACAAGAGCCTGTCTTTTTCCTCAATAAAAATTCACGCCTCAGCCATTTCAGCTCATTATAACACAGAGCCTCCCCTCTTCTTTCTTCCACTGCTCAAGCAGTTCCTCAGAGGGGTCAAAAATTTAAGACCACCCAGGAGAGCTCCAACTCCAGCCTGGGACCTTAACTTTGTATTGGAGAAACTCACCCTTCCTCCTTTCGAGCCAGCTGCTACTGCAGATTTAAAATTCCTTTCTTGGAAAACAGCTTCCCCTTTAGCCATCACTTCAGCAAAAAGGGTATCTGAATTACAGGCCATTATGGCAGTGGAGCCTTTCATCATCTTTCATGCGGACATGGTGCCCCTCAGGACCAATCCCTCTTTCATGCCAAAGGTGGTATCCAGTGTGGCCCTTAATCAGTCCATTCATTTGCCTACCTTCTTTCCTAATCCACAGAACAAAGGGGAACGGATACTGCACTCCTTAGATGTGCACAGACAACTTAGATTCTACTTGGACAGGTCTAAACCTCAAAGGAAATCTGAACAACTGCTGGTGGCATTTGCTGCAGGGACAGAGGGGAAGGCTATTTCAAAGCGGACCATCTCCAAATGGATAGGTCATTGCATTCACTTCTGCTGTAAGTATCATGGAAAACCTATCCCACAGGGATCAGATCCCACTCATCCAGGGCTGCATCTACCTCTACAGCCTTTCTCAGAGGCGTACCTACCAGGGACATCCTAGAAGCTGCTACCTGGAGTTCTGTACATACTTTCACCAAGCATTACCATTTGCCAATTTTCTCTAAATCCAGAGCTGGCTTTGTCACTGCAGTTTAGCAGGACCTTATAGCTGGTCCTAATGCTACCTGAATTCCTCCTCCCATCCTTTGCTTTGGGAGTCTACCCAAATATAATGACTGCAACAGTGAAACACGAAGAATGCAGTACAATTGTGTACACTTACCGTAAATGTAGATGTTCGAGTGTATTCACTGTTGCAGTCCTGGTTACCCGCCCTCCAGCCCCCCTGACTTTGTTTGGCTATATCTCTTCTCTCCTTTTCAAGTTTTTTGGTGCATTTGCTTTTTTGTTTGAGGTATAACCTTGTATATTTATAGATTTAATTACTTCCCATTAGGGGGGCACCTGACATCTGGGGCAAGAAAAACTGATGTAATGACGTTGGCTGCATGTTTTATCCCCCTGACGAGCTGACGTCACGGAAGAAGAGACAGCAACCGACGTAGGACCCAAGACTTTGTTAATCAGGCCGACTGAGGGCTACTGCAAGCAGATAACCCAAATGTAATGACTGCAACAGTGAATACACTTAAACATCTACATTTATGGTAAGTGTACACAACTGTACTTTCTAAATATAGTTTTCCAAGGATACAGATTCCACTTCCACTACTTACCAACCCCAAACGGTTGCCAGACCTACCCCCAAGTCAGTGAGCAGAGGCTCAAAAGCAGGTTCTCTCCCTTTTAAGCATCAGGGCTATTCAACCTGTCCCAGAAGAAGAATGGGGGCAAGGTTTTTACTCAAGACTTTTCCTAGTACCCAGTAAAGACAGTTCCTGGTGTCCTATCCTGGACCTATCTATCCTAAACACGTTTTTGGTAATGCCAAAATTCAAGATGCTAACTCTTCATCAGATGCTTCCCATGCTAGGCAAAAATGCCTGGTTGGCAACACTGGATTTAAAAGAAGCCTACCTGCACATCCCAATAAGGGAATCTTGCAGAAGATACTTAGTCTTTCGAGCAGGCTACATGCACTATCAGTTCTCTGCACTGCTGTTTGGCTCATCTACTGTGTCCAGGGTATTCACAAAGTGCCTAGCTGCAGTCATTGCATTTTGCAGGTAAAGAAATATTCAGATATACCCATACCTGGACGATTGTCTAATTCAGGCAGAAAGCCAGGACATACTATTAAATCATCTGGCATTTTTAAAGAAATTGCTAACTTCTCTGGGATACACCATAAACGAAAAGAAATCAAATCTTGTACCCTGCCAACAAATTGTATTCCTGGGAGCAAGCTTGAAAACAACTTCCCAGATGGCCTACCTCACGCCCAAGAAACAAGTTAATTTGACAGCCTACTTCAATCTGCTGGCCCCAAAGACCCAGCTATCTGCAAGGAAAATACTGCAAGCACTGGGGTTCATGGCCTCTTGCATTCTGCTAATTCCATATGCAAGACTGCATATGAGGAAACTACAATGGTATCTAAAAAGCCTATGGTGTCAACATTCTCAGGGTCTAGAATCAATGATTCCTATCATACGTTGTCTAAAGATGGAGTTCCTTTGGTGGACAGAGGCCTGCCACCAAAACAAGGGACTGCCATTCACTCTACCCCCTGCCGCCCAAACCCTAACAACAAACGCATCAGACTATGCATGGGGGGCTCACTTGGCAGGGCCATTTGGCAGGGCAGTGCATTCAGGGCAAGTGGAACCCAAGTCAAATGCACCTGCATATCAATCAAAAAGAAATGTTAGCTGTACAGAATGCTCCGATGGCCTTCAGGGACCACATTCTTCCAGGACAATTATTGATAAAGACAGACAACACCACTGTTATGTGGTACATAAACAAGCAGGGGAGAACCCACTCATACCCTCTCTGCAGACTAGCCATGGCTCTGTGGAACACAGCCTTGAGCTAACAAGTGCACCTACAGGCTCATTTCCTGCCAGGAAAGCTAAATACACTGGCTGACAACCTAAGCAGTATTCACATGGACCCACACGAGTGGAAACTGGAACCAAAGATATTCAACATGTTGAGAAACAAATGGGGGAGCCCAGAGATAGACCTGTTTGCCTCCCCTCAGAACTACCAATTGGACAAATTCTGCACAAGGACTCCCCACAAACAAGCTTGGAAATTGGATGCCCTGTCCTTCACCTGGAAAATCTTATCAGTTTATGCCTTTCCCCCTCTGCCTCTCCTCTCCAAAGTGCTACTAAAGATCAAACAGGACAAATCAAGGACAATACTGATTGCACCGGACTGGCCACACCAGCACTGGTACCCCCTCTTGCGCAGTGAGTCACTGCTGGCACCATGGCACCTGCCTCATACCCCTGCCCTGCTGTTCCAGCAGGAGGGCCAGACTCTGCACCCACAGCTTCAAACCCTGAACCGTGCAGTCTGGCTAATTACCTGACTTCTCCGTTACCATCCCTCAGTAAGCAAGTGATGGATGTAATTTTGGAGGCAAGGAGGCCTAGTGCTTGGAAATCCTATGTAGAAAAATGCAAAAGATTCTATTCCTAAAGCCAGACTTAGGGGATGAGCACAACAGCACCCAATTTACCCCATATTCTTCAATACTTAACTGAGATGCTTCATAGGGGCCTTTCCTTTTCTTCCATCGAAATTCATGCCTCAGCCATTTCAACACTTTACAACACAGAACCACCCCTCTTCTCTAATCCACCGCTGAAGCAATTCCTCAGAGGGGCCAAAAATGTAAGACCACCCAGGAGAGCCCCAACTCCATTTTGGGACCTTAACTTTGTATTGGAAAAGCTCACTCATCCTCCATTTGAGCCAACTGCAAATGCAGAGTTGAAATTCCTTTCCTGGAAAACAGCCTTCCTTCTAGCCATCACTTCAGCAAGAAGGGTGTCTGAATTGCAGGCCCTCATGGCAGTGGAGCCTTTCATCATCTTTCATGCGGACAGGGTGTCCCTCAGGACCAATCCCTCATTTATGCCCAAGGTGGTGTCCAGTGTCGCCCTTAATCAGTCCATTCATTTACCAACCTTCTTTTGTAATCCACAGAACAAAGGGGAATGAATACTGCACTCCTTGGACGTGCACAGACTACTTAGATTTTACTTGGACAGGACTAAGCCTCTCAGGAAATCTGAACAGCTGATGGTGGCATTTGCTGCAGGGGCAGAGGGGAAGGCCATTTCAAAGCAAACCATTTCTAAGTGGATAAGCCATTGCATTCATTTCTGCTATAAGCACCATGGAAAACCTACCCCACAGGGGATAAGACCACATTCAGCCAGGGCTCCATCTACCTCTGCAGCCTTTCTCAGACATTTTAGAAGCTGCTACCTGGAGTTCTGTGCATACCTCCACCAAGCATTACCACTTGCCAATTTTTTTCTAAATCCAGAGCTGGTTTTGCCACTGCAGTCTTGCAGGGCCTTTTAGCTGATCCAAATGTTATCTAATTGCCTCCTCCCATCCTAAGCTTTGGGAATCTACCCAAATGTGATGACTGCAACAGTGAAACATGAAGAACATCGTACAGCTGTGTACACTTACCATAAATGTTGATGTTCGAGTGTATTCACTGTTGCAGTCCTGGTTACCCTCCCTCCAGCCCCCAGACTTCTATTGACTATACCTCTATTCTTGTTTACTTTGCTTAAAGCTTTTTGGTGTATTTGCTTTTTTGTTGGAGGTGTAACTTTGTATATAATTGCTTCCCATTATGGGGGCACCTGACATCTGGGGCAAGAAAAACTGATGTAATGGCGTCGGCTGCATGCTTTATACCCCTGACTACCTGACGTCATGGAAAATGAGACAGCAACCGACGCAGGGCCCAAAACTTTGATAATCAGGCCGATTGAGGGCTACCTGCAAGCAGATAACCCAAATGTGATGACTGCAACAGTGAATACACTCAAACATCTATATTTATGGTAAGTGTACACAACTGTACTTTTCTGGTGGCTATTTCTGCCAGAAGGATATCTAAGCTGCATGCATTGCCTCCATTATTCCTTACTTGATTTTTAAATAAAGACAGGATTACTCTTAAGGCCAGTCGTTCTTTTTTGCCTAAGGTCGCCTCAGAGTCTGCTTTCAACCAGCTCATACACTTGCCAGTCTTTCTTTTTTTTTCCAAGTTTCAGTAACAAGGCAAAATATTTGCTTAATTGCTTGGATGTGCCTGTGCAACTCAGGTTTTATTTGGCTAGATCAGACCAGCTGTTTTTTTTTTCTTTTTCCTCAATGACCCTATTTAAATGCAACTTGGACAACTGGATGAGAGACTGTAAATTCACCCCTGGGGTGGCACCTATGTCCCTCATGGACAGGGACTGCTGGTGCTGATCATAGTCACTCTGCAGTCAATCAAACCATATAACAATGGTCAGTTAGGGAACACAAGTATTACATGGCTAGGCTTTTAAAGGCCTTGGGGCCATTAGCCTAGTGACCTCCTATGAACCTATAATGTTATGTAGTCCAATCTCGCCTACATACTTACTCGCGGGTTCGGAGCCGAATATCTGCTCCGACTCTGCCAACTTTTTATTTACTAGCTCGAAGTCTCCCATTGGCTGGACTAAGCAGGTATCCCATGCTGCACTGCTCCATAACCCCAGATCTCATTTGCCGCTCGTGTAGCTAGGACGTGGTCTCGCTTGGCTGTGGCTAAGTACCTTCTTTTTTCAATTTCTCTTGAGAAATTTGATAGTTGTTCAACCACAAAAGCTATTTTAATAGCTATTCTTGTTCTTGCTTGTTTGCAGTGTTTTTTATATTTGTGTAGTTGGTATCCCTAACTGTTCCAGTGGGCTAGGCCCGTTTGACTTAGAGGACCTAGTCCTCCTTTCTGTGTAGTGTCCGTTTCCTTTGGGTTTTGCTTTGGGTCACTGGATCTAAGCTACTTCGCGTTTTCCCTTGTTGTGTGATAGTGTGTTGTTTGTCAGTAAGAACCGTTTTACTTAGAGGTTCTTTGGTTGCCTTGTGTACTGTGATCAGTGGTTTTCCCGTCTTTACTGTTTTTTCTGGTTAGGTTGTTTTCAGTGTTTTACTTGTGCAAGATGTCCAAGGATCAGAAGGAACATAAACCTTCCAGTTTTAAAAAAATGTTCCAAGTGTAGCTACAAGATGTCCATTACGGATGGGCATTCCGTATGTGTTTACTGCCTAGGAGCAATTCATTTGCAAGAGTCTTGTAGCTTCTGTCACTCCTTCAGTCCGTGGGTGCTCCAGGAGAGGAAAAATAAACTAATATTGAAGGGACTCCTAAAACCTTCGTTTGACGAGTCTTTAGACTCTGCTTCTAGTTCTCAGTCCAAGTCTAAAGAATCAAAGGCATAGAAGAGATCTCCAGCTCAGTCTGTCTCCTTGGAGCCTCCGGAGAAAATCTCTAAACTTGACTGTACCTCCTCGGCTCCTCTGTTCTGAAGGCCACAGGAGGTATCTGTAGTACTGGAACCGACGTCGGCTCCTATTTTACCGGAACCCATTTGGAGCCGGTCGCCCAGTGTTATGCATGGCTCTCCTGAGAGGAGATCCTAATCTCCCTCCTTGTCCTCCAAATCCTTCAGGCTTTCTGATTTGGATGTCGATAGGGTGGTACAGAGCCTCCTGCAGTAGCCGGTGTTGGCAAAATTATTTTCAGCTCCGATCCAGTCGGCTCTGGAGCTCGTCCCGATGCTTGTGTCGATGGTTCCTCCTCCGAGCACTTCCTTGTCTTCGGAGCCAGAGTTCTCCGCTCCGAGTGATGTTCTGCGCCGGCTCTGATACCCCTCAAGGGTTTATCGGTGCTGACATCTGCTCCGTCCACAGGTTTCGGCACTCGGGATTCCTCGGTCGAGCCCGAGGGGGATACTTTGGGATGCCTGTCGGTTCCAAACTAGTTGGTTCCGAGCCTCACTCTTGGCGCATTGGCTCGGGGGACCCTGACCCCGGTCATGGCCTCAGAGGCTGGTCGGTCCTCGGATTCGGGGGGACCCGCCTTCGAGGCCATGCGGAGCGCACTGGCCAGATAGTTACATCACTCGGATCGGTCATTCCGTCCCCTTCCACCCCGGCTAGAGCCTCTGATGTCCCCCTATCTGTAGACGGCGAAGCCCAGAGGTCTGGGGATACCCCCATGAGCAGTCCCCAACTTTCTGAGGGCCCCTCAGTCTGTGCCTGAGGAGCCCCCTAGAAAGAAGTCGTGCAAGAGGAAGCACATAGACTCCCAGGATGAGTCTCACTTCTGATACTGACCTCAAGGAGTCGGAGGGGTCCCCCAAGTCGTCCTCCGATGACGTCTCTTTCTCCGACATCCTGGAGATATTGAGACAGAGAGGCGACTGGCCGTCCAAAACCCCCTCTGAGGAGGAGTCGGTATTCCTCAAAGCTTTTGGTGCTCAACCCTCCGCCTCCTGGGTGTCTCCACCCTTTGACGAGCTCTTGGATTTAATTTGTCGAAGGATGTGGGAGAATCCTGATTCGGTGGAACCTGTACCCAGAAGGCCCAATAAGTTTCTTTCTGCCCCCCCCAGGGAAAGAGTTTCTGTCCAAAGAGGTTTCTGTAGATGCCATGGTGGTGGCGGCAGCCACACAGCAGGAAGTAGCTGAGTCTTCTTCCTCCGTCCATCCTCCTAACAAGGAGTCTAGGAGCATGGACCGGTACGGGAAGTGTACCCTCTCGTCAGTGACCTTCACCCTACGGTCACTGAACTACCTCTCATTTTACTCTGCTCCAGAGAGATCTCCTCAAGGTGTTAGGAGATACTCTAGTGGGTAACGTAGCTGAGGCATTAGCGCACTCGGTTAACGCCCAGGTGTCTACCCTCAATTCTGTTGTCAACTCGTCCATGAGGCTCATATCGTATGCAGCCGAGGGGGAAAGTAAGGCAGCCAGTTTGGGAGTAGCCCTCAGGAGGCAAGCCTGGATGCGCCTGTGCCATTTCGCGGAGGCCTTCAAGATGCTCCCTTTGATGGGTCCTCGCTCTTTGGGACCAAAGTGAAAGACACCCTCACGAGATGCGAGCAAGAGGGAAAGACCCTGTCTGCTGTAGGGGTCCATTTTTCCCTACCCTCTAGGCCTTACCCCAAGGCTCAGAGGGAAGGGAAAATGTTGATCTGAAGTAGGAAGACTTCATTCGTCTGCAACCTGTGGGTATCGGATCCGACCTCGGATCCGAGCCGGCAATTCAAAAGCTTTAGGCTCCGAGCTCCTAGCTCCTCCCTCTTACCCATAACCCCTTGCCAAGCCCTGACTGACCTCAGATTTCGTTTGCCGCTTTTCAAGTAGCTTCGGAATTCCAGAGCTCCTGGCGTTGGTGAAGATAAGAAACTATTTTTGACAGAAAAAGTTTTAAAAATCTTTATTTTTGTTGTTGTTATAGTTAGTGTTGAGTGTGTTTAGGCTTTCCTCTCTCTTTTAGTTAATTATTCTCGGGTTTTGCGTAGTTTGTTTGTGTGTGTTTTGTGTTAGGCCTTAGGGTTGTGATGTCTGAAGCCCATAAGGCTGTTTTCTCGAAATGTACCGAGTGTGGCCATAAGCTGTCCCCAGCGGATGGCCACACTCGTCAGTCATCTTGGGGTTGAACACCTGTCATCTGGTTGTACCATTTGTGCAGGGTTCAACCCCGGCTTTGAGGAGCGGGTGAAGCTGGTGCTGGCGGGTCTTTTACCTCCAGATACCGCTTGGCCTCTGCCCTTGCGCAGCAACCTGTTGCTGTGGGTTCTCCCTCCGGCTGGGACTCAACCTCCCTCTAAGTTGCGGAGGAAGGAATCCTCTAAGGAAAAGAGAAGAAGGAGAGGCACAGGAAAGGCACCAAGCGGAGGCGAAACTACCAGTTCGGCTCCCCATCTAAGCGGGCCTCCCTGTGCCTTCTAGCCTTCCTCCTCCTCGGCTCCACTCCCTCGGTTCTCTCCTGGACCCGAGGAGGAGGAGCTAGCCCTTCTAGGAGGTCTCGGCGGTTCTCTAGGTCCGCTTGGTGGCCTCCACCAGGTCAACATTTTCAATGAGTGAAGCTGATATGGACGGATGATGAGGAAATTCATCCAGGCCCAAATGCAAATGGGAGTGCTCCTAGCCCCCATCTGGGAGGGGCTTGACCCCTTTCGCCCCTTGGCTCCTTCTCCGACCCATATCTGGGTTGGAGCTGTCGGCGCCGGGCAGATTTGGATCGGGGTGGGTCGGATCCGATGGGTCGGTGCACCTCGGATCCGTCCCATCCCTTGAGTGCTTGGTGCCGGACCCGACCTCTCGAGCCGAGGCGAGCCTCGGATCCGAGGAGCTGGTGTGTCTTGGCTCCATCCAGGTCGGAGCACACGGTCTCGGATCCGGCGGTTTCGGCTCCGACTCATCCGTCGTCGGATCCAGTGGGGTCGGCTCGGGGCTTAGAAGCTGGCTCCCCTCGGCTTTCGGCGTAGTGGAAAGGGCACTGTTGAGGACATCCGGACCCCGGTCCCTGCCACGGCTCCATCCCGCACTCCCTTGCAGTTGGGCCAGGCCCCACCAGCCGGTCCCAGGGACAGCCGCCTCGATGTCCCAAGTGGTTCCCTTGGAACATCCTACTGCTGAAGAGTACTCCTCGGACAGCCCCTCGATGAAGTACCTCGGGCGTAAGTGCAAGAGGAGGCACATGGACTCCCCGAGTCTGTCACTGAAGACACAGACTTGGATGAAGGGAAGGCTCCCTAGGTCACCCCTGAGGGCGTCTCATTTGGAGACATCATGGAGATGTTAAGGATCAGGGGGTGGTCTGCCCCAAGGCTTCTTCGGACGTGTCTGTGTTCTTGGAGGCATTCGAGGGCCCTTCTACCTCTTGGGTGTCCCCTCCTGCTGACCCCTGGTGGATCTTATTTCCATCAGGCGTGGAAGGATCCGGACACCATTGAGCCTATCCTAAGCCGGACCGCATTCTTTCCCTCCGTCGGATCGCACCCACTGGAATAAGGGCCCCAGTAGATGCCATGATGATGGCTGCAGCCACGAAGAGGAATTGGCCCAGGAGAGTCCCTCTATGCATCCTCCGGGCAAGGAGTCCTCGATGGATCGCATTGGGAAGCGAGTTTTAGTTCAGCAACCTTCTCCTTGAGGCGCTGAACTACATGGCACATGTCATTAGGATGCAGGGATCTGATTAAAGAATACGCTGCATCTCCCGAGTCCATGTCGAGTGAGGATAAACAGGTATACTCCACCGAATGGCCACTCTCAGATCGGTTTCAATACATCTATGGCTGCTTTCTCATGCTACTGAGGGAGCCGCTAGAGCCAGCGGAGCAGGCCTAGTCATGAGGCGACAGGCCTGGCTCCGCCATTGTGATTTTGCAGAGCCCTTCAAGGCGACCTTGAATGCCCTTCGATGGTTCTGCCCTGTTTGGCAAGACTGTTCGAGACTTTAGTCCAGAGCGAAAGGACGGAAGACGCTGTCTGCCGTCAGTCCGCTTCTCAGCTCCCCAGAGGTCCTTCTCTAAGAACCAAAGGGACAGAAGAAGATGTGGTTCCGAAGTCGCAGCAGTCCCAACCTGCTCGGATAACCAGTCCTTCCGTGGCAGAGGAGGCGGGAGGTCGTCGTGCTAGAGGCAGGGGGCTCCTGGCAACTTTGGGTCCAGAGAACCTTTCTCTGATAGACCCACGCAGCAGCCCTGAAGGGTTGCCCGGCTGTCCGTCTCTGGAGGCAGTCGGAGGCGTTTCGAGGCACCTGACTTCTTGGGAGTCCATAACAACAGACAGTTGGGTGCTTCGTGTCATATCCAGAGGATATTCAATTCCCCTATTCAAGGTTCCCAAATCCCCGCGCCTCCCAGATGTTCCACCCGACCAAGGGCGGCAGCTGTCGAAATCGAGCAGCTGCTAGAAAAAAGAGCTATCCAGCGCGTCCCCCGAGATCAAACCGGATTAGGGTTTTACTCCAGGTTCTTTTTGGTGCCAAAGAAGACGGGGGACTTAAGACCAATCTTAGATCTTTCCCAGCTGAACCTGTCAGTAACCAAGCAAAAGTTCCGGATGGTCACCGTGCAATCTATACTCCCCCTCTTGAGGGAGAACGACTGGATGTGCTCCATCAACCTCAAGGACGCGTACTACCACATTCAGATGGACAGACGATCCAGGAGGTTTCTTCGCTTCCGGCTGGGAGCCAGTCATTATCAGTTCAGGGTCCTCCCCTTTGGTCTCACCTCAGCCCCCAGGGTGTTCACCAAGGTGCTAGCGGTGGTAGCGGCCCACCTGAGGCTCCAGGGATTACAGGTCTTTCCGTACCTGGACGACTGGCTCCTGACAGCATCATCAAGGCATCTTCTGTGCTCAGCCAGGGATTACTTTCTTCAACTAGCACCAAGGCTGGTCATCATGATCAACTGGGAGAAATCTTTACTAGACCCCACACAAGTTATAGATTTCATAGGAGGAAGACTAAACACCAGATCTATGCGAGCCTTCCTCACCCCAGACCGTATTGCCAACCTGAAGTGTCATGTGACAGCGATCCTGCAACCATCTCCAACGGCAGCTTCGGTCCTGAGGGCCCTAGGTTCTATGGCGGCAGCTATTCCGCTTCTCATTCATGCTCGTTTACGCATGCGGGTTCTTCAATGGACCCTTCAGGTTCAGTGGTCCCCTCTTTGTTCCCCTCTACACGCCCCGATTGCGGTCAGCAAGGCGTGCAGGAACTCCCTTCTTTGGTGGCTTCTTTCTCCGGAGCCCCTGGCAGGAGACCTTTTGCGCTGCATTTCCCGAGCCACAGTGACCACGGACGCTTCTTGCCTCGGGTGGGGGGGGCATTCTGCGGGAAAGATTGTCCAAGGCACGTGGAATCCCACAGAGACGTCATTGCATATAAATGTCCTGGAAATGAAGGCGGTGCTCCTAGCGTTGCAAGCACTTCACCACGTTCTTCCTTCAGGGACTATTGCGATACAGACAGACAATATGTCGGTGGTCTGGTATATCAACAAACAGGGAGGAACCAGGTCTTACCCCCTTTGTCGAGAGGCCATGAGAGTCTGGGAATGGGCAATTTCCACCAAACGCTTTCTGGTAGCAACGCACATTCCGGGAAAGTCCAACATCCTTGCGGACAAGCTCAGTCGCACCATCCTTTCTCCACACGAGTGGTCTCTCAATCCTCAGGTAGCGAAGAAGATTTTTGCTGTTTGGGGGCAACCCTGTTGCGATCTTTTTGCCTCTCCCTCAAACGCCAAATGCGACAATTTCTTCGCTCTGCTTCCCCCACCAGGGAGTTCCCGAGAGATGCTCTGGTGCATGCTTGGCCTCCCGGTCTCCTTTATGCCTACCCTCCACTTCCTCTGATGCAGAGGCTTCTACAGAAAGCCATCAGTTTGGGGAGCAGAATGATTCTCATTGCCCCGTTCTGGCCTCGGCAACCTTGGTTCCCCTTCGTATGGTCTCACAAAATCAATCCACCCTGGATGCTGGATCCAATTTCGGATCTCATCTCCCACCCTCTGGGAATGTCAGTTCCCAATCTGCAGACCCTGAAGTTGACAGCTTGGCTGCTCCAGTTCCATCCTTAATTAGGACTCCCGGTATCTCATCACCGGTCAAGGCCATTTTAGTGGCAGCTCATAAACCTTCCACCAGGCAGGTTTATCGGAGTAAATGGAAGAGATTCTCTATATGGGCAGTTCAGAGAACTTTGGATCCCTTCTCGGCACCTATGTCAGCGGTGCTGGATTTTCTAACAGACCTCTTTCATCAAGGGGCTAGTTCTTCCACGATTAAGGTACAATTGGCAGCTATCTCGCATTATCACATTGGTCATGACACAGCTCCCCTTATGACAGCGAAATTATGCAAAACATTTCTCAAAGGAATTTTTTTGTTGAGGCCTCCAGTCAAGGAGGTTGTACCACCTTGGGACTTGTCTTTAGTTCTGCAAGCCCTTACTGCTCCTCCCTTCGAGCCTGCAGCTTCTACTGATCTAAAGTACCTTTCCTGGAAGACTGCCTTTCTGGTAGCTATCACTTCAGCCAGAAGAGTCTCTGAACTTCAGGCTCTATGCGTCAAGCCGCCTTACCTTTCTTTCTTCCCTGATAGGGTGTGCCTCAGGACCAATCCTTCTTTTCTTCCGAAGGTCTCTTCGGAATCCAATATTAACCAGTCAATCAATTTACCTGTGTTTTTTCCCAAGTACTCAAACAAAGGAGAATACAAATTGCATTCCTTGGATGTTCATAGACAATTACGTTTTTATATTAACGGAACAGCTGGTCACAGGAAATCAGATCAGCTGTTCGTCTCCTTTGCTAAATTTGCTCTGGGTAAAGCAGTATCTAAAGTCACACTATCTAAGTGGATTGCTAATTGTATTCTGCAGGCATATGACACTTCAGGTAGACCTGCTCCTCAGAGGGTTACGGCTCATTCTACTAGGGCAGTTTCCACTTCAGCCGCTTTTAAGTCCCGTGTATCATTGGATGATATCTGCGCGGCAGCTACTTGGGCCTCGCCTCATACTTTTATTTCTCATTACAATGTGGATGTTGTTTCTAGAGGAAGAGCATCCTTTGGCTCAGCGGTGCTCCGAAACATCCTTCCATGATGGCCGCCCAAGATTCAGGTAGCTAGGGACTCTGTCCCACAGGTTGCAGACGAATGAAGTCTTCCTACTTCAGATTTAGAAGTTATGTACTCACCATAACGTTCCATCTGAGTAGGTGACTTCATTCGGATCATCCTCCATCCCCCTGACCTTTCTAGAGCGAGTATTTATGCTGTTTTAGTGTACTGTTGTCAGTATTTTGAGGCAAACTCAATCTGAGGTCAGTCAGGGCTTGGCAAGGGGTTATGGGTAAGAGGGAGGAGCTAGGAGCTCGGAGCCTAAAGCTTTTGAATTGCTGGCTCGGATCCGAGGTCGGATCCGATACCCACAGGTTGCATCCGAATGAAGTCACCTACTCAGATGGAACGTTATGGTGAGTACATAACTTCTAATTCAAGAAATCGCAGAAGTTTTTCCCTGCCGCACAAGGTGAGCCCCATTCCAGAGGCAGAGGAGGGGGAGGTTATTCTGGAAGACGCCACCCTAGAGGCAGAGGAGGCCCCCGCAACTCAGGAGACCGTGATTCTTTTTGCGGTTCTTCCTACCATCGTTCCTGATGTGTTGCCCGACTGTGCTATTCCGGAGCCCGTCGGGGGCCGCATATCGTTGTACCCGGAAGCCTGGGAAAGCATCATCCAGGATCGATGGGTGTTATGAATAGTTTCCGGAGGTTATGCCATCCCCTTTTCGTCAGACCCCCCTCCAGTCAGAAAAATCCCGGACATTCCACCCAGTCAAAGGGATCACGCAGCATTAGAGGTTTCAAAGCTGCTAAAGAAGGGAGTCATCTAACCTGTCCCCTCAGACCAGATCGGATTAGGGACTTACTCAAGACTCTTTTTGGTGCCGAAAAGAACAGGGGACCCGAGACCCATTCTAGATCTCAGCCAATTAAACCACTACATTCTGAAGTCCAAGTTCTGAATGGTCACCCTTCAGTCCATTTTTCCGTTGCTGGAAAAAGAAGTATGGATGTGCTCCATCAACCTCAAGGATGCTTACTATCATATCAAAATGGACAAGGCATCCAGGAGTCACCTACACTTCCGGCTGGGAGCCAGTCTTTTTCAGATGTCCTTCAAGGATGCATCTGCAGTCCTAACATATGGGTTGTCCTGCCTCAGGCAGCCCTTCGGTCGGCCGGATTCCAAAGTCTGGGTCTGGCCTCGGCTGATGTCGCACTTCACCCGACGTCATAGCTGCTGTTTATTGGGTATAAAGGCATCAGCCGACGCCATTTTCCTCAGTCTTTCTTGCCGCGCGGTGCCCGAAGCAGAAGCTGTTCGCAAGTGCCGGTCGGTCAGATCCAGAGATTCCTACTATCGAAGACTTCTAAAAAGCTAAGTACCCCGTTGGGGACTCTTTCTTGCCTCAGCCGATGTCAGACAAAGTAAATAATTGTTTAACTTGTGGGAAACAAATACCTCATAAGGATTTCCACTCTTACTGCCTTCCTTGCTTAGGCCCAAACCACGACGTATCAGCTTGTCTAGCCTGTGCTTCCTTCAACCGACGGACACTTAGACGTCGGTCGGAGTTTGCAGAGGAGTTTTTTGGTCCCGCTTTTGCATACAAAATGCCGTCGGAGACTCCGACTACTCAATTAGCTAAAAAGCGCAAGGAAAAGGACCGACATTTGCGGCCCGCGCTTTCGGCTGAAACCACGGTTAGGCCAACCGCGAAAGTCTCGGTTTCGGCTGAAACCGAGCCCCCGGTTCTTCCTTCGGCCGAAAGCATGCCTCCGATAGCCGAAGCCTCACAGAGCATGGTTGAATCTGCTACTGAATTTACTGCTACAGAAGCAGGCACCCAGGATTTGTCAGACACTATTCCTTTAGACATATCTACCCCTGCACGTGGGGCTGCTAGACCTGCTTCCATGTCTGTCAAGGCTTTTGCCAGGGCTAAAGCAGCTAAATCTTCAAAGGCCTTGCCTGCCAAAACTCCTTTACATAGGCCTACCTCTAGTTCCCAAATACTCAGCCTGGCTGAGGATCTCATTTCTTTGATCAGAGGAT
The DNA here is from genome assembly GCF_019279795.1 of Protopterus annectens. Lineage (NCBI taxonomy): Eukaryota > Metazoa > Chordata > Ceratodontiformes > Protopteridae > Protopterus > Protopterus annectens. The sequence goes on from NC_056729.1 coordinate 34,993,913, forward strand.
CCCAACCTCACCCAGACAGGGCCTCTCAGCCCCCTCCAGACAAGAGGCCTAGGACTGAACCCTCGGAACCTGTCTCTACAGATGATTCCTCGGATGACTCAGACATTTCAGACCCTCACGAAGGCCCATATTCTCCTTATGAGGATTCTGATGCAGAAGACTCCATTCCTTCTGCTTCTCCTCCTGAAGAATTTTCCTTTGGGGAAACCTTGCATGCTATGAGGGAACACTTCCAATGGCAGGGCCAGGATTTTTCAGATTCAAGGAAAAGGCTAAGGACCTTTTTACACTTACCACAGCATAGGCCTTTAGCCATTCCGCCAGTACTAACAGTTGTTGATGATGCATATAATGATGCCTGTACTGCTCCTGATTCTCTTCCTCCGGACCCTGCCAAGCCAGACAGATATTACAGGGTCCCGGACACACTCTACCATTTGTATAAGGCTCCTGTTGCAGACCCTGAAACTATTTCACAGGGCCCTAAAGGTGTGGCAGCTGCCTCTGCCAAGAACCCTCTCCCCTCTGAAAGGGAATCTAGAGCATTAGAGAGATGGGGTAAAAAGGTTTATACTTCTGCTACTCTTTCGGCCAGGGCCTTGAACTGTCAATTTCACATGATTCAGTACCAGGAATTTTTGTTAGACCAGCTAAATAAAAAACTGTCTTCTCCTGAACCTTTAGACCGCAAGTCCCTTCAGGATTTGGTACATAACTCTCAGCAGGTCAGTAACCATTTCTTAAAATGTGGCTATGATGCACTGGAGGCTTCCTTTAGATCAGCTATGACTGGAACAGTGCCTGGTTAAAAGAACAATCCTTACCAGACCATGTTAAGTCAAAACTCCTAGATGCTCCCATGGAGAAACAAAGTTTGTTTGGCTCCCCTGCACAGGAGGTTCTAAAGAAGGTGGAAGAAAAAGCAAAATCTGTCCAAACAGTCAAGGATTTTTTACAGGTCCAACCTCCGAGGTTTAGCAGAAATTGGCCTTCGAAGAATTGGTCCTGTCCAGACAACTCCAGAGCGCAGAGAGGCAGAAATAGACGCCCAAGAGGCAGAGGTCAATCTAGGGGTGCCTACAGGGGACGTCAGTGGCAACCTACCAACCAGAGAAGTACTGCCACAGAATCAACTACAACCACTTCCACAGGGCAGAGACAATGACTTGGCTCTAGTTCCGCCTACCAGGGAACAACTGGAAGCACCCTTGGGCGGAAAACTAGCCTTATTCTCCAACAACTGGCATTACATTACAGGAGACAAATGGACTTTACAAACAATAGACAAGGGCTACAGGTTTCACTTCCACACTCTACCAAAAAAGAGAGGAATGCCAAACCTACCACCAAGCCAAAAAACAGACGCTCTAAGACAAATCAACAACTTACTAAGGATGAGAGCTATAGAAGAGGTACCACCTATGGAAGAAGGCCAAGGATTTTACTCCAGGCTTTTCCTTGTACCAAGAAAAGAAAATCAATGGAGACCTATTCTAGACTTGTCCGCACTGAACACATACCTCATTGTTCCAAAATTCAAAATGCTGACCCTCCAGCAGCTTCTTCCCATGCTGGGCAAGGAGTGTTGGCTGGTGACTCTAGATCTCAAGGAGGCATACCTGCACGTCCCTATACGACCAGATTGCAGAAGATACCTCAGATTTCTTGCAGGATCAGAGCATTATCAATTCTCAGCATTGCCTTTTGGCCTATCTACTGGCCGCAGAGTATTCACGAAATGCCTGGCATCAGTAATTGCTCATTGCAGACTTCAGGGAATTCAAATTTACCCATACCTGGACGACTGCCTAATACAAGCGGACAACAAGGCAAAATTAACAAAAGATTTGGAAAATGTCATACAACTGTTGCAAGCCTTGGGATACACAGTCAACATGCAAAAGTCAAGACTAGTACCATCCCAAAGGATAACATTCTTGGGTGCAGAACTAGATACATCAACTCAGATGGCTTTTCTCACAGAAGAAAAACAAAAGCAACTACCAGTCTACTTCATGACATTAACAACACAAACTCAGCGTACTGCAAGGAAAGTCCTGCAAGCCCTGGGCTACATGGCATCCTGCATAATATTGGTTCCGCATGCCAGGCTGCATATGAGAAAGCTACAATGGTACCTAAGGAATGTATGGTCTCAACACAAGCACAGCCTAGAAGCCCAGATTCCAATAATTCCATGCCTGAAACAAGAATTCCTGTGGTGGGCTCAGACCTGTCAGTTGAACAGAGGCTTGCCTTTCCACAAACCTCATCCAAGCCAGACCATCACCACGGACGCCTCAGACCTAGGATGGGGGGCACACATGGTGGACAAGTGTATACAAGACCTATGGACCCAAGACCAGCTGAATCTACACATAAATCTAAAGGAGATGCTGGCAGTGAAACATGCGATCCAGGCATTCAGACCACTCCTTCAACAAGGTCATCTGCTGATAAGGACGGACAATACCACAGTCATGTGGTACATCAACAAACAGGGAGGTACACATTCATATCCTCTATGCCGGATGGCAATGGACCTGTGGAATGTGGCCCTGAATCTCAACATTCAACTTCAGGCCAGATTTGTACCAGGAAAAGAAAATTCTCTAGCAGACACCTTAAGCAGAACTACCACGGATGCTCACGAATGGATGCTGCATCCAGATATCTTCAAAGCCATAACAAAGAAATGGGGACTACCACAGATAGACCTGTTTGCCTCCCCACACAATCACCAATTGAAGAAATTCTGCACAAGAGCATACCACCTACTTGCTTGGAGAGTGGACTCCCTTTCCCTCAGCTTGAAAAACCTGACAGCATATGTATTTCCACCTCTTCCCTTGATGTACAAAGTTCTACTGAAGATCAGAGAGGATCAGCCAAGGGTAATTCTGATAGCTCCAGACTGGCCGAGGCAACATTGGTACCTGCTACTGAGAAGCATGTCTCGGACACACGCATGGCCTCTACCTCTATGTCCCTTACTACTAACACAGGACAACTACAAGATCCTACATCCAAACTTGAAAACACTGCAGCTAGCTGCTTGGAATATTGCATAAAACAAAATAACCCAGGTTTATCTCAGAGGGTTAAGGACATTATCCTGGAGGCACGCAGACCCTCCACAAGGAAGACTTATTCAGCCAAGTGGAAAAGATACCTCATTTGGAGTGCAGCAAAGGGAGAAAATGTCTCATTGGCAAACATAGCACACATCCTGGAATATTTAGCAGAGCTGTTCCACAATGGCCTGTCTTACTCCTCCATTAAGATTCATGCATCAGCAATTTCAGCAGAATACAACATGGATCCTCCTGTCTTCTCTCATCCTCTACTCAGGCAGTTCTTGAGAGGAATCAGAAATGTAAAACCTCCAAGGAAACCACCTTTACCTACATGGGATCTCAACTTTGTGCTGGAAAAGTTAACACTCCCCCCTTTTGAACCAGCAGCAACAGCAGAATTACAATTCTTGTCTTGGAAAACTGCTTTCCTGCTAGCAATTACTTCAGCAAGAAGGGTATCTGAGTTACAGGCATTAATGGCAGTACAACCCTTCCTTATCTTCCATCAGGACAGAGTCTCTCTGAGAACTAACCCTACCTTTATGCCAAAAGTGGTCTCCAGAGTATCATTGAACCAAGCGATTCATTTACCTACATTCTTCCCCAACCCACAGAACAGGGGGGAAAGACTACTACATACCTTAGATGTGCACAGGCAATTACGCTACTATCTGGACAGAACTAAGACCAGCAGAAAAACTGACCAGCTTCTGGTAGCATATGCAACAGGAGTGCAAGGAAAAGCAATTTCAAAACAGACAATCTCAAAATGGATAGGAAATTGCATTCGATTTTGCTACTCTTTTCATGGAAAGACAACTCCTGATAATATCAGACCTCATTCCACAAGAGCTACAGCCACCACTACAGCTTTCCTACGAGGAGTGGCTACCAAAGACATTTTAGAAGCTGCTACTTGGAGCTCCGTGCATACATTTGCCAAGCATTATAATCTTTCCTTATACTCTAGATCCCGAGCAGGTTTTGCAACTGCTGTTTTGCAAGGGATCTTAACTACACCATCTTTATCTTAGTGCCTCCTCCCCCAGTTTGGCTATGGTATTCTACCCATATGTTAGGACTGCAGATGCATCCTTGAAGGACATAGTACAGTTTTGTACCTACCATAAATGTAGATGTCCGATAGGTATGCATCTGCAGTCAGGATTACCCACCCTCCTTCCCCTCTGTGGTATTCCTAGGGTATTTACCCTTCTTTTAGCTAGCTGGGGGAATCTATTATGGTGTATTTGTTTGTATATATGTATATGTGTATATATATATATATATATATATATATATATATATATATATATATATATTTTTTTTTATATTGTTTGCTCTCTACTGTTTGGAATTATTTGCATTTATCCAAATTTAGCCTTCCTAGAGGGCACCTGGCATCTGGGGCAAGAAACACTGAGGAAAATGGCGTCGGCTGATGCCTTTATACCCAATAAACAGCAGCTATGACGTCGGGTGAAGTGCGACATCAGCCGAGGCCAGACCCAGACTTTGGAATCCGGCCGACCAAAGGGCTGCCTGAGGCAGGACAACCCATATGTTAGGACTGCAGATGCATACCTATCGGACATCTACATTTATGGTAGGTACAAAACTGTACTTTTCATGCCCTGCTCTTTGGTCTCACCACAGCCTCCAGGGTGTTCACCAAGTGTTTGGCGGTGGTGACAGCTCACCTGAGACGTCAGGGATTCCAAGTGTTTCTGTACCTTGATGACTGGCTCCTCACCCACCCCAACAGGCATCTACTCATCCGAGCCAGGGACGCTACCATTACCCTCTGTCAATGACTAGGAATAACATTGAACTGGGAAAAATCTGCCTTGCTGTTCTCACAGCGTGTCACATTTATAGGCGCAGAGCTAGACACCATTCAAATGCGGGCCGTCTTGCCTCACAAAAGGATCAGAGTATTACAGAATCAGGTTCACGCTTTATTACCCCTCAGGAAAGTACAGGCGAGATGGGTTCTTCAGCTTCTGGGTACCATGGCAGCTACCATTATGTTAGTGCCTCTAGCGAGATTACACATGAGGCTTCTTTAATGGCTTCTCTTTGCCCAATGGTCTCTCCAAAAACTCCCCCCTTCCCACCAGATCCTACTCATGGACCGATGCAAACAGGACCTCCATTGGTGGCTGTGCTCCACCAGTCTGGATGAGGGGAAACCGTTTGTTCCTCCGTCACCTGTCGCCACGGTGACCACGGACGCCTCCCAGATGGGGTGGGGGGGGGATTATCTTGGCAGGACGGTCCAAGGCAAGTGGCAAGATCACGAGGTACATCTGCACATCAATGTCTTAGAGATGAGAGCGGTGTTACTGGCGTTGCGGGCACGTCAGAGCTTTCTTCCTCTGGGGACGATTGCAATACACTCGGACAACATGTCCGTTGTGTGGTATCTAAACAAACAAGGAGGAACCAGATCTTACCTCCTGTGCAGAGAGGTCATGCAAGTGTGGCAGTGGGCAGTGTCTTCCCAATGGTTTCTAGTGGCAACACACATTCCGGGGAAGGCCAATGTGATAGCAGACAGGCTGAGCAGAGCTATTGTGATGCCTTACGAGTGGTCCCTGAACCGTCTGGTTGCGGAACAGATTTTCAGCAGGTGGGGTCAGCCTTGCTGCAATCTTTTTGCCAATCCCCTCAATGCCAAATGCAGCAACTACTTCACCCTGATCCCCCCACAGGGGGAGTCACCCGGGGACGCTCCAGTCCACGATTGGCCCTCCGGTCTGCTCTATGCTTTCCCGCCTTTTCCTCTGTTGCCAAGAGTGATTCAGAAAGCCATATCCTTGGGAAACAAGATGATTCTAATTGCCCCACACTGGCCTCGCCAAGTCTGGTTCTCCTTTCTCCATCCATTCGCTGTGGACAGTCTTTGGATTCTGGACCCAGTACTAGACCTACTGACACACATGTCGGGACAGTTCCATTCCTCCCTGCGGACCCTTAGGTTGACAGCCTGGCTACTCCACTTCCATCGTTAGTCAGACTTCATCGTTTTTCACCTGAGGTGGTGCACATTTTATCCTCTTCTCATAAGTCTTCGACGAGGAAGATTTATTCCAGCAAATGGAAGAGATTTTCTATTTGGGCTCATGCCCAGGGAATTGACCCTTACACAGCCCCAATTGCTGCTGATTTGGATTTCTTGTCCATGCTGTTTCAGCAGGGCTCTGCGCCCGCTACCATAAAAGTCCAGATGGCGGCTATTACAAACTTTCATACCGCCTATGAGCCTTCCCTTATGGCCCATAAACTCTAAGGCCTTTCTAAAGGGCACCTTATTACTCTGGCCTCTTGTGTCAGAACCTATCATGCCCTGGGATCTAAACTTTGTTTTGCAAAGCCCTTACTTCCCCATCTTTCGAGCCGGCTGCTACCTGTGAGTTAAAGTTTTTGTCCTGGAAGACAGCCTTCCTAATAGCCATCACATCAGCCAGATGGGTGTCAGAGATTCAAGCCCTCTCCATCAAACCCCCATATTTAATTTTTCATAAGGACAGAGTTTCTCTTAGACCTAATCCGTCCTTTCTCCCCAAAGTAACATCTACTGTTAATCTCAATCAGTCTATTGAGCTGCCAGTGTTCTTCCCTCAATTCTCGAACAAGGCAGAGTTAAGATTTCATCAACTGGATGTGCACAGACAATTACGATTCTATCTACACAGGACCAAACACCTGTGAAAATCTGACCAAAACCAATTGTTTGTTTCCTTTTCAGAAAATAGAGCTGGATCCCCTATTTCCAAGGTTACCATTTCCAGATGGATTTCGAATTGTATTCCCTTTATTTATTCTTCAGCAGGAAGAAATCTACCTTTCCCCATCAAGGCTCACTCTACTAGGGCTGTTTCTGCGTCTATGGTATACCATGCCAGACTATCTTTGGATGATATTTGTGCTGCAGCCATGTGGGCTTCCCCACACACCTTTTTTACTCATTACAAACTGGATGTGGCTTCTAGGGGCCGGGCTTCCTTTGGTTCCACAGTCCTCAGGAGTATCTTCCTTTGAGCCCCCCAGGATAAAGGTGCTGGGGACGCTGTCCCGCGAGTAAGAATGTAGGTGAGATTGGACTACATAGCATCAAGAAGTTATGCACTCACCATAACGTTCGATGTATGTAGTCCATCTCGCCTCACATTCTTACGTACCCTCCCGCCTGCCCCCTTCCTGGAGGATCTGGAGGTTGGGATTGGTGCTAGAGTACCTTTCAATGGTAGTTTGTTTTTTTTTCTTATTCCCCTTGATAGTGTTCTACCTTATTGGGTTGTTGTTATGCATGAGGTGTGATTGTTGGGTTCACAGCAAACTAGATCTGGGGTTATGGAGCAGTGCAGCATGGGATACCTACTTAGTCCAGCCAATGGGAGACTTCAAGCTAGTAAATAAAAAGTTGGCCGAGTCGGAGCCGATATTCGGCTCCAAACCCGCGAGTAAGAATGTGAGGCGAGATGGACTACATACATCGAATGTTATGGTGAGTACATAACTTCTTGTTTTGCTCACTTGTTTTCTTTTATTACTCTGTTTTCCTAATAATATCATGTGTTGTACTAGTTTAGATGCAGTACAGTATGTTTATTTTGAAACATCATGTGGCTCTGCCTTGATGGTTCCAGTTGTTGTTTTTTTTATTAATAGTCTTCTACAACAGTTTTGAGTTAAATGTTAATTTTTTTAATGTTTAATTTTGTGCTAATGTTTAGTATGCCATTAACAGGATTTACAATAAGAGGAAGAAATTGCTGTCTAAGAGTAAGAGGGAGCGATCCCTAAACTGGAAACACTCCCTCCTCATCTTAAATAAGCAAATAAGACTTCTTGTGAAGTCCTCCAAAGCAAACTACAAATCCAGATTAGCTTCCTCAGTTAAGGACAACCACAAGCCATTCTTTAGTTGCATCCGTAAGCTAAAAGGAAAGGCCCAGATTTTTGCCTAACTGGTAGTTAATGATGCCACATACACTGAGCCTGTGGACATAGCTAACGTATTAGCCGACAGGTTTTATGAAAACTTCACCCCCCCTCCGGCCCCACCACAAGTACCCAGTGACATCCCTGCCACCTGTCCTTTACCTTGTATTTCTAAAGAGCAGGTCATAAACGCCCTCTCTAAGACCAAAAACTCAGCATCTATGAGACCTTATAACATACCAGGTTGTGTCCTACATGGGCTCAAACAAAAATTAGCAACACCACTAGGTGCTCTTTTCAGTCATAGTCTAAGCTCTGGTGTTGTCCCACCTGAATGTAAAATGGCCACTGTTATTCCCTTGCACAGAGAGGGTGCTTCCATTGACCCCACGGACTACAGACCTATTAGCCTGACTAGCCTTATCTGCAAGGCCATGGAGCTTATCAACAAATGCATAGGTGATCTCCAAACACTTGACCCTACTCAGTTTGGATTTGTCAAAGGGAGTTCATGCCTGTTAAACCTGGTAGACTTATTTGCGACCATCACCAAGACCCTGGATTAGGGGAAATGTGTGCATACAGCTTACCTAAACTTAGCTAAGGCATTTGACACTATTCCCCACTCAGGCATCATTGACAAACTCACCAAACTAGATGTCAACTCATGTCATTAGATGGGTCACTAACTGGCTCACTGATGGATTCCCCTGTTTTGACTATATTGGTTCTATTTCCAACAGCAGATCTGTAACCAATGGTGTTCCACAGAGATCAGTCTTGGGACATCTACTGTTTGGAATCTATTTCTCCGAAGTACAATCCAAAAGTAAACGTCTATGGCTGACCAAGTTTGCTGATGACTGCAAACTGGGAGCTGTTATTGAATCTCTAAGTGATATCAACATCCTGCAAGAGGGTCTTAACACAAACAAATAATTGGTGCCAAAGTCATGGCCTTAAAAAATGTATTGTCATCCCTTTTGGTAAGTGTGATGTTCCTGCTAACTACCACATAATAACAACACCCCAAGTATAAACTCAGTAGTGAGAGACCTGGACACGCAGGTTGACAGCAACCTTATCTTTGATCACCATGTCTCCACAGTGGTAAGAAGGGTATTCTATATTGCCCATTTCGTAAATATGGGCATTGGATCCAGAAAAAAAGAAGTTATAACCTCTCTGTACTTTTTCCTCATCAGGCCAGTAATTGAGTACAATGCCCCTTTTGGTATGTACCTTTCCAAGCACATGCAGCAGTTGGAGAGACCGCAAAGGTTCCTCTCAAGGAAAATTCAAGGTCTTCAGCATCTGTCCTATGTGGATCATCTGAACTCACTGTCACTTTATTCTGTTTCATACAGACTACTCAGAGGTGATCTATGCCTTGCATATAAGGCAATCTATGACCCTGCTTTTTTGGAAATGATGCATATCCGTAAGTCAAATGGTACACAGGTTACACGCTCTAAAGACCTTAACCTGGTGTGTGACATTAAAAGAACCTGTTGGAGGGACAGAATTGTCTCCCAGAGGTTACCGCACCTTTGGAATGGACTCCCACTTCATTTCAAGCAGAGCACATTATTGGCCATCTTCAAGTGCAATCTGGACGATTGGCTGGGTAACCATAAATTCACCACTGGGGTTCCACCTGTGTCCCTCTTGGACAGGGGCAGTTTGTGCTGATCATTGAAATAAGGGTAGAACTTGGTTAGGCTTGTAAGGGCCCTAGGGCCATTAGCCTAATAACTTCATGTAATCATATGTAATAAGGATTAAGTTATAAGTCAGGTTTATAGTTCACTTCATAGGTAGGTACTAGGCCATCTGCCCTGGGGCCTATACAAGCCCAGCCATAAAGGTACCCTGGCTTTTGCCGCCCAAGTAAATTATTTTCCTGTGCCACTGTCAAGCAGAGCCACAGAGGTGATCCCCGGGGTGAATTTCCTATTTCCCATCCAATCATCAAGGTTTTTCTTGAAGAGTGCTAATGAGGAGCTTTGTATGTGCTTTATTTATTTTCATTTAGTATAGATTTTTTATTTGGAATTTGTTTTGTAGGTAATGCCATGTTCTGATCAACTGATTAAGGCTGTGCTTTTTTAATTTTTTTTCTTATTTTAAATGACATCAGATTTAATTTTTCTGTGTTTATAGAGCTTGTGGTGATTTTATGGGGTTTGCCTCTGTATTATAATTGATGTGTTCCTCTTGTTTCTGTTTTCTCAGTTTCTGTGAATTTATCTGTGCTACAGTGATTATTGATGTGGACAGAGTGGTGATAACTGCTTGAAAATGTTGGTAGAGTAGTAATTAAACAGTAACGTATATGCTAATGTTCAAATAAATAGATACATGTTTTATCACACCCCTTTAGCATTGCCCATTAGTAGTATCAGTTATCCTAACAATAGACACTGGTAAAGGGGTGCCCTAAAATGTTTGTCAGGTACACTGTGTGGACCAGACTCACTGGCTACGATCATCAAGCATTTATCCCTTCTGTTATTTTATCAACCATTCCTTTACATTTGAATTCTATAACTAATCGTTGTTCACACTCCCGTTCATACAAGCATAGAAAACGGGAAACTCTATGTATTGCATCCAGAGAACTGTGTACTCATACCCTACAAAAATAACTACACCCATATAAAGCAACCTCATTTAAGTGAAAATAACCAAAAATTAAAATGAGTGAATGATTGAATAAATAAATAAAGCAAATGAATATAACAGACCAAATGGAAAATAACATTAACAGCAAAATGGACCCATATGTAAAAATCTTTACCAAAGAGCAGTAAATAAATTAAAGACGTAACTAAATTACAAAATAAACATACCTGGTGGAACATAACTCTCACCGCACTGCTAAGAAAAAGATTATAATTAATCTACCAGCTGCTGTATAAAACCAGCCACAAGACATCTCATTAATAAAAAGATGCATTAGCTACATAAAACAATTTACTCGATCATCACATCCCTTTTAAGTGAATGGGAAACAATAATTCAAATACAAATGCAGAAAAAAATGGATAAATAGAGTATGTCAGGTATATGCTTGAGTGAAGAATAAAATACCTTGTACTGTAGGATTAAGGATCAAAATATGTTTGCTGAACCAGCAGCACACAGTGTGGGAAATATGTTGGGGGGGGGGGGGTTGCTGAATGGTAAGTGAAATGAATTCCCTAATCCTGTAGTTCACGATATTTAATTTGTCGCTTTTGCAGACCTCTACATATTCGATTTATTTTTTATTTGATTTATTGTTTCTTATTCATTTCATCGTGATGCAGTAAATAACCAAGTAATGTAATGAATAAGGCTATGAAGGTCTACTTCAGCAGACTGAAAAACCAAAAGACTGAATCCCAAAAGAGTGAAAATTCAAAATAGTGAATGAGGGAATTTGCCCCTTCTGCATTGTTGTGCGATCTTTGAGTTGGTATATATATATATATATATATATATATAGATAGATATATAGTTAGCAGGGGGTCTGGGAGGCGCAGCCCCCCCCCCAGATGAGGGGTGCAGGGGGGCTTGCCCCCTGCATTAAATGTATGTTCAGTATTTCAAATTTTCAGTCTTTTTGGGATTCAGACTTTTGGTTTGCAAGTCTTCTGAAGTAGATCCAAATATGTACACACACATGCACTCTAGGTTGTCTTGGGAGTGGTTTCTGCTGTGCTTTTGAGGAAAATTTTAGTCTCTTCTAATACTGTCAGGTAATTTGATTTGTTGTATTTTAGTAGTGAAGTGAGGGTTGTGTTCAGACTTTAGTTTTATAGTTACTTTTAGTTATTTTAATATTGATTAATGTAGATTTGTCTGCAAGTCAGTTTTGCCATTTTCTGAGTGTGGTTTTGATTTTCTTTCTCCTTTCTTTTTTTATTTCCTTAATTTTTTTATAAAAATTTAATTTCTAGGAGTTTGATTTATGTAGATAAAATATTTTTTTGCAGAGTCTGACTGTATATTTTGTGTGTGCACAGTTTGTGAATTAGGCTGAATTGCCAGTTGGTTACATTTTCAGAATGCTGAATAATGACCAATAGCATTAATAGAGTAGTGTTAAATCTTTGGCTGTGACATTCAATTTTGATAACTAAAAATGTCCGCACGCAATTATCGCAGAATAGATTTTCTCTCTCTAGGTATGTATATAAACACATAACAGTCTAAGTAATATAAATATATATGAATATAGGGATGTGTGCAGAAATAGATATATAGTTAAACACACACACACACACACACACACACACACACACACACACACACACACACACACACACACACACACACCAATGGGCAGTGTAGAGGATTTCCACTTCCCCTGTTGTTGACATGTTTTTGGATGTGGGAGGAATCCAGGGCACCTATTAAAAGCAATCTTGCACTCAGGAACTGCCTTCTTAATTCACGAAGCCTCCTTGCTGAGAACAGAGACAGCCGTAGAGCAAGAGTTAAGAGGTAACAGTACTCTGCTGTGTCACCAGTATAAAGATTTGTGTGTGTGTGTGTGTGTGTGTGTGTGTGTGTGTGTGTGTGTGTGTGTGTGTGTGTGTGTGTGTGTATGTGTGTGTGTAAGACTTTTATTGGTTCTTTTCAATATTTGATTAATTTTCTGGTATTATATTATCACATGATGTGATATTGTATTTGGCACATTAGTCAGTGTACTGTACTACAGAGCTGTATGTCCTATGGGCCATATAGTCTTGGTTTGGTTATATCAGTACTCAGGAAGGATTTGTAGTCATGTTACATAGCAATTTATTTACTTTATTTATTTTTCTCTCTGTAGTTTTGGAAGTATGATTTGCAAGGAAAAGCGTGACTCTGTCAGCAAAGAAGATCTGGCAAGAGCAACTTTAGTTACTATTACAAATAATATTGGCTCTATAGCAAGGATGTGTGCACTCAATGAGGTTAGTTTTTATCCTTTTAATTTCATAGTATGCATTCCTCTTCATTTGTATTCTGATGGCTGTAACTGTCGTACGTTATATTAGCTTATATGAGTTATTCATGCATTTGCTCATTTGTTCCTTACATTTATTTCTCAGGTTTTTCCACCGAGTAGAAATCTCTCTTAGTAGGAGATCCAGTGTGTACTTTGAGTTCAGAACAGAAGGTTACAGTGCAAAGTTAATTGCTCTAAACAGGATGTGTAGTAGGTTCATGTATGATGTGTCATATATACATTTGTGTTTTTTCCTACTACATACAGCAAAATTAGAAGTTGTGAATACAATACCCAAGACTTTTTTACAGACTACATTTGCTACTGTAGTATTTGCATTGCAGTGGTATGACTCATCATTGATCGGAAATTGCTGCTTGTGTGGATTGTTCTTTTATTTTATAACAAAAAAAGTAATTGTTCAATTTTCTGTTACGGTAATTGCTAGTGGTGCATCAGTAGTATAACTGTATCCTTCCAAATACACAAATCAGTAGTTTTAGTCCACTTATTTCAGCTGGGAGTGTATCTTCTTAGCCCAGTGGTCAAAGGCTGTGTTTCAAGGTAGAGAAATACAACCTAATCCTAGCACTGCTGTTTAAGGCATGACAGTCTTTTTATATGCTGGAGTAGTGGACCTTTAATTTTAATGTATGCATGTAATGTATTTGTTAACTGGGAAAGTAAACTGGTTCTTCAGCTATGGCCAAAGGCACGAGAATAAGTTTTATATATGTACATGGTGCACGCGCACACACACACACACACACACACACACACACACACACACACACACACACACACACACAATGGGTGACATTGCTGTTTAGTTGATCAACAGCACACCTGGTTGGGGAAGCTGAATTGTGGTGTCCTAATGAAATACACACCTGATTGTAAATCTCATGCTTTTTGTGAGCAAGGTTGGGTTATAGCAAGGAGTGGGCATATGCCCTTTCCCCATTGCTACAGTTTGTACGTACAAAGTTGTGATGGATAGGCTTCCTACATGGGGAAAATAGTATGTAATGGAACATTTTTATTTTAATCTTGCAGGTAGTGTCCTAATAGTCAGTGTTGTATTTGAGTTTGCACTGCAGGGTGAGGGGGAAATAAAGGAATGGATCATTGACTGGCCAGGAGCTCAGTCATTTTTCTCACAAGATTTTATGTGTCAAGAGGTTGAGCTGTAAGTCAGTGTATACTTATGTATGTTTCTATTCTTAAATTTCT